>NW_012109430.1:800198-801327 GCF_000951045.1 Mandrillus leucophaeus | reverse complement strand
TTCTTTGAGAATCACAGTCATAAATATATAAAATATTTACAGCAATATATAAAAACTATATAAAATCTTATTCAACTCTGGCTAAACTACCATATATTTCAAAACTAAGTGAGAAAATGTATGCATACAAATTGCACTTTGTGAACTATAATAAAAACTTTAATGTAAGAATTAAGATTAAATAAATCAAGAGTTATTAATCATCCATAGCATTGTTTATAAATCTGTTTTCTGTTCTATTCTACAGAGGATTTAAAGAAACCTATGAAAATATCTTTGATACTAAATAATGATATAAATAAGTAAATGAATCTGATTTAAGGGAAAATAAGATTAAGAAAAAATAATCTATGAGGAGAATTTTCATGCAAAAATGCATGCTAAGCATTCCTGTAGAGGTAAGACAATTGTACCATGCATTTGGCTCAAATTTTCTGAGAGCTAAAGCAAGATCATGACATCATTTATCTGCAAAAATAGTTACCAACTCATTCACTATCCAAATGAGGATGTCAGACACCCATCTCTTATTGAAGTCCCACAGATAGAAATTTCCTTACATGTTTTCCTGCAGTAGTTGAGCTATTTTTATATTCATTCATTGCATTATACAACATTACATTTATAAACAATAAATGCTGAATGGTCATTCACCTTTTACTAGCTTAATGTGTTAATTTTTAAATTTATGACTCAAATTTAGGTCATTTTAAGTTAAATCCCACAAATACATATATAATAAAATATTATCTTGATAAAAATTACCTATATTTGGTGGTCTGGTGGGACAGATATTCGGAAGTATACAGACTTTTTTTCTCATTTTGAATCACATCCCATTATAGTGAAAGTAGGACTAGTTCTCTTCTAGTGTACAAATATGCAGTATTTCTATAGAATGGTAGCTATGCCTTAATACTTCATTGTTAGGAATAAATTATAGCAAAATAAAATTCTGCAAAAGATATGGTTCTTATTTTTGAGAACTCAGTTGTATTAAAATAGTCTTTCAATCAAAAATTGATTATTGTAAATAATGATTTTTATAGCCAGGCCTCAAGAATTACCTGTGTTTTTGATCATATCTACTTCATTATTACTTTTAAGTCCACATTAAAAGAAATATACA
>NW_012109430.1:797821-800148 GCF_000951045.1 Mandrillus leucophaeus | reverse complement strand
ATAAATCTCACTATATAAATGATGACTAGCATTTTAATTAAAAATGCAAAAAAAGTTTAGAAAATGCACATGTGTCAAGTAATCAGAGTTAGATTTGAATTAAGAAACCACCAACTCTAATGCAACTGGACTTTTAAAAATAATTCAGTTTAAAGTGTAAATAACTTTACTGAAGTTTAACGTGTACTCTAACACTTCTTTTCCATGTGGTTGGTCTTCAGATTTCTGCCTCATTTTTTTACTTAAGTAGATGATTTACTACTTTCAGAGTTAATCCATTCATTGTTGGATGAGCTTCAATTGCTCAACTATTTCTCAACAACCATTTTTTGAGCATCTAGGATTGATCAAGCACTATCTTAAGCACTATCTATACAAAAATAAATATAATGTTCTTTATTCCCTTAAGGGGCTCACACTGTAATTCAGGAGCCAGACATGAACAAATCATAACAGTGCAACTGTTAAGTCTTATGGTCAAGGCTGCCTCAGAGTATGCAGGTCTTTTAAGGCACAGAGGCCTAAAGAACATGGCACATTGAAAATATTACAAACAGCTTGATTGATTCAATAAAAGGCATGTGGAAGAACAGGAAAAGATGAGATTGAAAAGGGAGAGACGATTCAAATAAAAAAGGATCCTGAATATCATACAAAAGAATTTAGGCCTTATAATGGACAAAATAAAGGACCCTTGAAGGTTTTTTAAGTAAAGGTGTGCTATACTCTCTACATTAATCACTCTGGAGTAAGTGTGATATGGATCAGCAGGAGTCAGCAAATTATAGTTCACAGGCCAAATCCAACCCACGACTTGCTTTTGTGTAAATAAATTGTTGTCCAAGTACAGCCACACTTATTGTTTACATATTGTTTATGGCTGCTTTCCTCCTACAAAGACAGAGTTGAGTAGTTGTAACAGAGACCATATGCCCTGTAAAGCTAAAAGTGTTTACTATTGAATCCTTTACAGAGTAGGTTTGCCAACCCTTAGATCAGAGTGACACAAGAATGGTTTCAAAAAGTAATTAGAAAGGTTCTGACAGTAATTCTAGTAAGCCAGTATAAGAGCCTGACATTTAACACAGTTTCTCAAATGTTTAGCATCATTCGACCACAATTTTCACCATTTCCTTCAGCACTAAATCAAAGTCAGAAGGCATTATGTTAACCACCAACTGGTCTGTGTGAATAAAGCAGTATGTGGGCAAAGCAGTGTGTGGATTGGCAGTACCATTTTAATTCATTCAGCAATACCTTTCCCAATGCACACATTGCTTGTGTTCACTCAGAAATGAGCCTGGAGCATTTTCTCCAATCTACAACATGGCTCATAAAATAAGTATGCTTCTCCTGTAATTTAGGTCTTCAAAGATTAATATGATAGTAACTCATTGAGTGTATAATTTCTTGAACATATATTGAGTAGATTCTCACTTTTTAACTAGAGATTTCATCCAAATATAAGTCAAAAATCTCTTTTCTTGCCCACACAATGTATTTCTCTTCTTATTGTGTGCTATTGATAAACAAAACCAAGAAAAAAAAGTCATTTGATAAAAGGGTTTTGCCAACAGCTTGCCTTGTTAGCTTCTGAGCATAGTATTTGTCTCTTTGCAGATGGTTTTATATGCTTCTGACAATGTGTGACTTGCAAATGGTTTTGCTCTACGGAAAATAGTAAATTTTGGTCATCTTCTATTTTAGCAGAACAGTTCATCAATGTCATACTGAAAATCATAATTTTCTGATTGTTCTGAAAAAAATCTGATTATTTTACAAGTGAGGTTATTGTGATTTTTGAAAATGGCATTAAAGTCTTCATAGCTTTGTGTTGCTATTAGGTCATACTTTATAACAGACAATATCCTGAAGATTAGGATGGCCCCTAGTTGGTCAAATAAAACCAAGTTTTCTGATATTACATGTCACAATTTGCAGTCCCAGTTTTCTTCAAAGACATCATGATGTTGTCTCTTATTCGAACACATATAAATTTACATTTTATAGTTTCACTGGAGAATTGTTCAATATCTAAAACTATGGCATTATTTTGAATACAATCACTTAATTTTCAAGACTTTGGCTCTTCAATGGACCACTTTTGAGTCATTAGAAATTAAAATTTTTTTAAAGGGAACTAACAACCTAATAATTATATAAAACATACAGATTTAATGCATGTAAAATATAACATACAGTGATATAAAAAAATACCTAACGTAAGCTGTCATACAGCTGAGATAAACTGCTAAGAACATTCTTGAAGTGTAACCCAACCTATAATAAAGATTATAAGCAAGTCCCAAGATTTTTATAATAATAAT
>NW_012109430.1:791257-796796 GCF_000951045.1 Mandrillus leucophaeus | reverse complement strand
TGCAAAAGATATGGTTCTTATTTTTGAGAACTCAGTTGTATTAAAATAGTCTTTCAATCAAAAATTGATTATTGTAAATAATGATTTTTATAGCCAGGCCTCAAGAATTACCTGTGTTTTTGATCATATCTACTTCATTATTACTTTTAAGTCCACATTAAAAGAAATATACATTAAAAGAAACACACATTAAAAAACACACATTAAGCTTTTAACACATGGTGCTTCACTTTAAAAGCAGGTATAAGTAGTATTCACTGGCTTCCAATAGATAATCATTTGGTTGATCACAGAATACATAGATACTGAACAAATTAATTTTAGTAAGGTAGAAATAAATGAGTGGAATGGACATGGTAATCATTTAATCTCTAAGTTAGAGCTGCCACTGATTGGTTCTATCACAAACTAAAAACAATAGATGCAATAAAAGTCTATTTATCTTACCCTTTGAATGACTTCTATATTAAAATAGAAATGCTGGAACTAAAGATGTCACATACAAACAGATAGTGTCATTACAGCATTGTGCCTGGCAGTTCAAAGGTGAGGGAACATTCCTAATACAGGAGAAACTCTACCTCAGAGAGTAACACAGAGTTATGATATTTAGAAGTTCTAGTGCAAAACCTTACCATAATGCTTAAAGCATCTCTTGCTTCTGTAACTATCTGCTGTATATATAACTTGTAACTTCGAGAAGGTGCAATAGGATGTTAATAATTAAACAAGTATATCATTAAATTCTGAACATATCTGAATAGACCTTTATAGGTGTGCTATGTTTTTATATTAAGAACAAGAAGCAGTATGTTAGTAATTAAGTAAATATTATAGTAAGTATAGCTTATTCTTGAAGCTTATCACTCCCCAGGGAACAGATATTTAATTTGTGGTCATGATAATAACAACCTAATGAACTTCACATCTTTCAGGAGAGCTTAATAAACTTCAAAGAAGACAAAACAAGAATGTATGAGTAAAAGTACATCCTTAGCCTTTCATTAGGCAAAATGAGCATGAGTCCTGGCCCAGCATGGCTTCCAAAGTTAGCATTCCCAACTACAAAGCAAATGTATGCAGAGAAATGTACAACAAAAGACACAGCTTTTAAAGCTCCAGTTGAATTTCCACAAATGTTTCTTACAAAAGCCACCATTCTCTATGTTAACAAAAAGTTGTGGATCCGTTCTTCACTAAATCCTCTTTTCTTGCATAATCCACCTTGTGCACTTTAGCTTGAGTGTGTTTTATCTGATCTAATCCTGGGCTCATTCACTCTCAGATAGAAGCAACAGGATTATTTCACACTTAAACGAAGTCCAATCTTTATGTGATCCCTAAGAGGACACCTGGCTGATACAGAATTTAAGCTAAAGATTAACCAGGTGCTTGAGGAACATAATTATTTCAAATATAATAACAGTTTATGATAGAAAGAATTACTGTCAGACTATAAAAATTTGCTTTAAAATGCACACATTAAGACATATATGTTATTATACATTTTTTTGCATGTAAAGCTTATATACCTACACACACAAGAGTATTCATTTCAAGAAAGGACTCCACATTGTATTCAGAATTTTATAACCCACAGAAAGTGTTCACATTTTCATTCATGTCTTTCTTTCATATTCAGCATATCCACAGCTTATAATGGCTTGAGGAGGGCCAGGCTTTGTGGCTTAGCAAATGAGTCCTTGATTTTTTTCTTTTAATGCAGTGGATAAGAAAGCCCAATAGAAAATTTTCTAAACCCCCATGAAGCTAGAAAACATGGATTAGTATGAGGTAAGTCTATCTTCTTCAGCTTGGCTCTGCAGGATCATTACATTTTTAAAAAGTGTGTGTGCACATGCATTTGCTGTGTGCATATATATTTTACATTTGTTGACTGTATATACACACACGTATTTCCTAGGGGTTGTAGATGCTAGATTATCATTACTGATAAGACAGTCTTACTTCACTTTAATGCGCTTTAATACAGTCACAGGCTCAAATTCAGTGTAATACAGCTTTCTGATTCCAGAGTTTGCTAATGTCTCGATATTTTGTTTTAAAAAGTTAAAGCCAGATAAGGCTATAGAAATATTCTTTTGGCTGTGAAGTGTGTATAAAAATCTATGGAATTGCTATTTCTTTTCCAATTGAAACTTGCATAGATATTTTAAGAAGAGGAAAGGTTCACAGATATTTAAGAAAATTGGAATGCCATTGTATATGTCTTGCGGTGTACCTCCTGGTTTTTACATCTGGAATCACAGAAATGTAATATGAATAATATGTGAGAGAGATTGAAGAGCACAATAGTATTCATGTTTTGCTGGATATTTTAGCACATCAAAATTTGTTGAAAAAAATTAACCATCTACAAAACAGAAAAGTCGAGCCATATAGAAATAATGTAGATCATGATACTATCTCCCTAAGTATTACTTAGCAAAGTCACATTTTTCATTGATAAAAATTTCTTCATGTACCTGAGACTCAGTTTCTTTAACTGCAGAATGGGGGAACTGGGCCAATTATCAATTCCCCTTTCACTCTAAAATTACTCTCAAATAAAAAAATCCCTATATGTTTTGAATTAAAAATACATTCCAGGTATTTATACTTTTAGTTATTAGAGTGATATATCAGTTAATGAATCTCCTAGCAGCAAATACATTTTATGCTACTTAAAAGTGCTGTTAAAATAACTTGATAAATCTTTAGGAGCTGTGTTTCTGTGAACATTTAGCTCAGCAGCCTTGTTTCCGCAAAACTGTGTGTGAGTGGATATGGAAGATTATAAAAAATAGCAGTGGCATCTTCAAGAAAAATGTGCAAGCTCAGGTAGTTTACCAGATTATTAAAAATTGCATTACATGATATTAAGTACTATATTACTTACAATGAAATTATAAGTGTCACCTTAAAATTATAATTGAATATTTTATAAGAAAAAAAGGAAAACTGAAGGCTAAGTTTATGATACTAACACCTATTCAGCTTAATCTTTCCAGTTTTGAATCAAATCATTAATCTCATCCTTTGGAAATATATTGGCAAAATCATAAAATTATTTTACCTTTCAAATAGTTGTGTCATGTTGAAACACCAAAGAGGAGAAATAAAAGGATAGAATGAAACATGTGCAAAATTAATTTTCTATCATAAAGTAAGTTATGGTTACATTCTCATCAAACATGGCCACTTGTCACTTACCACTGAGTTTGGCCAGGCCTCTTCACTCTTATTAGTCAATAAACTAGGAAACACATCTCTTAAATAAAATTAAAAATAAGATAAAGAGTTGTCTGCAATGTAGTACATCCTGGTCATAGGTAACTTAGATGTTCATTGATGAAATGGAGGAAAGAATGGAAATTAATGTTAGATGTGTGAAAAGTACTATTAAAATACAAGATGATCTTAGAATGAATTTTTTTTTAAATGTGGGAAGAACAGTGAGACTGAGGGAAAGTTGTCTATATCATCTAAATACATATCAGTTAAACATAATTGGTTAGAATACAGTTGGAATAATCAGTGTCCCAAATAAAGAAGGTACTTTGTGTATATATACATAACGATGACATTGACAACTGGTAGATGTCAGGATAATAATAGCCAAACATTTGTTTACTAATTATTATTTCCTTAATACTAGTTCAAAAACTATACACACATTATTGCATTAATCCCCAGACCACCCCAATGAGGAATGAAAGTACTATTTGTCTCTCTGTTTTACAGATGAGAAAACTAAGACTAAGAGAGGGTAGGTAATTTGCCTCATGTTAACTCTAAATCATTCTCACACTTCATTCATTAGATTATGCATTATTTCAAATAATCCTTTTCTGCCTTTCTCTTCCAGGCAGGAATATCTCTTTTCTACACAAAGCCACCTGAGCCCGTTTAAAATGTAACTTCTGCCATGGAAGAATTCTACCAACACTTCTGTCATCATTTAAACTACCCATTAAATACCTTTTCTATTTTTTATACTATTTTTTGTACTATTTTTTGTTACTTTCTGTGTGTGTGTGTGTGTGTGTGTGTTATTTACTTATTTTCTTAATATCATAACAAAACAAAATTAAACAAAAAAAATTGGGTTTTACCAGTGTTGCCATCCAAAATATAGAATACCCAGTTTAACTTGAATTTCATATAAACAAAATTATTTAGCTGGATATCCCATCTTTTGTTTGCCAATCTAGCAAACTTAGTTTTTGCAATCAGCAATGTGTTGGTTCCTAATGCTGCTGTAATAAATTACTACAAACTTAGTGTCTTAAAACAATACAAATTTGTTCTCTTTCAGTTCTGGTACTCAGAAATCTAAAATGAAGATGTTGGCAGGCTATATTCCTTCTGGGGACTTCAGGAGACAATTATCTCCTTGCCTTTTCTGGCTTCTAGTGGTTACCTGCTTTCCTAGGTTCATGGTTCCTATTTCAATCTTCAAAGCCAATGGCCTAGCACCTTCCCTCCTCCATGACCTCTTTTGTCTCTTTTATAAATGTTCTTGGGGTATCATTGAGCTCACACAAATAGTTGAGGACAATCCCATCTTTAAGACCCTTAATTTAATCACATCTGCAAAGTTCCTTTTGAGTGTAAGGTAGCATAGTCACAGGTTCTGGGAATTAAGACTTTCACATTTTTGGGGGGCCAAGATTCTGTCTACCACGAGTAGTTTCTTAAACTTGCTGAAATACCTCATCCATTTTTTGCTGTTATTTCTTGTATTCCATCCTTCCTCCTGAGTTTACTTTCCTTCTGGCAGAATTAGACACTTCTGTAGGTCTTTTTATAATGGTCTGTGAGTAGTAAAGTTTCTTAGTCTATGTGACTCAGAAAATGTATCATTGTTGATTATTGACTTATAGTTGGTATATGGTAATACTATGATCTTACTCTCTGGACATAAACTCTACCCTTAGCCACTCTTGGGATGGGTTGGAATCAAACATGACCAATTAGAGCATTGTATTTTCCTGATTAGTCAGGTGTCCTGTCAGTTCCAAAAAAGATGTGGTGAAACTTTTCATGGGAATATGGAAAGAGACAAATTCTAGGAGGATTTATTTGTTCATTTATTTTTTAGAGACATATTCTTACTCTGTTGCCCAGAGTGGCTGGAGTACAGTGGTGTGATCATAGCTCACTGCAAACTTGAACTCCTGGGCTCAAGCGATTCTCTTGGCTCAGCATCCTGAGTGACTAAGACTAGAGGCAGTACCACTACACCTGGGTAAGTTTTTAATTTGTAGAGATGAGGTCTCACTATGTTGGGCAGGCTGGTCTTGAACTCCTTTCCTCAAGTGATCCTCCCTCCTTGGCCTCCCAAAGCTTTGGGGTTATAGGCCTGTGCCAGGCCCCTAGGGGGATTTAAACCAAAGATGACTGCCATCTTAAGGAGAGAAGCTAGCTGATAATTGAGCCAATACTCCAGAGAGCAGGGTAGAAATGTGAAAAGAAACATTGTTTGTGACTCTTTTTGTGCCCCCAGATCAAGCTATGTGTGAAGCCAGGTCTTTCC
>NW_012109430.1:745730-789967 GCF_000951045.1 Mandrillus leucophaeus | reverse complement strand
TGACAACTGGTAGATGTCAGGATAATAATAGCCAAACATTTGTTTACTAATTATTATTTCCTTAATACTAGTTCAAAAACTATACACACATTATTGCATTAATCCCCAGACCACCCCAATGAGGAATGAAAGTACTATTTGTCTCTCTGTTTTACAGATGAGAAAACTAAGACTAAGAGAGGGTAGGTAATTTGCCTCATGTTAACTCTAAATCATTCTCACACTTCATTCATTAGATTATGCATTATTTCAAATAATCCTTTTCTGCCTTTCTCTTCCAGGCAGGAATATCTCTTTTCTACACAAAGCCACCTGAGCCCGTTTAAAATGTAACTTCTGCCATGGAAGAATTCTACCAACACTTCTGTCATCATTTAAACTACCCATTAAATACCTTTTCTATTTTTTATACTATTTTTTGTACTATTTTTTGTTACTTTCTGTGTGTGTGTGTGTGTGTGTGTGTTATTTACTTATTTTCTTAATATCATAACAAAACAAAATTAAACAAAAAAAATTGGGTTTTACCAGTGTTGCCATCCAAAATATAGAATACCCAGTTTAACTTGAATTTCATATAAACAAAATTATTTAGCTGGATATCCCATCTTTTGTTTGCCAATCTAGCAAACTTAGTTTTTGCAATCAGCAATGTGTTGGTTCCTAATGCTGCTGTAATAAATTACTACAAACTTAGTGTCTTAAAACAATACAAATTTGTTCTCTTTCAGTTCTGGTACTCAGAAATCTAAAATGAAGATGTTGGCAGGCTATATTCCTTCTGGGGACTTCAGGAGACAATTATCTCCTTGCCTTTTCTGGCTTCTAGTGGTTACCTGCTTTCCTAGGTTCATGGTTCCTATTTCAATCTTCAAAGCCAATGGCCTAGCACCTTCCCTCCTCCATGACCTCTTTTGTCTCTTTTATAAATGTTCTTGGGGTATCATTGAGCTCACACAAATAGTTGAGGACAATCCCATCTTTAAGACCCTTAATTTAATCACATCTGCAAAGTTCCTTTTGAGTGTAAGGTAGCATAGTCACAGGTTCTGGGAATTAAGACTTTCACATTTTTGGGGGGCCAAGATTCTGTCTACCACGAGTAGTTTCTTAAACTTGCTGAAATACCTCATCCATTTTTTGCTGTTATTTCTTGTATTCCATCCTTCCTCCTGAGTTTACTTTCCTTCTGGCAGAATTAGACACTTCTGTAGGTCTTTTTATAATGGTCTGTGAGTAGTAAAGTTTCTTAGTCTATGTGACTCAGAAAATGTATCATTGTTGATTATTGACTTATAGTTGGTATATGGTAATACTATGATCTTACTCTCTGGACATAAACTCTACCCTTAGCCACTCTTGGGATGGGTTGGAATCAAACATGACCAATTAGAGCATTGTATTTTCCTGATTAGTCAGGTGTCCTGTCAGTTCCAAAAAAGATGTGGTGAAACTTTTCATGGGAATATGGAAAGAGACAAATTCTAGGAGGATTTATTTGTTCATTTATTTTTTAGAGACATATTCTTACTCTGTTGCCCAGAGTGGCTGGAGTACAGTGGTGTGATCATAGCTCACTGCAAACTTGAACTCCTGGGCTCAAGCGATTCTCTTGGCTCAGCATCCTGAGTGACTAAGACTAGAGGCAGTACCACTACACCTGGGTAAGTTTTTAATTTGTAGAGATGAAGTCTCACTATGTTGGGCAGGCTGGTCTTGAACTCCTTTCCTCAAGTGATCCTCCCTCCTTGGCCTCCCAAAGCTTTGGGGTTATAGGCCTGTGCCAGGCCCCGAGGGGGATTTAAACCAAAGATGACTGCCATCTTAAGGAGAGAAGCTAGCTGATAATTGAGCCAATACTCCAGAGAGCAGGGTAGAAATGTGAAAAGAAACATTGTTTGTGACTCTTTTTGTGCCCCCAGATCAAGCTATGTGTGAAGCCAGGTCTTTCCTGCAGACTTTTAAATTATGTGATCCAATCCATTTCCTTCTTTGTTTAATCCTGTTAAACAAAGAAGCCATTCTTGGGATGGCACAATTTGCCTCTAACTTTCTGATCACTTGAAATTAAAAGAAACCTATAAACATACTAAAATTATTATTTATATCCTGATGATTTTTGTTACATTTTATAATAACCATATGCTAATTTTAAGTGAAAGAAAAAAGTAAAGTCTATAACTGACATACCTATTAATATTGATTCACAAGCCCCTAGCACTAATTTCACTCCTGCTATGGTTACAGTTCTAAAAAGATTAAATTACAGACAAAAGAAATTTTTAAAATAGAAATGACCAAGATTCTGTTAGGCAATACCATATAGGTCATCATGATGTTTGCCAATTTGGCCTCCATTTGCCCCTAGAAATGATTCTGCAACATACTCCTCGGGTTATTCAATCCCAGCCAAGAAATCTGTGGAAGAGGAAAAACAAACAAATAAACAAAACAGCAAAAGAACTTTCTGATTATTGTGTGACTAGCTTCATAAGCTTGGAAGTCTATGAATTTCCTGGTTTTCCTTTTGCCCCATTCCTCACATAGCTCATGTTAATGTCTAGGGACAGTCTGTGAATGAATGTAAAGAGAAAGACTAGATATTAATTGTCCATTGGCTCAGTCACTCATGGGATAAGAAATACTTCAAAATTTATATTTCACTGTTAAAAACCACTCCAAACTTTGTAAAAAAAAAAAATTATCAGACTTGTACCATGTAAACCAAACACTTTAGGAGAAGGTTTGATATTTAGCGAGGATACAAGAGGGTTGGATGTTTGCTCTGATTGAATAGATGTCTATTCTGATTGTTCAGTGGCCATGACACACTGAATGTTTAATGTTTGCAGTGTCACACTTGAGTGGAGGCAAGCAACCACATAGACCATGGCTTCTGCGAGGTTCTATTCTCAGCCATTAACTAAATATTCTGACTGACATGATCGTGTCAACAGCCATTTCAGCATCCCTATCATATTTAATTAGGATTCAATGAGGTTTTGGAAAAACATGGAAGGAAAACACAGGAATGTTAAAGATTATATGAATACACACACAAACACATATACATGTGTATAAATATATAATCACATACACGTATATATAAAAGTTTATATATTTTATGTATGGATGATATGTACTATATATGCACATAAGTATACATCTATATTAACATGCAAATACACATTTATCTTACTTTATCTTCTAAAGCAAGATTGTTTCACAGAAAAAAGAAACACAATTATAAAAAGATTGAAAATAAATTTGCAAAGACACTGCAATGTACATATCTTAGCATTAACAACATGTAATACAGAAAAGGAGAATTCCATATTTTGTTAACTTACAGAGCCCAGTACACCCAGGAGATACTTAATTAAGAAGTCTCTAAGCTGCAGGTTTATTAAACGAGCATACTAATGAGGGTAAATCCTTTACTTTTAAATAAAATTTAGGAATCCCGCCCTGCTGTTACTTACAGTTATGATTGTTTGCTCATCAGAAACCTACAATTTACAGTTCCCATTAGTCGACTGGATATCTTTTTCTGAACCAGAAATATTCCATTAACACATATATATTAAACATCAATATATAGATTTGTAAGCATAATTTTTCTTACTATAATTTATAAAAGTTCATCACAGGAAACTTTACAAATATAAAACTCTTAAAATGTACACATAATCTCACCAGTCAGGGAGCATAACAATTATATTTGCATATCCTCATTGTCTCATATACACATAGATATATATGTATATTCATATTATATAAACACATTCATTTGTATACATATGTATATATATATACAAACACACACTATTTTGATAGATGTCAACATATTTGCTCTATTAAATTTGAAAGAGAAAAAATATTTTGTCTTTGGAGACAGGCAATTCTTTTGTTTGGTTCAACTCTCAATGAACCTCTTTGTATGTACAGATAAAAATCTTACTATGGGCCAGGCATGGTGGTTCATGCTTATAATCCTAGTATTTTAGGAGGCTGAGGCAGGAAAAGAGTTTGAGCCCAGGAGTTTGTAACCAGCTTGGACAATATGGCAAAATCCCATCTCTGTGAATAATAATAATCATCATCATAAATTAGCCAAATGTCGTGGTGCATGTCTGTGGTCCCAGCTACTTGGGAGGTGAGGTGGGAGGATCACTTAAGTCCGAGCGGTTGAGGCTGCAGTGAGCTGTGTTTGTGCCACTGCACTACAGCCTGAGTGACAGAGTGAGATGCTATCTCAAAAAAGAAAAAAAGAAACAAAAAAATCTCACTATGAATGGAAGATTTGAGATTATGAGGAGCTATAATTTTCTGTATAATAATGTTGAAATCTTTCTTTCCTGGGGTCATCATTGTATCTCAGACTATAATAAGATTACAATAATGGAGAGGTGGGCCAGAGGCTTGAGACAAATTTGAAACATATTTTGATTTTATCCTACCTTTGAAAGATACTTTTTATGGCCTACTAAACATTCTTCTTCCTTCTCTTCAGTAAAACAACTTGAAATTTATGTAGAAAGGCACATGGCCTGCAGTTAAAGGGGTCATTTCAAATAAGTTCTGACCAATGAGGTGTAAGCAGGCAAGTTGCATAGCCCTACCAAAGAAAATCTTCATCCAAAGGAATGAGTAGGCCTTTTTCTCCATCCTTCTGTGTGGACTAGGAAAGTGGCCACTGGAGTTTAAATATCCAACTTGGAACCATAAGGGAGCATATTTAAAATAGCAGAGGAGCAAAACACGACCTCTGAGTCCCCATTCCAGTTCTGAAAAGCTGCATCCTGAATGTTTTTGCATGAGAGAAATGAACTATACCTTGATTAATTAATTAGTTATTTGGGAGTTTACTGTTAGAGCGGAATTTATTTTATAACTGATGAATTCTCACTGGGATAGAGAAAATTGGAGAGAGGTTATCTACGGGCAAAGACAGTTTGGTTAGAGAGACGTAGTTTGACTGCTGACAAATGACAGATTAAGGAGATAGCATCTTTTGAGAAAGGTTTTAGTGTTAGTCTCTAAAAGTTGTGCTCAGTGCTGTGGTCTGAGTGTTTGCCTTCCCACTGCCCCACACCAATTCATGCTTTGAAACCTGATCCCTAATGCCACAGTATTAGGAAGTGGGATCTTTGGGAAGTGATTAGGTCCTAAGGATGGAGCAGTCATGAATAGAATTAGCGCCTTTATAAACGAGGCCTGAGGAGGCTTGTTTACCTCTTTCACCATGTGAAGGCATAGCAGACAGCACGATCTGTGATGAGTGGGCCCTCATTAGAACTTGTCAGCTTCCAGAATTATGAGAAATAAGTGTTTGCTGTTTACAAACCACCCAGTTTATGGTATTTTTGTTATAGCAGCCCAAACAGACTAAGAAACCCAGTTCCTAATTTGAAGTTTTTGTTTTTCACATTGTAATTTCCTTTTGTTATTGCCAAGATTTCACTGAGGTTTAGGCAAATGGTATATTCTTGTGTTTTGGGAAATTAAGAAATATTCTGTTTATACCTATACCTGGAGAAGCTATTGTAAAGAAACAAGATTATTTATAATAACTGCTGGAGTGATCCAAAGTGAGCTGACTGGCTGACTTGACAAGCGATGACCAGGATGGATCTGTAGAATGTGAACCCTCTCCCCTGGTATTCCCAGAAACAATTATTTTCAGTGGGAAATTCCATAAAATCCTGGGCTTCGTAGCATAGAATGACTTGATTGCTAGTGGAAAATGTTACAAAATGACCATTCTCATGGATAAAAATATTGAGGATGTTGGGTTATTAATACACACCCATATAGCCCATAGAATAATGTCTTAGTCTGTTTGTGCCACTGTAACAGAATACCACAGTTGGATAATTCATGAAGAACATACATTTATTTTCCCACAGTTCTTCAGGTCTGAAGTCCAAGATTAAGGCACTAGCAGATTTTGTGTCTGGTGAAGGCTACTTTCTGCTTCCATGATGGTGTTTTGTACACGTTGCCCTCTGGAGGGGAGGAACACTGTGCCCTCACATGGCAAAAGGCTGAAGTACAAAAAGAGATGAACTCACTCTATCACGCTTTCTTTGAAGTATGACTAATCCCATTCACAAAGGTGGAGCCCTCATGCCTTAATTACCTCCCAAATGCCATACCTTCTAACACTGCTGCATTAAGGATTAAATTTCAACATGCATTCTGGAGGCAACAAAAAAATTTTAACCACAGAAGATGGATTTGAAGCATTATCATTATTATTATTTTATTGTAGTATTGTCTTTAAATACTTACATTTATTTTTAAAAGAGTTGATACTTTTCACTGAAGATTAATTTAATAAAATAAATATCTAGAACCAGAAATAGCATTTGACCCAGCAATCCCATTACTGGGTATATACCAAAAGGAATAGAAATGATTCTATTATAAAGATGTATGCCCATGTATGTTTATTGCAACACTATTCACAATAGTAAAGACATGAAACCAACCCAAATGTCCATCAATGATAGACTGAAAAAAAAAAAAAATGTAGTACATATACACCGTGGAATACTACACAGCCACAAAAAGGAATGAGATCATGTTTTTTTGCAGGGACATAGATGAAGCTGGAAGCCATCATTCTCAGCAAACTAACGCAGGAATAAAAAAACAAAACTTCATGTTCTCACTCATAAGTGGGATTTAAGCAATGAGAACACACAGACACAGGGAGGGGAACAACACACACCAGGGCCTGTTGGGGAGTGGGGGGCATTGAGGGGAGGGAGAGCATTAGGACAAGTAGCTAATGCATGTGGGGCTTAAAACCTAGGTGATAGGTTGATAGGTGCAGCAAACCACCATGACGTATGTATAACTATGTAACAAACCTGCAGATTCTGCATATGTATCCCAGAATTTAAAGTAAAACAAAAACAAACAAACAAAAAACCTGTAAATTCTACATGTGTTTTCAGGGAATGCATCAGTTTCTTCAACAATACATAATGATATTGAAGTTTAAAAAATTCAGAATTTTTGGAACAGCTGCAAATGAACCTAGGAGGGGTAAAAGCTAAGGACATATTCACTGACAATTCTATGAAGGCTTTCAACTAAAGTAGGCAATGGTTAGTAGGCATATAATGCCTGAAAGTGGAAATCAGTCAATGGCTAAGAGAATCAAAAAAGAGAATTAGAAACTGTGTTAAGAAAGAATAAAATGAAAATCTGACCTATGTTTAGAGGTGTGTCGTTTAAATGTAGTGCCTTCCAAATTCAGGTGTTTCCAATGTGATATTATACTAAAGAGGTAGATGTTTTAAGAGCTTAGATTAGGCCAGAAGTGCTTCTCTTTCATGAACAGGATTAAGGACTTATAAAAGAGACTTTACTAAGCATTTGACTTCTCTTGCCTTACCAGATTCACCACGGTAGGATGCACAAGAAGGCTCAAAAGATAACAAATGTTGGTGCCTTGATTTTGCACTTCCCAACCTTCAAAACTGTGAGAAATATTCCTGTTCTTTTCAAGTTACTCAGCCTCAGGTGTTCTGGTGTAGCAGCACAAGTGGACTAAGACAAGAAGTCACTTGAGAAGTCAAAACAAACAAACAAAAAATCATTTTTATTCTTCAGAAAGCCTTAGAACAGATCAATAATATTTTCTTCAAAATAGCAAAACCAGCATTTGATAAAGCTAAAGAACTTTTGTGAATAATGTTTTGTATAGAAAATATTCCTCTGGTTAAGAGGGTTCAAGAAGCAGCTAGTATGTGCTTCTCTCCCAGTAAGGAAATGAAGTGGTGAGTAAATACTGACTTTTCAAGTGAATCATCTGAGAAATCATGTCAGCATCCTTTAAGTGAGTGGGGAGACACATGGAGAAGAGAGAAGAGTGAAAGTAAACAGCAGCCCACCTGGGACCAGTGCAAAGCCAGGAGAAGCTCCCTGAGATGGGGAAAGGGGGAGAGAATAAGAGTCCCCAGGGGATCCACATTTCCCACAGAGACCTGTGTAATATTGGGAAAGGGAGAACCTCCCTGACTCCTTGGTCCCCAGGCCTCCAAATTGATAAAGGGAGTCAACCAGAGTTTTTGCAGAGGTACCACTCAAGACTGGAAGGAACTCCACAGGCCTTGGATCCACGAGCAGCTCAGCATAAGCTTCCATGACACCAACAGAGGCTGTGGTCAAGGTTCTGGGGAACAGTCAGACTGCTTCACTCCTTCTTGCCAGACAAGGGTTGGCTCCTTTCTCTAGCACAGTGGTGCCACCACTGCCTGAACTATGCAGCCAGGCATAACTCTGTGTTACCCCAGGAAACACATGGATGGTGATCTGTGCTATTCCTCCCACATTTGCTGCTCTTAGCTAGGCAAGACTCACCAGCATGGGTGCAGCCCAAGTAGGGGAGAAACCTGCACTCTCTGAATACTGAGAGGGGTGAGATACCTGGATTCATGAGCTGGCAGGGGAGCAGGGCATACCTCCCTCCACAGAGTTGGTCCAAGAAGGGTGTGGCCTGTCTACCAGCTATAACCTCTGCCTAAGGGAACCCTGTGGGTGTGAAATACCTAACAAAAGAAAGACAGGTGCAGTGCCAGTGATTGGAGGAGTCTCTCCTAAGACGCAGGAGAACTGGCGAGAGGATCATCTCTCTCCAGCTGACCACAGAGCACTACTGAGAACATGCTGAAATACAAAAGAGCCACACAACTAAGTAAAGTCTATCTGCCAGTCATCACTCTTAATTTCCATCTAATGAATTCCAGCCAAAATTACAACACCCAAAATATTTTGCCAGCATACAGCACCTGTGAAACTTAAGGCAAAAAATCAGCCACAAATTAAAATCTTGTACAGAACTTAGCCATTTGAAAGCACCTGGAAATGAAGTCAGCTGACTATACTCATCTTACGTCACAGTTAAAAGAACACTAGCCCTCTCAGATGAGAAAGAATCAGTGCAATAATTCTGGCCATCCAAAAGGCCAGAATGGCTCCTTACCTCCAAACAAACACACCAGCCCCCACAAGCAATGATTGTTAACCAGACTGAAATGACAGACATAGAATTCAGAATCTGGATAGTAAGAAGTGTTTCAAGATCCAGGAGAAAGTTGAAACCCAATTCAAGGAACCCAGTAAAATGATGCAAGAGTTGAAAGATAAAATAGCCATTTTAAGAAAGAACCAAAACGAACTCCTAGAAAGAAGAATTTGCTACAAAAATTTCATAATGCAGTCAGAAACATTAACAGCAAAATAAACCAAGCCAAAGAGAGAGACTTAGAGCTCAAAGACCAGTTCTTCAAATCACCTCAGCAGTCAGACAGAATATTA
This sequence comes from Mandrillus leucophaeus, assembly GCF_000951045.1. Classification (NCBI taxonomy): domain Eukaryota; kingdom Metazoa; phylum Chordata; class Mammalia; order Primates; family Cercopithecidae; genus Mandrillus; species Mandrillus leucophaeus. The sequence goes on along the minus strand of NW_012109430.1, from coordinate 780,634 downwards.
AAAAAGAATTTCAAAAAATGAACAAAACCTTCAAGAAATATGAAATTACGTTAAGAGACCAAATCTATAACTTATTGGCATTCCTGAGAGGGAAAGAAAGAGAGTAAACAACTTGGAAAACATATTTGAGGACATAATCCATGAAAAATTTCCCAATCTTGCTCTAGAGGTGGACATGCAAATTCAAGAAACACAGAGAACCCCTGTGAGACACTCCACAAGATGACCATCCCCAAGGCACATAGCCATTAGATTCACCAAGGTCAACAGAAAGAAAAACTCTTAATTGCAGCTAGAGAAAAAGGTCAAGTCACTTAAAAAGGGAACCTCATCAGGCTAGCAGGAGACTTCTCTGCAAAATCCTTACAAGCCCAAAGAGATTGGGGGTCTGTTTTCAGAATCCTCAAAGCAAAGAAATACGTCTATCCAAGGAAGTGAATGATCTCTCCAAAGAGAACTACAAAACATTGCTGAAAGAAATCACAGATGATACAAGTAAATAGAAAAACATTTCATGCTCGCAGATTGGAGGAATCAATGTTGTTAAAATTGCCATACTTCTCAAAGCAATTTACAGATCCAATGTGATCCCGACTAAAACATCAGTGCCATTTTCTTTTACATAAGAAGAAAAAACTATTCTAAAATTCATATGGAACCAAAAAAGAGTCCAAATAGCTAATGGAATCTTAAGCAAAAAGAACAAAGCGAGAGGCATCACATTACTTGACTTCAAACAATAATAGTATAAGGCCACAGTAATCAAAACAGCCCAGTACTCATAGAAAAACAGAACACATAGCCCATTGGGATGTAGTAGAGCAGCCAGAAATAAAGCAGCACACCTACAAAAAAAAAAATCTGATTTTCAACAAAGTCAACAAAAATAAGCAATGGAGAAAGGACTCTCTGTTCAATAAATGGTGCTAGAATGAGTGGCTAGCCATAGACAGGAGAATAAAACTGTACTTCCACATTTCACTATATATATAAAAGCAATTCAATATGGATTAAAAATTTGAGTGTAAGACCTCAAGCTATAAAAATATTAGAAGAAAACTAAGAAATACCCTTCTTGACATTGACTTTGGCAAATAATTTATGGCTAATTTCCCAAAAACAACTGCAAAAGAAACAAAAATTGATATGTGGGACCTAGTAAAACTGAAGAGCCTCTGCACAGCAAAAGAAATTATCAACAAAGTAAACAGCCTACAGAATGGAAAAAAATTCATAAACTATGCACCTGGCAAACATCTAATATTCAGAATCTACAAGGAACTCAATAAAATAAAGAAGCAAAAACCAAATAATCCAATTAAATAATGGACAAATGACATGAAAAGATACTTCTCAAAAGAAGGCATGCAAATGGACAACAACCATGACAAAATGGTCAGTATCACTACTTGTCTGAGAAATGAAAATCAAAGCCACGATGAGATACCATGTCACACCAATCAGAATGGTGATTATTAAAAAGTCAAAAATCAACAGATGCTGGTGAGGCTGCAGACAAAAGGGAACACTTATGTACTGTTAGTGGGAATATAAATCAGTTCAGCCACTGTGGAAAGCAGTGTGGAGATGCCCAAAAGAACTTAAAACAGAACTATCATTCGACCCAGCAATCCCACTACTGGGTACACACCAAAGGAAAATAAATCATTCTACCAAAAAGACATATGCACTTGTATGTTCTTGTATTTTCATTACAATGCTATTCACAATAGCAGAGACATGAAATCAACCTGCCCATCAATGGTGGATTAGATAAAGAAAGTGTGTTACATATACACCATGTAATACTATGTAGCTATAAAAAAGAATGAAATCATATCCTCTGCAGCAACATGAATGAAGCTGGAGGCCATTATCCTAAGCAAATTAACACAAGAACAGGAAACCAAATACTGTATGTTCTCACTTATAAGTGGGAGTTAAACACTAAATACACATGGACATAAAAATGTGTAGACATTGGGAGCTACTAGAGGGGGAAGGAAGCGGGGGTATGGACTGAAAAACCATTGAGTACTATGCTCACTACATGAATGATGGGACCATTTGTATCCCAAACCTCAACACCACACAACATACCCACATAACAAACCTGTACCCCCCTGAATACTAAATAAATAAATAATGAATAAAACGTGGTATATTTATGCAATATTTAAAAATTCCTTTGAAGTAATATTTCTTAATGTTTCATTTTGTCAACATTATTTTAATTAGTCCATAGACTTCCCTTTTACCAAATAATTTATTTCAAATGCCTGTTTTGTGTTACATTTATTAAATTTAAACAAATAAATGTTATTTATTTCTAGCAATTTGGCAACAATGCAGGCAAAAATACTTATTTGTCAATTTTTGAAAGAATTTGTTTTTTAGACAGACATCTTTTCAAAATGATTGTCTAGAGGAAAGAAGAGAAAAACAATTTGTCTATTCAGAATTCTAAGCTGTTTAAACTTTGTTAAGCTTTCTCTAAGACGGAAAGAAAGAGAGAAAAAAGAGAGAGGAAGAGAGAAAGAGTGATAAGAGAAAGCATGAGGGAGAGAAAAAGGAAGAGGAAAGAAGAAAGGAAGGAAGGAATAAAGGAAGGAAGGAAGGAAGGAAGGAAGGAAGGAAGGAAGTTAGGGAGGGACAGAGGAAAGGAGAGGTGAGGGGAGGGAAGGGAAAAGAAGGAAGGAAAGAGAGGAAGTTGCTTATAAATGTCAAGTCTTGTCATCAAGAAGAAAAACAAAATATCCTAACAAGAAAAACGTTTCACTCTTTCAAGACCGGTATCTGGAAATTATAGATGTTCATTGCTACTGGGCTGGTCATCAGACATTGCTTCTAGGCCTTTGGTTGGGAGAACAAATATTTACATTACATATACATCTTTTTAAAACTAAGATACCTGGAAAGTTGCAGTTCTAATTCAAGACTAGAGAGTTGTACTTCATCTCTTCTATATAAGAACATTATCCCCTGTCTTCCCCACTAAGAATTCTGGTTGTCAAGGACACTGGATATAGTAGAATTAGAGTATTCTATGTCTATTGTTTTATACCAACTACTTTATATCATTTTAGACATAGAATAGTCTCAGAATCACAATACAAATCTACTACTGCAAAATATGATTATTGAATAGTTAAAAGAATTTTGTGCATGCTCTCCTCATTCTCTCCCCATTTGTAAGGTTTATAAATATACCTACATTGCCAGATCATATTGTTACATATTATAATCTATTTCTTTTAATATTTCTGTATTCCTAGTTTTATAAAACTGATGTATTTAATGTTCAACACTAGTTATTATGTAGAAGTCTCTCTAATAATTTTGTTTGTCTAAAGTTGATCCTGTAGTAGATTCTTTAGTAAAGATCAAGGGGAAAATATTCCCTGAGGTCTACCATTTGGATAACCTTTTGCCTTGCCCTCTATATTAGAGATACATTTTGCTACATCAAAAAAAAAAAAAAAAAGTCTTTAGTTTGCATTTTGTTTCCTTTGACTATGCTTATATGTTACTGTTACTGTTTTCTTGGGGTTTACAAAGTTGTTATTAAAGGTTCTAAAGATAATCTAATTTTATTTTACTTACAAGTCTCAATTATTCAGCTTAAATACCCATGAAAAAGTTTTCTTTTTTTAAGTCCAGTATCTTTAAAATAATTTGTTTTGTTTTTGGACTTCGTAGATTAATATTTTCAAGTACAAAGTTATCTTTTCCAGTATATAGTTTCAAATCTGTTTATTTATTTCAAGAATAATATTTGAGTTATTGTTTTTAATGTTGCTTGTTTTTTTTTGTTTTGTTTTGGTTCTGGTCTTCAGGTACTCCTATATTCATATGTTGGATTTATTTGCTTAACTTGGCGATTTGTCTCTTTCCTTTACATTCTTTTGATCTCTTTTCTCATTTCCTTTTGATTTAAAAAAGAATCATTTTTTCTTCTAATTGTCTTAAGGTATGTCTTATTGCTTTATTTACTCTTCTATTTCTACCAGCTTAGTCTTCATTGCTAAAATAACTTTTTTCTAATATTTCTAATTTTCTGTAACATCTGTTACTGATTTCTGAGTTTACCAATTTGTGTTTATTTTGTTCTCTAAAGTTTGAATCATTTTCTTAATGTCTTTTCAGTTATTTTGAAAGAGTATGTAACAGTTTTTCATGTTTTTTTGGAAGTCCACATAAATAAAAATAACATGCCTTTAAAAATGTCATGATACTCCTTTTTATTTTTCTTATTGCAACTTCATATGGTGTTTTATTTTGATATATTTCTGTTATATATTTTTATGTGAGTCTGGCTTATCTTTATTTTAAGAATGGTACTTGATCCAGAGAGCTTTGCTAACTTCAAAGAGCCCTCCATTGATCTACACTGAAATGTATGCCCACAAAATATAAATATTAGTAAGATGGGGCTGGGCACAGTGCCTCACACCTGTAATCCCAGCACTTTGGGAGGTGGGGCTGGGGGGATCACTTGAGGTCAGAAGTCCCACACCAGCCTAGCCAACGTGGTAAAACCCCGTCTCTAGTAAAAATACAAGAAAATTAGCCGGGCGTGGTGGTATGTGCCTGGTAGTCCCAGATACTCGGAAGGTCAAGATAGGAGAATTGCTTGAATCCGGAGGCGTGAGGTAGAAGCGAGCAAAGATGATGCCAGGGCACTCCAGCACTTCAGCCTGGGCGACAGAGCAAGACGCCATCTCAAATATATATACATATATATGCACATTTGTTTTATTTTACTTTAAGTTCTGGGATACATGTGGTGAATGTGCAGGTTTGTTACATAGGTATACATGTGCCATGGTGGTTTGCTGCACCTATCAACCCGTCATCTAGGTTTTAAGCCCTGCATGCATTAGGTATTTGTTTTAATGCTCTCCCTCCCCTTGTCCCCCAGCCCCGACAGGTCCTGGTAATTTTGATTTTTTAAAGTGTGTCATTATAGCATACTTGCATTATCTTCAACAATTTTATGCCATTCCTTCTTATTGTTCTTATTGTGTCTTTGTATGGAACTTTATCTTGATATATTTCTATTGCTTATTTTTATGTGAATGTAATTGTTCAGTTATTTTAGAAGGAGGCTTGGTGCAGATAGTTGTGCTAACTTCAAAGCACTTTCCATTGATGTAAACCAAAATTGCCTTTCAAAGTATGCTTTTAAAACGATGATTGATAATAACTACATAGATGCTTATCTATGTTAGTCCATTAATTTATTTAACATTCTTTTTTTTTAAATTTACATGATGAAAATGAGTAATTGGCTATAATTTTTACTATTATATATAAGACTGTGATTGCCTTTCTTATACATAGATATTAGTGCAAATCACTAATTAGTTCTTCAGTATACATTCCTAGAAATGAAATTAGGCTGGGTGTGGTAGCTCACACCTATCATCCCATGATTGCTTGAGCCCAGGAGTTCAAGATCAGCTTGGGCAACATGACAAAACTCTGTATCCACCAAAAAATAAAATAAAAAACAAAAATTAGCTAGGTGACGTGGCACCTGTCTGTAACCTTAGGTACTAAGAAGGCTGAGGTGGGAGGATTGAGCCCAGGAGTTCAATGTTGCAGTAAGTTGAGATTCCTCCACTGCATTCCATCCTGAGCAAGAGAGTGAGACCCTGTCTCCCTGTCTCACATAACAAATTAAAAAAAAAAAAAAAAGAAAAAGAAAAAGAAATAAAGAAAAAGAAAAGAAGTAGAATTACTAGGCCATATGTTTCCATATTGCTAATTAGAAAAGTTAAAAGTTTATAAAACATTGGCAGGATAGGAAAGTGTTCATTTCACCACTCTCATCAGTAATTTGTTAATTTAAAAAGTTAAACATTTTGTTTGTTTAAAAATACATTTCTTTGATGAAAACTAAAGTTGAACTTAATCTTATTTTATTGGTCTTTTGAATTTCTTCTATTATGAATTATCTATTTTGTAATTTATTTTGTAAGTTACAAAATAGACCACACCACCTCCGCCACCCAAAATCTTCTCTCAGTCTTTTTCTCTCGGTAAATGGCACGTGCAACCCCCCCCTCCCCCGGGTCCTATACAATGAACTGTGATTCTTTCTTGCATTTAACTTTTCATTACTGTTCATGCAAATGTTGCTCAAATTCTCTAGATTGTGCATAAAAAATCTCAAATCTACCTACTTGTCTCCATCTCCACTACTACCATGCTACTCGAAACTGCCTGATCTCTGAGCTTTCTTTCTCCCTCTAAACATTCTCCACATTACAGTCTCACTGATTTTAAAGGGTCGCTTTCTCTAGTCCTTTATGCTTAGAAAGACTTTCCCAAACGTAAGATGCTACTAGCTGTTTTATGGCCTTTTCATTTTTATTAGATTCTAATTCATCATGCTTTCGTAATTATTCTTCTCTAGAATTTAAGAATTTTAGTTTCAGTTTTTTATTTGATATGAGTTTACCTTTAAAAATGTTTCCTGGTGAGAAGTGCATTTTTGTTATTATTATTACTAATTGAGGACTTATGGCTCTTTAATGTTGTTTGTATTTCTATTTTTGAGTTATTTAGGGCCTAATATATAGTTAATTTTAATAGGGCCTTATGTATACTTGAAAAAAGGTATATTTTCTGCTAGCAGGGTAAAGTGCTTATATATTTATAGACTCTATCTTATGGGTTTTAGGCTTTCTATGTCCTTACTAACATTTTTTTCCCCTTGATCTGTCTAGATCTGAGACTAGTGTGCTAAAGTTTCCTATTTTTAATATGTGTCTATTTCTCCTTTCATCGCCTGTAGTTTCTGCTTTATGAAAGTTGCTACTGATATTTGGTGAATAGATATTAATATCTTCACTGTGAATCGCACTCTTTAGCATTATAGAGTGTCCTACTTTGTATCGTTTAATTCTTCTTGGCCTGAATTCTACCTTGTTTTAGATCAAGGTCATGGCCCCTGCTTTCTTCTTTCTTGCCTTTGCCTGGTGTATTTTTGTTCATGCTTTTATCTTTACCCATTTCAATTCACTTTATTTTAGGTATATCTTTTGCATACAGCATAAAGTTGAATTTTGCTTTCTTAGCCAATCTGAAAGTCTTTTTTTTTTTTCATGTAAGTCCACTAACATGCATTGATACAACTGATATATTTGGTCTCAGTTCTATAATAAAGTATTATGTTATATAAATGTGAATGCATGTGCATGTTCCATTATTTTAGTTGTTTGCCCTTCTCCCCCACTATTTCCTTTGCTATTTGGGAAAGTTTGAAGTCTTTCTAATGGTTAGCTTTACACTAATACCTATCTATAATGCATTTAACCATACTCTGTTCTGAAACAGTTTCTTTCTATTATTAATACTATTGTCGGCCAGAAACTGCTTCTTTTCCTCTCTTGCTAGTTATAAGTATAATCTTAGTGTTGTTTGTAGAGCAAAACATATTTAAGCTTCAAGATCTTAATTTTTCTGTTTTAAATTATCTTTCCCTTCCTAATACGAGTAAGTCAGTCAACGAGTTTATTCTAATTTCTATTTGCTCTACCCCTTTCCATCCCAATTAGTAATTAGTTGTATTAGTTCTCCAACATCAGAGACTATAATATGCACATTGCATTTTGTCATCTTTCATTTTCTGGTCCTTAAATGCTTACTGCCAGGCCACTAGACATATGAAAGAGCTTTCCAAATGTTAACAGTTTTCTGGATCTCTTTCTGTGATAAGTTCCCTAGAAAAGGTTTATGGAAATGATATTTTTTCAAGTATTGCCTGTTTATAACTCTTTATAGGCTTTGTACCGAAGGATGTTTGGCCACGTATAAAAACCTTGGCTCACATATGGTTTCCTTCAATACTTTAAAAATGTTGCTTAATTGTTTTTTAGCTTAAAACATTGCTGCTTAGAAATTTGGGATGACTTTCATTTTTTTAATTAGTTAATTGATTTATGTATATGTGTTAGTGGTGTGGAGTGAGGATGGAGGATGTGTGGTTCTGAATTTCTGAAGGCAATTTTTCCTTATCTGTATAGTCTAATCTGTCTTGGTATCGACTCCATGTACAAGGAGAATATGAATTTTCAATAGAATCAATTTTTATTTTTCCAGAAAAGTTTTGATAATTGTGATTTTAATTTTTTTTTCTGTTTTATTGTTTCCATGTCTATCTTGAGGAACAACTATTAAATGCATATTTGATCAACTTTGCAGATTTTCTCCGTCGGGTTTTCAAATCTTTTTAATATCTTTCTTCAAATCTAACGGGTTAGGTTTTGATTTTCTATTTGTTAACTATTTATCCCTCTTCCTTTACAATGTTTTTCCTAATGCCAATTTACCCTTTTATTTTGTTTATTTATTTATTTATTGAGATGAAATCTCACTCTGTTGACCAGACTGGAGTGCAATGGCATGATCTCTGCTCACTGCAACCTCTGCCTCCCCGGTTACAGTGATTCTCCCTCCTCAGCCTCTGGAGTAGCTGGAACTGCAGACATGCACCCACGCCCAGCTATTTTTTTTTCTTTTTTTTTTTTTTTTTAGACAGGGTTTTACCATATTGGTCAGGATGGTCTCGAACTCCTGACCTCAGGTGATCCCCCCGGGTTCAGAGATTCTCCTGCCTCAGCCTCCTGAGTAGCTGCGATTACAAGGACATGCCACCATGTCTGGCTTTTTTTTGTATTTTTAGTATATATGGGATTTCATCATGTTGGTCAGCCTGGGAATTTACTCTTATATTCTTATTTTAGCTTTATTTCTGAATATTTTTCTCTTTTTCCAATTCAATTTTAATAATTATCAATCCTTCCCTCCTGTCTTTTTATCAGTTATCCATATAAGCTCCGAGATTTTGAATTTCTTAACTGAAACAGTATTTCAAAGCATCTAGCATTTTCTGTACCTTACTTTGTAATATTGTGCCAGAGTTTCTGTTTTGAGCCCACATTTTTTTTTCTGATGTGTTCTTACTGTCTTTTGAAACATTATCATATTAACTTGTATTACTTCTTTTAGCAGTAACTTATATTGGAGATAGACTGCATTTTCCCCCACATTTATAAAGGAATGAATTTTCCTAAGCTATTAGAAAGAGGCTCCTTAGGTCTGGGCACTGTGGCTCATGCCTATAATCCCAGTAATTTGGTAGAATGAGGCAGGAGGATTGCCTGAAGCCAGGAGTTAAAAAGCAGTCTGGGCAGTGAAATGAGGCCTTTCAGAAAGAGGAAAGGAAGGAAGGAGGGAGGGAGGGAAGAAGGGAGGGAGGAAGAAAGGAAGGAAGGAAGGATAATAATAGCATATTGTCCATTCGTATTACGAATTAAAGTGTTATTATTTTAGAGTTGAAAGTGTATTAGACAACCCCAAGAGTAAGCAACTAATTATGCAAATAAGGAAACTCAAATTTTCTCATAATTACAAGACTTGTAGCTATTACTACTTGTTGTAATGTTTAATTGCTTTCTTAATAATTATATCTCAACTCTCCAAATAGATGGTAAGTTTCTCAAATTTAAGGACAATGTTTCATTCATCTTTAAAGTCTTCCACAAGCACCTGGTATGTAGCTAGGAATACGAGGGGAATGTAGAAGGTACTTATTAAGGTGAAGTTAAGTAAATATATTTGTTCATTCAGTAAATATTTATTGAGTGCTTCATGTGTCAAGTATTGTTCTAAGAATTTTGTGTGTATCAGCTGAGAAATATTTTTTGAATTCTCTACTTTGCTGGAGCTTATATTTTAGCATGGGTAGAAAGACAACAAAAATAAATATGGTAATATGTTAATTATGTGAATGTTAAATATTGTAAGAATTATAGGGAAAGATAGGGCACAGAAAGAGAGCAGGGGAATGGAGGGGAGTGCAATTTTTAATAGTAAGATGGTTATGCAGTTGGTGAATTTTGGGGGAAAATCTGAAGCAGGTGAAAGTGTTAATTATGGAAATACCTGAACAGTGTTTCAAGTGGAAGAAACTTACAGTGCAAGGGCCCTAAGACAGTAATCTGGGTGCAGGAAAGAGAAATATCATGGGAACTAATGTGGCAAAACAAAGTGAGCAAGGAAAATAATTGTAGGACTTGAGGTAAATGATCAACTCTTGGTGGGACTATATATGGAGCAGGAGTTAGGTTTACATCATATAGGGTTTATATGCCATTGTAGATATTTTGGTTTTTACTTTGAAATAGGAGGAGATTGTAAGGTTTGGAAAATAAGGAATATCATGACCTGGCTTATACTTTTAAAAGATTACTCTGGTGGCTCTGTTGAGAATTCATGATAAAAGATAGAAGGGTGGAAGTAGGAAAATCAGGAGGATTCTTCAGTAATTCAGCTGAGAGAAGATGGTGGTTTGACCAGATGCTAGTAATGGAGGTGGTGGGAATCAGTCAGTTAATAGGTAAAGACAACAGGATGTTTTAATATACCAGATATGAGATGTGAGAGAAAGACCAAGGATGACACGAAGATATTTGTCATGATCAACTGGTAGGGTGAGCAATTTATTGTATTTTGCTCAGAATTTTCTTTCCCAGTTTTAACAATGAAAATTCTTCATCTTGAGAACTTACTCAGTTCCTGGTTAACTAGGATGGTTGGCCACCCTTGAAACTGAAAGAAAGGCATTGTTGTAAGTAAGGCTGTAAGATTTTTAAAGGAAGACCAGGAATTCATTCTGGACATATTAAGTTTGAGTTAGCTATAGAGTTTCTATCTATTAGTGGAGATTCTAAGCAGGTAGTTGAATGTACATGTTGAGTTCAGGAGAGTGGTCCGGACTGGAGATATATATTTCGAATTTCTTGGTCTAAAAATATTGTTTAGTATCCTGAGTCTGAATGAAGTCATCAAGAAAATAAATGTAGATAGGGGAAAATCCCAATATTTAGAGTTTCAGAGGAGAAAATAATTGAACAAAAGAAGATTGGCTGGGCGTGGTGTCTCAGGCCTGTAATCTCAGCACTTTGGGAGGAGGCCAAAGCAGGCGGATCATGAGGTCAGGAGTTCAAAACCATGCCTGGCCAACATGGTGAACCCCCATCTCTACTAAAAATACAAAAAGTAGCTGGACGTGGTGGCACAGGCCTGTAATCCCAGATACTCAGGAGGTTGAGACAGGAGAATCGCTTGAACCTGGGAGGTGGAGGTTTCAGTGAGCTGAGATCATGCCTCTGCACTCCAGCCTGGGCAACAGAGCAAGATTCCAAAAAAAAAAAAAAAAAAAAAAAAAGAGGAAGATTGAGAAAGAGTGAGCACTGAGGCAGGATGAAAACCAAGAAAGTATGGTGTTCAGAAAACCAAGGAAAGAAAGCACAGCAAGGAGATGGCGAGGATCAGTTGGACAGATGCTGATACGGGTCTAGAAGAAGAGGACTGAGAATGTAACTACTGGAGTTAGCAACATGAATGTGGGCCTGAAAAGTTAAGTTCTGGTCATGTAGTGGACACAAAAGCATGACTGGAAAGCGAATAAAGGGAAATGGGAGAAGAGAGATAGAAGGCAGCAGATATGTACCATTATTTCAGGGTGACTTGTGGAAAAGATTCAGAGACTTGGAGAAGCAACTGGCAAAAAATTCAGTTAGATAAAATATTTGTAAATGAATGACATAATAGCATGTTTGTATATTACTGGAAATGACCCAGTAGAGGGGAAAATGAATGATTGTATAAACAGAATAAGAACTGTCAGAGAGATTTTCTTAATAAGGTGAAACAAAATGGAATTACCAGCAAAATCACTCACTAGAAAAATGCATATTTCAACTGTCTGCACCACATTTAGAAAAAAAACATGTAAATGACAGCAAAACAAGGAGGAGTTTGTGCAAGAGAATAATTTCTGGAGTTTGCGCTATAGTCCCTCTGGATTAAATTTTCAATCCATTGAATATGCCTGTACAGTACCACATTTTTTACTTTATAGCATAATTTTGAAGCATTGCACAATCCTCAATCTTCAGAAAATATTTGCTTGCTATTTAATAGAGTGGAAGTCACTAACTGCATGTTTTAGAAGGCTTTCTAAATACATTTTCAATACCAATAAGTATTGAAAGAAGAATCTATTTCAAAGTAATTTTTAACCAATCAGAAAATTCCATCAACTTGTTATCAGCTTTCCAAGTATTGTTATACTTCTTTTGTTTCCAATTAGGCAAGTTATAATTAATATTTTCTGTATTGAAACAGGATGAATCTATAGGTACAGTCTGCAGAATCTTATCTGAACTACTGGTTTACAAAGATTTTGCTGGATATAAATACACATGTATTGTTTTTTCCTACATTAATTATTCTCATTTTTGGGGTTCTATTCAGTATCTAACAATTATTTTTGATATTTCTCTTAAAGCCTGTATATTTTCCCAGATACATTTTCCTTTATGTTGAAGCCTAATCTGCTGACTTCACCTAAATGGAGATGGGATTTATCAGCAAAAGGAAAGCAGGTGAAAACCAGACCAGATGTCGATAATTACACGAGGCACTAATTAACACTACCTAAATGAAACAAGTTTGTCTTTGTTAATATGTCACTTGCACACTATTACTCCTCAACCTGAGGAAATACTCTGTGTGTGATGACACTGTTGTGTTCTGTCATAATGGTGCCATTATTGCATCTGAACAGTTTCTGAGTAGGACTTTCCAGGTGATAGACAAAGATACGCACTTTCATTTCCAGTTCATTTTCTCTAGTTCTAACTACATTATTAATTTTTAATAATTACATAAATGCTCTAGAACATAATCTAACATACAAAAAATAAACATAGGAACCTCAAATAAATTTTCCATGAAAAATCTGAATGCATTATTATTTTTCATTATTATGTAAAGTTTTATAATCCAGTTATGGTACTTGAATATGTGTTTTTATGTTGAACGTACTGAATTTTATAAATGTAGCCATAATTATTTCTAGGTTTAAAAATTATCAGCAATGTTAAAGCAGGCAGCAGAAAGATTGAGTGCTTTTCTCTTTCTTCTCTCAAAAACATACCAAAATAGGCCAGGCTTGGCGGCTAATGCCTGTAATCCCAGCACTTTGGGAGGCCAAAGCAGGTAGATCACCTGAGGTCCAGAGTTTGAGACCAGCCTGGAACCCCCATCTCTACTAAAAATACAAAAAGTAGCTGGACGTGGTGGCACAGGCCTGTAATCCCAGATACTCAGGAGGTTGAGACAGGAGAATCGCTTGAACCTGGGAGGTGGAGGTTTCAGTGAGCTGAGATCATGCCTCTGCACTCCAGCCTGGGCAACAGAGCAAGATTCCAAAAAAAAAAAAAAAAAAAAAAAAAGAGGAAGATTGAGAAAGAGTGAGCACTGAGGCAGGATGAAAACCAAGAAAGTATGGTGTTCAGAAAACCAAGGAAAGAAAGCACAGCAAGGAGATGGCGAGGATCAGTTGGACAGATGCTGATACGGGTCTAGAAGAAGAGGACTGAGAATGTAACTACTGGAGTTAGCAACATGAATGTGGGCCTGAAAAGTTAAGTTCTGGTCATGTAGTGGACACAAAAGCATGACTGGAAAGCGAATAAAGGGAAATGGGAGAAGAGAGATAGAAGGCAGCAGATATGTACCATTATTTCAGGGTGACTTGTGGAAAAGATTCAGAGACTTGGAGAAGCAACTGGCAAAAAATTCAGTTAGATAAAATATTTGTAAATGAATGACATAATAGCATGTTTGTATATTACTGGAAATGACCCAGTAGAGGGGAAAATGAATGATTGTATAAACAGAATAAGAACTGTCAGAGAGATTTTCTTAATAAGGTGAAACAAAATGGAATTACCAGCAAAATCACTCACTAGAAAAATGCATATTTCAACTGTCTGCACCACATTTAGAAAAAAAACATGTAAATGACAGCAAAACAAGGAGGAGTTTGTGCAAGAGAATAATTTCTGGAGTTTGCGCTATAGTCCCTCTGGATTAAATTTTCAATCCATTGAATATGCCTGTACAGTACCACATTTTTTACTTTATAGCATAATTTTGAAGCATTGCACAATCCTCAATCTTCAGAAAATATTTGCTTGCTATTTAATAGAGTGGAAGTCACTAACTGCATGTTTTAGAAGGCTTTCTAAATACATTTTCAATACCAATAAGTATTGAAAGAAGAATCTATTTCAAAGTAATTTTTAACCAATCAGAAAATTCCATCAACTTGTTATCAGCTTTCCAAGTATTGTTATACTTCTTTTGTTTCCAATTAGGCAAGTTATAATTAATATTTTCTGTATTGAAACAGGATGAATCTATAGGTACAGTCTGCAGAATCTTATCTGAACTACTGGTTTACAAAGATTTTGCTGGATATAAATACACATGTATTGTTTTTTCCTACATTAATTATTCTCATTTTTGGGGTTCTATTCAGTATCTAACAATTATTTTTGATATTTCTCTTAAAGCCTGTATATTTTCCCAGATACATTTTCCTTTATGTTGAAGCCTAATCTGCTGACTTCACCTAAATGGAGATGGGATTTATCAGCAAAAGGAAAGCAGGTGAAAACCAGACCAGATGTCGATAATTACACGAGGCACTAATTAACACTACCTAAATGAAACAAGTTTGTCTTTGTTAATATGTCACTTGCACACTATTACTCCTCAACCTGAGGAAATACTCTGTGTGTGATGACACTGTTGTGTTCTGTCATAATGGTGCCATTATTGCATCTGAACAGTTTCTGAGTAGGACTTTCCAGGTGATAGACAAAGATACGCACTTTCATTTCCAGTTCATTTTCTCTAGTTCTAACTACATTATTAATTTTTAATAATTACATAAATGCTCTAGAACATAATCTAACATACAAAAAATAAACATAGGAACCTCAAATAAATTTTCCATGAAAAATCTGAATGCATTATTATTTTTCATTATTATGTAAAGTTTTATAATCCAGTTATGGTACTTGAATATGTGTTTTTATGTTGAACGTACTGAATTTTATAAATGTAGCCATAATTATTTCTAGGTTTAAAAATTATCAGCAATGTTAAAGCAGGCAGCAGAAAGATTGAGTGCTTTTCTCTTTCTTCTCTCAAAAACATACCAAAATAGGCCAGGCTTGGCGGCTAATGCCTGTAATCCCAGCACTTTGGGAGGCCAAAGCAGGTAGATCACCTGAGGTCCAGAGTTTGAGACCAGCCTGGCCAACATGATGAAACTCTGTCTCTACTAAAATTACAAAAAATTAGCCCAGTATAGTGGCACATGCCTGTCATCCCAGCTACTCGAGAGGCTGAGGCAGGAGATCACTTGAACCCAGGAGGTGGAGGTTGCATTGAGCTGAGATCACATCACTGCATTCCAGCCTGGGCAACAGAGTGAAACTCCATCTCAAAAATAAATAAATAAATAAAACTAAAAATAGAGTATTCTCCATTATTTCATCTTTAACAAAAGCTGAAAATGACAGTAATTGTACACACACACACACACACACACACCCCCTCTGAGCAATGAGTGCCAGACATAAACTCTGAAGCAAAACAATTCGAGCACATAGAGTTTCATTATGTAATTTTTTTCCTCTTTTTTCTCTTTTATCTTTCTGTGTCTAGAAGATAACAAGTGAAACAATTCTCAATGGCTCCATTACAAATATGTTGACGAGGTGAGGACCTAGAAAGGGACATGAAAAACATCGTGAGAAAAGTAGAAAGACTCTATAGGATCTTATCCCCACTTCAATAAAGAGCAGTAAAGACTCAGGGAAAAGGGATTCCTGTACTGGGCTCCACATTTTAAAGGGTCTTGTATATCTTGTCTATCAGAAGCAAACAAAAGTAAATTCACTAAAACACACATGGGTCCCTAAGTCACAAAGAATTCAAAGCTCAGCATTGGTATCAAATAACTCCACTGGCTCTTGGGACTAGCAGCATTCAGACTCCGAGGGAACTCTCATCCACAGCTCTCGCTGAATTCATTTGAACATCTTCAGGAATTGCAGGTTGTGCCATTAGAGATGGATACTGTTTCACAGTTCAAGGAAGATTTTTGTAGTTGAAGCACATAGAGAAGAGAAAAATACAAATTAGTTAACTAGTACAATCTTTCATCATACATAGTATGAATGTAATATTTTGTGCTCAATGAAGATTTACTCCTCAATAATGTCAACCATTAATTTTTTGTTTTGCTTTTGTTCATGTTCTAATTATTGGACCCAGAGGTATTCACAATACAGTTGCAGTATTTATAACAGTTGCACCCAGTGGCTGAGAAAATGTTCACAATATTAAAAAACTCACATTCATCTTATATTTATAAAAATGTAGGTCTATATGTAACATGTCTGAAACTAAATACAGATCCTTGTATTGGCAGCTGTGTGGATATTGAATGCTAGAATTGTGAATAGCTTTATTTTATTAAAATATTTACCAAGGTTTAATTTCTATAGACAAAAGTTGCTGGCCACACTAGATCAAGTTTTTTTCTCATTTGAAAGGCAACTTGAAAGAATTGAACAGCACATTACTATTTTTTATTTACTTTAAAATATCTCAATATTGAAGTATTTTAAGGAAGAATTATATGATTTGTGAATTTATTTTAAGAGATGGTAAAAGCATGAAATAAATAGAGTGAATTGTTAGGAGAAAGCGTTATAATATATTTAAATTTTATCAGTGAATCAAGTTATATGTGGCTTCATTACAGAGCTTAAACATGGTGTATTAGTTTGCTAAGGCTGCTGTAACAAAGTACTACAAACTATAGTTTGATTCAACCAGTAATACATGGTATGTAAAGCTTAGCAAAGTGAAGTTTCTTCAAAATTAAGACCAGGCCTGTTGGCTCATACCTGTAATGCTAGCACTTTGGTAGGCTGAGGCAGGTGGGTCACTTGAGGTCAGGAGTTCAAGACCCACCTGGCCAACATGGTGAAACCCCATCTTTACTAAATACACAAAATAAACCAGGCATGGTGGCATGTGCTTTTAATACCAGTTACTAGGCAGGCTGAAGCTGAGGTAAAATAATCACTTGTACCCAGGAGGCGGAGGTTGCAGTGAGCTAAGATCTCACCACTGCACTCCAGCCTGGACAATAGAGCCAGATAGAGCAGCCTGGACAATAGAGCCAGCCTGGACAATAGAGCCAGATTCCATGTCAAAAACAAAATTAAAAAATTAATGAAAACTAGGGCCTCCCAGGCTTTCAGAAAGATTGTCAAATTTAACATTGTACGCACAACACAATTACATAAAACATCTCAATTATAATAACACAGTAACTGGGAATTGTACTGAAATAAGAGCAATAAGAAATTATTAACTTGCTGGCCTTTATTTTATTACTCATTTAAACATTCCTGACCTGCTACTGGATCACTCAAATACGCACAGTATTAAAGTACCATAATTTGTTAGTGTTTTGCTGACTTTCCAGGCACATGGAAACAATTGCTTTGCAGTATTTTTTTTAACTTTTGTTTTTATGAAGGTATATTTTTGGTGGGGTTTTGTGCTTTTTTTTTTTTTTTTTTTTTTTTTTTTGAGACAGGATCTCACTCTGTCACTTAGGATGAAGCACAGTGGCTCAATCTCGGCTGACTGCAGCCTCCACCTCCTGGGCTCAAGCGATCCTCCCACTTCAGCTGCCTGAGTAGCTGGGACCTGTACAGGGGTGTGCCACCATACCTGACTAATTGTTTTGTATTTTTGGTGGAGATTGGATTTCGTCATGTTGCCCAGACTAGTCTTGAGCTCCTGAACTCATGTGATCTTCCCGCCTCAGCCTCCCAAAGTACTGGGATTACAGGCATGAGCCACTGCAATGGGTGAAGGTATATTTTCAACATAAAATAACAGTAATATATTTTATTTAATTGTCAGATTTTAAAAAATAAATTTAGATAATTACTATATATGGTAGCAGGGCTCCATTTGTTCTCTTCCATTGGGTTCCACCAATATTAGAAGCTGGGCTGCTTACTCTGTTTCAAGAAATAACAAAGTAGAGTCTTCAAGGGAGATTTCAGCAAAGCCATTTGTATTTTCCTAGCCAAAACAGAAGATTCAAAAATTTCTAGCCAACTTGATTTCAGAAATTTTTAGATATATGAATAGAATGTTGAATGTCTACTTTAATTTCCCTGTAGAGTTAATTCCATGAATACATGCAGAAATGATGAGCAAATGGTGACTTAAAAATATTTTAAAATCTTAACTTAATTATTTTCAAGCTTTTCACATTATCAACAATGTTTTCATCACTGAGCTATTAATAGTCTTAAGCCGCCTACTTTCCAAGTAATATAATCTCTACTTCCATATTTTTTTAATTGAGACAGAACATTTTAAATCTATTTAAGTTATTACCAGTGGAAAATTTGTCTTGTTACTAGAACCCATTCAAGTATCATTAGGGTAGTCACTTATCAGGGGAAACTTCACCCCCAATATTCAACGTGGGTTCTTTTCTATTTTCCTGAGCATCAGCTGATCTGAGAAATAAAGGGAAAGAGTACAAAGGAGAGAAATTTTAAACCTGGGTGTCCGGGTGAGACATCACATGTCGTCAGGTTCCGTGATGCTCCCTGAGCCATAAAATCAGCAAGTTTTCATTAGCGATTTTCAAAAGGGGAGGGAGTATACAAATAGGGTTTGGGTCACAGAGATCACATGCTTCACAAGGTAATAAAATATCACAAAGCAAATAGAGGCAGAGAGAGATCACAGGACCACAGAATGGGGTGAAATTATAATTGCTAATGAAGTTTCGGCATGCATTGTCATTGATAACATCTTATCAGGAGACAGAGTTTGAGAGCAGACAACCTGTCTGACCAAAATTTATTAGGCAGGAATTTCCTCATCCTAATAAGCCTGAGAGCACTACAGGAGAACGGGTCTTATTTCATCCCTTCGGCTTTGACCGTAAAAGAAAGCCACCCCCAAAGCGGCCATTTCAGAGGCCTACCCTCAGGGGCGCATTCTCTTTGTCAGGGATGTTCCTTGCTGAGAAAAAGAATTCAGCAATATTGCTCCTATTTGCTTTTGAAAGAAAAATACGGCTCTGTTTCACCCGGCTCGCAGGCAGTCAGAGTTTAAGGTTATCTCCCTTGTTCCCTGAACATTGCTGTTATCCTGTTCTTTTTTCAAGGTGCCCAGATTTCATATTGTTCAAAGACACATGCTTTACAAACAATTTGTGCAGTTAACGCAATCATCACAGGGTCCTGAGGTGACATACATCCTCCTCAGCTTAAGAAGATGACGGGATTAAGAGATTAAAGTAAATACAGGAACAGGAAATCACAAGAGTATTGATTGGGGAAGTGATATGTGTCCATGAAATCTTCACAATTTATGTTCAGAGATTGCAGTAAAGACAGGCATAAAAATTATAAAAGTATTAATTTGGGGAACTAATAAATGTCCATGAAATCTTCACAATTTATGTTCTTCTGCCATGGCTTCAGCTGGTCCCTCTGTTTGAGGTCCTTGACTTCCCTAAACAGTCACTATTTTCTTATTCTTTTTATATGTAGACTTATATTTACAATTTGTAAAGGTAACTATTTACTCAATTGCTTTCTTCTTTTCTTCTTTATTGCTTTCTGAGGTTAACTTACAAGTATTAAAAGATTTTTTACAATGACAGCCCACATATCTCATACTTTCCAGGAAACAAGTGCTGAAACTGTATGTGAGACCTTTTTAGTATTGACTATAGTCATTTCAGGCTAAGATCCTTTCCTCAAACAATTTTTTGAGGAAAATTAATTTAATTTAATTCAAATTAATTCCCCTAGCTAAAATTAAATAATTGAGACACATCCTGCTAAAAGAGAAGATTTTAGAAGAATTGATAGACTACGTAGCTTCTTCTTGCCCAAACAATTTTTTTGGGAAAACAAAAAAATCATTAATATGCAAGCAAATGAAACAATGAACAAAAGGATTTGAGCCACAAGTTTTGCACCCACTGCTTCTAGTCAGACTGAGGTGTTCTTGTCAAACTACAGAGGTCAGAAAGAATCCTAACCTGGCATAGGTGCAGATGGAATCCCACAGTCAAAGACAGAGGAGGGTGATCAGAGAAAACATGACCTGCTGCTGTTCTATTCAAGTGGCCCCACCTCCCAGCACATGTTCCTTCAGCACATGTGACAGCTAAATGACTAAACACAAATAATAAACTGCATCCAGTCTTCCAGCTGAAAGTCTAAGGGTGAACTGGGTTAACAGGGAGGCAGTTCAATGAGGGTCCACCCACCCAAATCCTAGCCAAATGCCCAGATCCACTACAGCCATGAGGAAGAAGCAGGAAATAAAATGCCCATGGAGTCAATGAAAAATATCACCCAAGGGGAGAAAGCAACATTACATATAAAAGAAAAATGAAGAGGATATTTGGAATGCTTACTCCAAAATACAAAAGGCACATTTAGAAAAAAAGTGCCTCTGGGGCCTTAAGCAAATTTGAGAAGATGGACTTTATAAATCATAAAATCTGTAAATATTATTGTGCCTTACCCTGTTCAGATTTATTGATTCTATTATTGGGTATCTCTTCTCAAATAATATTTAAAATAGTTATGACGGTATATACACTTATATTGGGATTATGTTTAGTATTTTTTTGTTAAGCATAATGCAGAACTTAAAGTACCTCAAAAATGACTGGGTAAAAAATACAACAGACAGCTGAGTATGGTGGCTCATGCCTATAATCTTAGTATTTTGGGAGGCCTAGGCTGGCGGATCACTCGAGATCAGGAGTTTGAGACCAGCCTGGCCACATGGAGAAACCCCATGTCTACTAAAAATATAAAAAATAGCTGGGTATGGGTGGGTGTGCCTGCAGTCCTAGCTACTCAGGAGGCTGAGGCAGGAGAATTGCTTGAAACCTGGAGGCAGAGGCTGCAGCGGTCAAGGTGGCATGCCACTGAACTCCAGCCTGGGTGACAGAGCAAGACTCTGTCTCAAAAAACAAACAAACAAACAAACCCAAACAGGCAAATTTAAAAAATGAAAGTAATATACGCAGTATTAATATCAGAAAATATGTAATGTCAAAACATTAAGCTGAAATATGGGCATTTTTATTCTTTACAGGTCTTATGAAATTCAATTTTATGAACAGATATTCATGTAGCAAATGTCATAGCACCAATGTAATCAATGTGATTGAAACAAAAACATTATAATTGTAAAAATCAGCGATAGGTTGAGATGACTGACCTCAGAAAGTAACATTTCAAGAAGGGAGATAATTTCTCCATTGTTCAGGAAAACAGTGAAAGTTCAACATCTCTTCTTATCTGGAACCAGTGCAAGATAAAAGTATTGAGTGTGCAAATCTAATATTTGCTTATTTAGTTAAAAAACATTTCACAATGTAAACATATATCAAATCATCACATTGTACCACCTAAATATTTATAGTTGTTAGTTGATATGGTTTGGCTATGTGTCCCGGCCGCCCCTCAGCCCCGCCCGCCTGCCAAATCTCATATCAAACTGTAATCTTCACATGCCCAGGGAGGGACCTGGTAGAAGGTAATTGAATCATGGAGGTGGTTTTCCCCCATGCTGTTCTTGTGATAGTGAGGGAGTTCTTACAAGAACTGATGGTTTCAAGAGTAGCAGGTTTTCCCATGTTCTCTCTCTCCTGCCACCATGTAAGACACATCTTGCTTCCCTATCCCCAGCCATGCCAAATTGTGAGTCAATTAAACCTCCTTTTTAAAAATAAATTACCCAGTCTCTAGTAGTATCTTTATAGCAGTGTGAGAACAGACTAATATATCAGTCAATTTAAAATAAAATTTTAAATTATTTAATATGAAAATAGATGTAATGCTCTACATAAATCGAGGCAGTAGTTTTAAAAAGACATAGATAATTGAATTCACAGTTTTAATGTATTTTTTCTCACTTACCTGAGTGTATGATCCCAATTTGGAGATCACTGAGTTAGACAAAAAATGATCAAAATTATTCTAGAGAATGCACAGGAATTTTATAATTATTATAGGAGACATGAGAATATGTTATCTATGGTGTTCATCATATCAATGAATTGAAAAAAGTCTCACATCAATTGATTACAGAAAACAATTTATTATAAAATTCATCATTGGGTGTGTATGTGTGTGTATGTATAGCAAACTTTATGCCCAGTAGCAGATTACAGCAGACAATCCCATTAAAGTCAAGGATCAAATGAGCTTACATAGTAACACTACTAGTTTTAATTTTGCTTCAGAAAACAAATCCTGTAATAGAACTTATATATATTGAAAGGATAGAGTGAATTTGGTATAATTTACAAGTTATCTGATACAAGGTAAATCTAAAAAAAAATTATGTATTCAGAAACACCAAGAATTCAGTAGGATAGTGAATTTCAAATTAATTTGTAAAATTATTTTGTAAATATATTAGAAGAATAAATTTATCCACAATAGCAATATCACAAAATTTAAAAAAAATGGGAAAAACCCCACTTTGGAATAAATCTATAAAAGCAGGCAGTAATGATGTTCTATACAACATACAATTGTATAGTTTTACAGTTGTAAAGTTTTAAAAGTTGTACAGATGCACAGATTTCTTAAACTTCATAAATTTAATTTAAAAGTTAGAACATGAATGTGTAGTCACATGTCATGTTCTTGGATGGTATCATGTATTGTACAGATACAAATTTCTAAAAGTGGACCTATAAATATAATGAATACTAATTAATTCCCCAATTAAACTGCAGAAAAAAAAGTACAAGATTATTTTAAATTAATTGGAACACTAAGTGCGTGAGTATAACCAGAAAATAATTTAAAATAAAAGAAAATGGGAAAGATTGGTCTATCAAGTATAAGAGACATAAGAATATAATTAATTAAACTGTCATTGATTCAGGAATAATAAGAAAATGGAATACACTCAAGCCTCCAGAAACAGATTCAAGCATGTATAAGTATTTAATATATAATAAAACTGAATTTCTTTAGGAGTGAAGAGAGGACAAATTAAAGAATAAATGATATTGGGACCATTTTATTCCAGTTTACAAACATTGTATTTTTTTCTCATACCATAAACCAAAAGTCTCAAAAGAGTTGATGATTTAATTGCAAAGGATCATATGACAAAAAAAAAAATTTGTGAAATAATTTTTATAATTTTAAGGTGGGAACAACTTTCTATAGAAAAGATTGACATGTTGACTTACATAAAAATTTATAATGCACAATAAAGCCATGGACACTGTAGTGATGGGCAGGATCATATATAAAGAGTATTTAAATACTAAAAAGTCCTGTTAAGAACTATTTAAGCAGATATTTTTCAGCTATGAAATTGGTTAGGACTTTAACATTTTCCATATCAATGTGGGTGCAGATTATATACTGACACCTTTCTAGATGTCAATTTAGTAATATAATTAGATGTTGCTAAATTAGTTATCCTATGTAAGTAATTAGATGATTGTGTGATGGTATATACATAGTGGTGGTTATTGCAGTTTGTTTACATTACATTTTTTTTAAATGGTAAGAACTTAATATCCAATAGTAGGGGGCTTACAACCTTTTAAAATGGAATATTAGGGAGTTTATAAAATAGCTAACGTTACAGATCTTGTTAGTGGAAAATTTAGAAAAATGGAAAGCAGGTGGCCGTTGTGGGATCCTGAATTGTGTGTGTGCGTGTGTGTGTGTGTGCGCGCACGTGCATGTGTGTGTGTCTGGGGGAATTAATGCTGTGGGGAGGAAAAACCTTAGTAAGGAAAGGAGAATGTGAGAGTGATGGGATATTCTGGAATCCTTAACTGGGAAAGGCTGAGGTGCTTGGTGGAGCTGGGAAATAGAGGGAAAAATAAAAATGGTTAACATTAAAACGTCTATACACCACATTAGTAAGAGAACATGCAAGCTATACAAATAACTTAAGTTAGATAATCTCCCAAACTGTTTTTTACAGGTGCATAGCTAGAATAGTACTAGTAATTATTTCTGGGTAGGACCATTCTTTTCTTCTTCATAATTTTCTGAAAAGTTTGAAATGAGTATGAATTTTTCTTATGTTTAGAAATGATGGCTATTTTCATTAAACTAGTTTTATTTAAATAAAAAAGTAACAAATGAACTAATCCTATTCTTATTATCTATTGACTTACATACTTTATTTGGTAATCCATGAAGTTTTCCCATTTCTAGTGAGTATCATTTTATGTAAATATAATTATCCAAAAAATGACTTTACTCAATTTTAGATGATTTTATTTCAAACTATATATATCACTTGGGAGTCATTAAAATATTTAAATAAATGAATGAAACTCGAAAACAACACATGCATTTGCCATAATTGCTTCATTTTTAATTTCCCCCCTCTGCCCTTAATGAACATCAGCCTTTTGTTTCCTGTGATTCAGCACACCCAGTGATCACCTATGAACCAGGATATGAGAAATCTGCTTCCCACACAGAGCTAAGTAAAATACATATGCCTTTGCCTCTCTTTGTATCATAATTAACTTACTAGAGTTTCACAGGATATTAATCTACCCTTTTATTTTTATAGTTCATTAAGTATATTATTATGTGTTTGTACATCTTTTATATTCACAGCATTCCTTAAAACAATTTTATTAGTTATTTCTCACATGTTGTTATTAAATTATGAAATATGATTCAACCAAAAAAAAAAAAAACACTCAGAAATGAAGTTGCCTCCAGTTCTAGCTGTAGAGAAAATCTTACATAATAAGAAAAGTCATGAGATATCCAATTCGTAATCAGAGCTGCTTCCAAGCAGTTCTAGGTCAGTTTAATGAAACCTAGAATGGTCAGAAAATAACTGATTTTATCTTTCAGCCTTGTCACACTGCATCTGAATTTTCAAAACTACTCCCAAAGCTCACTTTCAATTTAGTCGATTGCATGCAACTCTTAATCCTGCAATTAACCAGCAATTGACTTAGATTTCTTGTCAGCACATAAAAGAAGTTCATTAAGTGACTGATAGTGTCTCCATTTTTCTACCTGTCAATGTCAGTATAATGAATGATTTTGCATTCATATATTTTTATTTAACATTCATAGAGGAAATAGATTGAGTGTGTGTTATTCTCTTTAGTTACATGTAAAGTAGAAAACTCAGGTGTTGACAACCAAGCAACAAACAGGCAAACAAACATGGAAGTTCTCCTAGATTCTTATATTCCTCAATAAATCTCCAAGCTCTATCATTTTCATCTTTAATGTATATGGAACTTTTTTTTTTTATCATAGTTTCATTTACCACCTGAATTTTTCAATAGTCTCCAATTGGTCTTCCTTTCTACAGTCCTTCCTACACACTGTCACCAGAATGGTCCTTCTACATTTATTTCTGAGCATGTTACTCTGGCCTTTAAATCTGTCAGTGACTCTCCTCATCTGCCTGGCAAGGGTCAGGTTCATTTGTTGGCATAATACTTTCTCCATAGTAGTGGCCCTTCTTTAAATCTTTGGCTTCATTATCCACCATCCAAGTTTGACACCTCTGTGGGTTTGCGTAAGCCATTGCCCCTACCTTGGATGCCCTCTTCTTCTACCTTCTTCAATCCACCTAGTAACGGTTTGTCTATCATTTAAAGTTTTCAAACTTCCAGGTATACAAGCATCATTTGAGGTACTTGTTCAAAAGTATGCCAAGCTCTGAGATTCTAAGAACCAAGTTATTTCTGGTCCAAATAATGGACACTATTCCAGTGGTTCTCAACCCAGCCTACATTACAGTAGAATAACACAGGAATTAAAATAATTCCATTAGAATAATATAGGATCTTGGAGAGGATGGTGGGCAGGACTCATAAGATGTTCAGACACTGGTATAATTTAAATCCTTCACAGGTGATTTGTTTCTAATATTCAACAAGAATTAAGAAACATTTCTTTAAAATATGTTCAGGCAGTAATTCTTCCACGAAGAATTCCTTGATGCTTGAGACAGATAAAGTTAGTCCCTCTCAGAGGGCTGATTCTTTGCTAAAATAAAAGCCCAAAGACAGCTATGCTGTATTTGTCTTTGCAACCTGATGGGGTGCAGAAAACAGTACTCCAAGGCATGAAAACAGCAGAAACAGCAAGGTCTCCCCGACCTTCTCTCACCCCTTGGCCCCCCGAAGTAGGATATAGAGATTAAAATTCTCCTTGCCCCTTCTTCCCTGAAGGAGGCCAGAAAATCCAAGAAGGTCACTCTCTAACCTTCTCCCACCCCTTTCCCCTGAAGACCCTTATGTGAAAATTGTCCTGTCCTATTCCTGGAGGGAGGGAATGTCACACAGGGATGCCAAGAAAAAACTGAACCAAGGAGCCTTGCGAAGTATCTCCCCACCCTCATCAGTTTATTAGCATTAGATCATACCTTTTGTCCTCCAAACACACTTTTGCATGACAGTCCATAAAAATACACGGATCTCCCTGTTTCTTTAGATCTTCATTTCTTAAAGCTCCTGTGTCACATAAAATTTATATTGAGTAAATGTGTATTATTTTCTCTTGTTAATCTGTCTTTTCTTATAGGAGTCTCAGCTATGAACATGGTGATGGATGAGGAAAAGATACTACTTTTTTCTTCCCTACAAATCTGCAACACCCAGCAGAATTCATGATGAAGTGCTCTGTCTGTCTCTCTCTCTCTCTCCCCTCTGTCTTGCAAATGAAACTTTTGAGGAAACCCTCTTGAGTTCATGGTAATATGACATTATTTGCCAGATAAGCTAAACAGAAACTATCCTCTATCAAAACTCAATCAATGAAAATCATTTTGTTTTTGGAGTTCATGCTCTCTAAGGATAATTACCCATGTATATTTCCTTATTTACCAGAATAAGTAAATTTTTATTTACCTTATTCTGGTAAATAAGGAAATATAAATGGGCAAAAAATATAATTATCCTTAGAGAGCATGAACATTCTTTTTCTAGCTAAAAACCAATCTTCACATGTGTTAGCCATACTCCCATCCTTCAGCCCTACTGTTTCCTAAACAATACCTTAGTGTGAGATTGAAAATATTTTTATTTGGTCTTTATCATATCTTTGCTTTGAAAACTTTCTTAAACATAAATAGTTTTCTTCCTTTTTTTTCCTTCAGTATTATTAGATGCTAGTCTAAAATTTAGAATTGAAAACCTACTCTCAACTTTTCAAGTCAAATTTTTCAGCCCATGAGATAAGAATATGTGTCCATTTCAGCCATGCAAGGTCCATCACTCCAGCATTTTCTGGATACCACCCTTTTGGCCACAATTACCATTTAACAGACTGATCATACTAAAAGTCTATTGGACAAATAGCTTATCTGAATTTACATGGGAGAGCACTATGTACAAAACAGTTTATAAAAATTATTTCAAAAGAAACACAAATTGAGCAACAGCAAGAAAGAGAAAGCGGAACAGGGAAAGATGAGGCAGAAGCAACAATAGAAAACAAAAGATAAAAAGTGGCTATAGCCATGAGGAATAAGAAAAGAGAAGAGATTAGTATGGATGTTGGGGAAACAGGTCCAATCTAGATATTTTCCTTGGAATAAAGATGAGATAAGCCGTAGAAAATATTTTGAGAGACATAAATTGTGAAAGGAAGAGTGGAGTAGCCATAAATGTCTATGTGAGAGCTTCTCATACACATCCACTCACAGGCATGGAAAAAAGTTGAGATAAGTGTTTTCTAATGCTACTAATTGTTTTCATTGAGCAATTATGTGCTTGCCTGAACTTTGAGCACATGCTGTTATCTGTATAAAATGTTTACCGCACATACTTGGTCCAAAGGAAAGTAAGCCGGTAAAATTGAATTAGGTCCTCAGATATTTCATTACAATGGTTTCATTCTCTGGGAAGCACAAATGTGAATGATATATTTTATTTATAAAGTGTAAATATTTTACTTTAGACAAGAACTCCCTGTATTCTTATATTATTCTTTGCAGTGTTTATTTATACATATTTTTATTTATATTATTATTATTATTTATATTACTCTGTATTCATCCATATCCAACATGAATAATGGAAGGAGTTGCTTAGTTTTGGAGACAATATCCAATTAGCCATTTTCTAGAGAAAAGACTGTTATTTGGGGAAGTCATACTCATTTAACCATGCCAACGTGACCTCTCTGTAGAGAATTGTGTCAAAATAAATTGGAAATTTCAGTTGCCTAAAAGCTATGTGAGCTGAGACCTTTGGATTTCCGTTGGCTTGCTCCAGACTTATGGACTAAACCACTCTTTAGCAACTTACAGATAGGATTTTTTAATGCCCTGAACTGATTAAGTTAGGCTTCTAATACTGGAATGGAATTATAGGCCATATCAAGAAAGTATAAAATATTTGTTAAGTTATATTAATTCAGACCGGGAGTGGCGGCTCAGGCCTGTAATCCCAGCACTTTGGGAAGCTGAGGAGGGTGGATCACCTGAGCTCAGGAGTTCAAGACCAGCCTGGCCAAAATGGTGAAACCCCATCTCTTCTAAAAATACAAAAATGTAGCTGGGCATGGTAGTGGGCTCCTATAACCTCTGCTACTCAGGAGGCTGAGGCAGGACAGTCGCTTGAACCTGGGAGGCAGAGGTTGCAGCGAGCCGAGATCACGCCATAGCACTCCACCCTGGGTAATAAGAACAAAACTCCATCTAAAAAAAAAAAAAAAAAAAGGAAAAAAGATTAATTCAGCACCAAGTAACCAAGAAGTTCTTTTTTTGTTGTATTATTTTAAGGCTGGCTAGACACTTAACTTTCTAATTTTTGTTATTCTGATCTTCAGACTTCAAATTTTATCCACAATAATAGTAAAACCATCCTAAACTTAATACACCACAGTATTAAGGATTTCGATTGGTTTTTATTTATTTGTTTGTTTGCTTTGTTTTGTTTTTGCTTAATAATAGTTTAGAATAGGTATCTGTAATTTGTGGCTGCCTCAAATCTTTTTAACCTTATTCCTACTGTGTGAACCTTTCAAAGGCAGAATTTCAAAAGATCTACACAGGTCTGCTTCGTTCTGAGTGCAATTTCCACTAATCAGATGGATTTGTATGGGACTTTAATTTAGAAGCAAGATATAAAGAGCGAGCCAGGGCATCAGGCATGGAGTGGCAGAGAGGGCATGCATCTGAGACTGTCAGCAGTTGTGGCAGTTTTCTTGTCATGGAACCAAGCATGATTCTGTGCTTGGCAAAGAAAAAGGCTGAAAAAGCCACAGTACTTCAGTAAAAGTACTGTGGTTGTGATGTGGGCAGTGGCATATCTGCAGTGTCATGAATGAAATTATTATTGTAACCTCAACCTAGAATCTATTCCCTCAGCCCTTCCAAAAGTTCTGTTGCATTTCTAATATTTCTTAATAATTACCTACTACTTAAACTGATTATGGCAGATTCTGTTGTCTGCAACCAAGAACCACGGATGATATCATTTATATGGTAAAATCCAGAATCACAATTTAAAAGTGATACATCTAGTAGCTGTTACTTTGTTTTCCAGAAAACCTTTCATGGGGTAACATTTTTTCATGGACTAACAATATTTCTTGACTGCTACTTTGTATGCAGGACTGCATTAAGTGCTAGGAATGAATGTCCAAACAATTAGACAAGTCATTCCATTCATGAAGCATATGTATCTATGAAATAATTTTAAGTAATTAAATGTTTTAATGTAAGCTTATTTGTTACTAATTAGTAAATTGGAAGAATATTTGTTGGTACTGCCCTTGGAAAGAGATAAAGCAACTTTTATCACTAGCATTTCTTAAAAATAGAAAAATCAATTGCATATTTTTTCTTTCCAAATTTTATTTTAGGTTCAAGGGGGTACATATGCTGGTTTGCTACATGGGTAAATTTCACGTAGCGGAGGTTTGATGTACAGAAATTTTTGTCACCCAAGTAATAAGCCTACCCAATAGACAGTTTTTAAATTCTCACCCTCCTCCCACCCTTCACCCTCAACTAGGCCCCAGCGTCTACTGTTTCCTTCTTCGTACCCATGTGTACTCAATGTTTAGCTCCCACTTACAAGTGAGAATATGCAGTATTTGGTTTTCTGTTCTAATGTTAATTTGTTTAGAATAATGTCCATCCATGTTGCTGCAAAGAATATGATTTTGTTCTATTTTATGGTTGGGTAATATTCCATAGTATCACTAGCTTTTAATACCCTTCCTTTGTAAAATAGCCTCTACAATATTCTTCCCTTATTAAACCTCTGAACAGACTCTCTAATGGTTCAATAGATGATTCATAGAGAATTTAAAGAAAGACTGTCAAGTGGTGAGATAAAAGAAAAAGACTAGGATGCTGATTCTATGTTTAATCCAATCTGAACACCCCTTGGGAGGACCAAAGGGACATAGATTTGAGCTTTCACCATCAAGTGAAAAATCTGGTGAATATATGTGTACTTTCAAAGTATGCATAGAATCCTAAAATTTTATAGAAATAAGAAATTATCTACATACTGTACTTCAACATCTAGTTTACAGGTTTGATCCACCTACATGATGGTGAGGGGATTAAGATGTGTATTTTTGTATTTCCTCATGCCTGTGTGTCTTTGCCACCCTTCAAACACATGTGAACAAATGTTACTCCCAACTAAGCCTTCATACTTCCCACTTTCTATCTCCAGTAAGCACATCCCCAGATGTGTATATGTGTTTGTGTGTATATATATATATATAAAACTCTGAAAAAATGCATCTTATATTTTTCTTACTATGACATCTATCATGTGACACAATTAGTGGTTTCTAGAACCACTAAACTTTGCCTCAGAACAATACACATAAATATGTATATTTATACACACACATAAATATAGTTGTGGTGAACATAATGAGATAAAATAAGATTTAAGGGCTTTTACTTAGAATTAACCAATATCCGGTGATGACTTTTGGGGAGCAGAGAATAGAATGTTATGTAGATGTTAATTGTACAGTACAAATTAGTAACAATGTTAAAGTATATACATAGGACTCCAGTCTCTCCACTCCAAAATACAAAACTCCCTTCCTCCTTCTCAGTACAAAATTATCTTGGCAGAACAGGAAGAGAATTCACAGAAATGCAGCAAAAGTACATAAACAATTGAGATCCAGCACCAGGGAAGACATAAAAATTCTTAGTGAGTCAGACTTAGTTTATAGTCTTGTTTTTCCTTTAGTCTGCATTTCAATGGTCTTTCTATTTTTGTTAAATATAAGTGAAGAGAAAGAAGATTTTATTAGAGGTTTGTTGGCTAGCTGCTGATTCTGATATGCCTTAAATGGTGCATTGCAATCTTTAGTTGTCAGATACTGGGAAAATGGAAAGTATTCTTAGATTTTCAGTGACGATTCTCTAAAACGCTTATGAATTCATATTTTGAACTAAAGTATTTGCTTTCTCTCTCAATGCTGATCTTTCCCCAAAAATAATATATGGAATTTTAAAGTCTATACCTATATTTTCCTTGTAGAACAAGATGGTCAATGAAGCAGTCACTGTGAAAACCTCATGAGAACAATTAAATCTCTGCAATTAAATTGATGACTAAATTTGGCAGTAGAGAAATGGTAATGACACTTTCTGCAGCTCTTTCTAGAAGGGCTCACTTTCTTTTTTCTTCCAATTTCTTTAATCAAAATGAATAGGCACAAATGATTTTCTAAAACCGTACAAGTGTCTAGAACTAGGAGTTTGGTAGACATAGCTACACGAAGTGGCAAAGCACATTCTCAGAAAGTCAAAGATTCAAGCTGTCTTTTTTCTCTGCAACATATTTTTAGAGAATCAAAATGTAATTTTAATGAAATATTATTTTAAATAGTGAACTTGAAAAAAAAATACCAAACTCCACAGCTTTTTGTTTTTAGTTAAATTTACACAATATTTTATGTGAGGAAGAAGAAATACGTTATTTGTGGTTAATGACCTTAAACTCTAAAGTCGAGGGTTGAAAATGACTAGGAGAGGCAAGAATTAATACTGATACATGATTGTTAGTATAAATATGAACTTTAGTGGTTGAATGGACTTCAAAACTGTCTTGATATGATAGCTCTATGCTTCTTACATTAGAGTTAATCCAAAATAATTGCTGTCCTAATAAGGAACAACTAATGTGTCATTATTGATTCATACATGCTATGTACTATCATTCATTTGTTCATTTAACAAAAATCTGATAGGGTTTTATGGGTCCTGGAGCTACAGAGCAAACTCTCTACCTTCAAGAAATACAACTTATTGGAGGAGTCAGATGCACATTTTAAAATAGTAATTTATTTATGTGAATATTATGATAGAAATGTACACAGAGTATTATGGACATCTGTTCTTAGCATGGTGGCCTTAGGCCAAGTAAGGCTTACTAGAAAATTTAATTCTTTAACTGTCACTTAAATAAATAAAGCTGGGTTAGCCCGGACAGAAGATAGGGAAGGGAACACAGGAATGAGGGAGCAAAAGTATGGCAGTAACCAATCCTCTAGGTGATTTGTCAGTTGGTCTAAATACATTTGCAAAGAGGTGGTTATATTGCTAGTTTCACATTACAAATTCAAATTTCCTTTGATAAGCACAGGAGCAAAATTTAATTAAATGCTGTGATAATAGTTATTTGTCAATTAAAAACGGCTACCTGGCTGGGTATTTTTCTATTCTTAAGAAGAAGTTATGGTCTTTAAAGTATTTGACTTTATCAAGAGGTTCTGGAGATTCTCTGGACTCTTCCCCGGTAAAATTCTTCTTAGTAACGGACTTTCTACCTTTTATCTACTTTATCTTCTAAAATTATTGAAGCCTGCCACCTTTACACAAAAGCAGGTCTTCTCAATCTCAGCATTATTGATATTTTAGATGCAATAGTTCTTTGCTGGGGTGGTGAACTTCCCTGTGCATTATAGGATGTTTAGAATCATCTTTAAACTTTTTACCCACGAAATAAGTAGAAGACCTCCCTCACTCCAGTCACCTGCAGTTGTGACAATCTAAATGTCTCCAGACATTGACAAAATATTCCACCATGAACAAAATCATCACTGGTTGAAAATCACTGCTCTAACTTAAGCTGTTGCCACATAGTTTAACTGCAGCAGTTTGAATTAAACTCAAATATTTTACTATTAGTGATGATATAATATTAAAAAACTGTTAGTAACTTGTACAGGGGACAGCCAGTGACCAAATGCCAACTCACTCACAATAAGGGCCCAAAAATGTACTGGATAGCTACATATTAGAAAAGGTCTCATATTCCTCTGCTAAGTAGTCTGTGATATTAGTTGGTGTAAATGTCATTACCTGTATTGGTGACGTTTCTCCTCCCCTGAGCATACAAGGCATGTCTAGCTTGTTCATGACCTATAAGAAAACTGGAATTAGTAAATCTTTTTCTCACCTGAAGTACTGATACACTCTAACCCATGGTTCTCAACCTCAGATGCCCTTTGAAACTTTGTGGGGAGATTTAGATAATGCTAAACTCTTGATTGCTTTGCAATGTTCTGATTTAGTTTAAACAATTCTAATATACCTTGGTTACACCTAGAGGTTCTGATTTAATTGGTCTAGGGAAAGGCCTGGGCATGAGAAATTTTAAAAATTCCTGTAGAGTTCTAATGTGCAGCCAAGGTTGAAAAACAGTGCTCACTTTATCTTACCTTGGGCTATGGATCATGTATTAAAATCTCCATTTTGTGTAGAGATGTTGGGAGACAGCTAAGTCTTACTTTAGTTATACTTATACATCTAGTTAGTCTTTATGAAACTCACAAATTTTGTGTCTGTTTTAGATCTAGGAATTTACTTTTTAGAACTAGGAATTTACCTTTAGAACTACAAATTTAATCTTTCACCCCGTGTTTCCCAAACTTGTCTACACATCAAAGTTATGTTTTTGTTTTTTAAAGATCAGCCCATATCCCAGACCAATTAAATTGAAATCATTGGGGATATTACATATATTAGTGTTTGTGAAGCTCCCCAAGCAAGTCCAATGAACAGACAAGTTTGGAAACCACTGCTTTACCCATATCTAGAGAGGGATCAAAATGCCTTGTAGATATAGATTATTGGTTCTCATATTTAATTGCACATTAGAATGACATATGCAATTTTTAAACTCTCAGTGCCTAGGTCGTGCCCCAAGTCCAGTAAATCAGAATTGCCAGGCACCAGTATGTTTTTTAGTTCCTTAGGTGATTCCAGTGTGCAGTCAAAACTTTAGCATACATCAGACTTAACTGCAGAGCTCAATGAAACACAGTCTGCTGGGCACCATACTCGAAGTTTCTAATTCTGTAAGTCTGTGTTGGGTTTCAAGAATTTGCACTTCTTTTCTAACAAGTTCTAACAGGTGACACTAATGCTGCAGATCTTGGGACCACAGTGTGAAAACCACCAGGGTAGGAGAATCAGCCTATAAATGAAAGAATGAAGTGACCCATAGAGATTAAGTGTAATTTCCAGGGATTTTTTTTCAGTACTGACTAATTTAGCTTTTGAATTGTTTTAATGAATGGAATAGTATTTAAAATATCCATGAGTGTACTAATTATATCTATTGTAATATTTTATTGTTTCCCATACAAACTCTCTTCCATTCAGATTAGTTTTTCCTTGTTTACATCTTGGTGCTATTTTTTCTTTCCCTCATTCATATACATAGATGAGATGTAGATCAATGGGTACCAACAGGTATAGTACTTCAAGTTCATTTCTTTCACCCAGATAAGAGGGAGTATGTGCCTGGCAGTAAATATAGCATCTGATGATGGAGCCCTGACTATAGAAGTTGTGGTTCCACAGGAAAGAAAATGATCTTACATGTAGAAAACCCTATAATGATTACTCACTAAAAACTG
>NW_012109430.1:743768-744695 GCF_000951045.1 Mandrillus leucophaeus | reverse complement strand
TTTTTTGAGACAGAGTCTCACTCTGTCGCCCAGACTGGAGTGCAGTGGTGCGATCTCGGCTCACTGCAAGCTCCACTTCCTGGGTTCACGCCATTCTCCTGCCTCAGCCTCCCAAGTAGCTGGGACTACAGGTGCCCACCACCATGCCTGGCTAACTTTTTTGTATTTTTAGTAGAGACAGAGTTTCACCGTGTTAGCCAGGACGGTCTCGATCTCCTGACCTGGTGACCACCTGCCTCGGCCTTCCAAAGTGCTAGGATTACAGGCGTGAGCCACGGCGCCTGGGCGATAAAGGCTATCTTAGTCAGCTTGAGTTGCCATAACAAATACCATGAACTAGGTAGTTTAAACAACAGAAATTTATTTCTCACAATTCTGGAGACTGAGAAATCTAAGATGGAGGTGCTGGCCTATTCAGTTTCTGGGAAGGGTTTTCCTGGTTTACTATATCCTCATATGGGAAGGAGACCATCTCTATTTCTCTTCTCTCTCTCTTTTTTTTTTTAAAGACAATAATCCCATTTATGAAGTTTCCACCTTCATGACCTATTGACCTCCCATAGGCCCCACATCCAAATACTGTCACATTGGGAATTAGGGCTTCACCACATGAATTTTGGGAAGGCAAAAATCAATAAGCCAACAGCAAAAGGTTAATGTCCAGAATATATAAACTCCTGCAACTCAACAACAAAACCCCCAAATGCCTTTATTTTAAAAATTGGCAAGGGATATTGAAACCCTTCAGAGACCAAACAAATGGCCAGTAAGTATGTGAAATGATGCTCTACATCTCCAATCATTAGAGAAATGCAAATCAAACCATTATGAGATATAACCTAGCACTCATTAAGATGGCTGCTATTTGAAAACAAAAACAAAATGGAAAACAACAAATGTTGAGAATGTAGAGAAATAGGAATCTTT
>NW_012109430.1:742892-743718 GCF_000951045.1 Mandrillus leucophaeus | reverse complement strand
TCTCCTGCCTCAGCCTCCCAAGTAGCTGGGACTACAGGTGCCCACCACCATGCCCGGCTAATTTTTTTGTATTTTTAGTAGAGACAGAGTTTCACCGTGTTAGCCAGGAGGGTCTCGATCTCCTAACCTGGTGACCACCTGCCTCGGCCTTCCAAAGTGCTAGGATTACAAGCGTGAGCCACGGCGCCTGGGCGATAAAGGCTATCTTAGTCAGCTTGAGTTGCCATAACAAATACCATGAACTAAGTAGTTTAAACAACAGAAATTTATTTCTCACAGTTCTGGAGACTGAGAAATCTAAGATGGAGGTGCTGGCCTATTCAGTTTCTGGGAAGGGTTTTCCTGGTTTACTGTATCCTCATATGGGAAAGAGACCATCTCTCTTTCTCTTCTCTCTCTCTTTTTTTTTTAAAGACAATAATCTCATTCATGAAGTTTCCACCTTCATGACCTATTGACCTCCCATAGGCCCCACATCCAAATACTGTCACATTGGGAATTAGGGCTTCACCATATGAATTTTGGGAAGGCAAAAATCAATAAGCTCACAGCAAAAGGTTAATGTCCAGAATATATAAACTCCTGCAACTCAACAACAAAACCCCCAAATGCTTTTATTTTAAAAATTGGCAAGGGATATTAAAACCCTTCAGAGACCAAACAAATGGCCAGTAAGTATGTGAAATGATGCTCTACATCACCAATCATTAGAGAAATGCTAATCAAACCATTATGAAATATAACCTAGCACTCATTAAGATGGCTGCTATTTGAAAACAAAAACAAAATGGAAAACAACAAATGTTGAGAATGTAGAGAAATAGGA
>NW_012109430.1:740414-742842 GCF_000951045.1 Mandrillus leucophaeus | reverse complement strand
AAGTAGTCTGTGATATTAGTTGGTGTAAATGTCATTACCTGTATTGGTGACGTTTCTCCTCCCCTGAGCATACAAGGCATGTCTAGCTTGTTCATGACCTATAAGAAAACTGGAATTAGTAAATCTTTTTCTCACCTGAAGTACTGATACACTCTAACCCATGGTTCTCAACCTCAGATGCCCTTTGAAACTTTGTGGGGAGATTTAGATAATGCTAAACTCTTGATTGCTTTGCAATGTTCTGATTTAGTTTAAACAATTCTAATATACCTTGGTTACACCTAGAGGTTCTGATTTAATTGGTCTAGGGAAAGGCCTGGGCATGAGAAATTTTAAAAATTCCTGTAGAGTTCTAATGTGCAGCCAAGGTTGAAAAACAGTGCTCACTTTATCTTACCTTGGGCTATGGATCATGTATTAAAATCTCCATTTTGTGTAGAGATGTTGGGAGACAGCTAAGTCTTACTTTAGTTATACTTATACATCTAGTTAGTCTTTATGAAACTCACAAATTTTGTGTCTGTTTTAGATCTAGGAATTTACTTTTTAGAACTAGGAATTTACCTTTAGAACTACAAATTTAATCTTTCACCCCGTGTTTCCCAAACTTGTCTACACATCAAAGTTATGTTTTTGTTTTTTAAAGATCAGCCCATATCCCAGACCAATTAAATTGAAATCATTGGGGATATTACATATATTAGTGTTTGTGAAGCTCCCCAAGCAAGTCCAATGAACAGACAAGTTTGGAAACCACTGCTTTACCCATATCTAGAGAGGGATCAAAATGCCTTGTAGATATAGATTATTGGTTCTCATATTTAATTGCACATTAGAATGACATATGCAATTTTTAAACTCTCAGTGCCTAGGTCGTGCCCCAAGTCCAGTAAATCAGAATTGCCAGGCACCAGTATGTTTTTTAGTTCCTTAGGTGATTCCAGTGTGCAGTCAAAACTTTAGCATACATCAGACTTAACTGCAGAGCTCAATGAAACACAGTCTGCTGGGCACCATACTCGAAGTTTCTAATTCTGTAAGTCTGTGTTGGGTTTCAAGAATTTGCACTTCTTTTCTAACAAGTTCTAACAGGTGACACTAATGCTGCAGATCTTGGGACCACAGTGTGAAAACCACCAGGGTAGGAGAATCAGCCTATAAATGAAAGAATGAAGTGACCCATAGAGATTAAGTGTAATTTCCAGGGATTTTTTTTCAGTACTGACTAATTTAGCTTTTGAATTGTTTTAATGAATGGAATAGTATTTAAAATATCCATGAGTGTACTAATTATATCTATTGTAATATTTTATTGTTTCCCATACAAACTCTCTTCCATTCAGATTAGTTTTTCCTTGTTTACATCTTGGTGCTATTTTTTCTTTCCCTCATTCATATACATAGATGAGATGTAGATCAATGGGTACCAACAGGTATAGTACTTCAAGTTCATTTCTTTCACCCAGATAAGAGGGAGTATGTGCCTGGCAGTAAATATAGCATCTGATGATGGAGCCCTGACTATAGAAGTTGTGGTTCCACAGGAAAGAAAATGATCTTACATGTAGAAAACCCTATAATGATTACTCACTAAAAACTGGACTAATAAATGGATTCACCAAAGTTGTAGGATACAACACTAACACGCGAAAGTCAGTTGTGTTTCTATATACTAACAATGGACAATTCAAAAAGGCAATTAAGAAAAGCATTTAGTTTATAATAGCACCAAAAAGAATGTAATACCTAGGGATAAACTTAACCAAAAAGGCTTAAAGAGGATACAAATAAATAAAAATACATCTGTGCTTATAGATTAGAAGACTTAATGTTATGATATCAATACTATCCAAAGTGAACTACAGATTTAATGCACTAACTAGGAAAATCCCAGTGATGTTTTGTTGTAGAAATAGAAAAATGCATCCGAAAATTCATATGAAATCTCAAGGAACCCTGAATAGGCAAAATAATCTTGACAAAGAAGAACACGTGTCAGAACTCACACTTCTTGATTTCAAAATTTATTACAAAGCTATACTAATCAAAACATTGTGGTACCAGCATAACAACAGACACAGAGACCAATGAAACAGAATAGAGAGAGAGTCCCAAAATAAACTTTCACATATAGTCAAATTATTTTCAACAAGGGTGCTAACCCCATTCAATGGGAAAAAGAACAGTCTCTTCAACAAATGCTACTAGGAAAACTGGATATCCACATGTGAAAGAATAAAGTTGGGCTCCTATCTTACACCACATACAAAAACAAACTTAAAGTGGATCAGACCTAAAGGTAAGACCCAAAACTGTAAAACTCTTAGAAGAAAACATAAGGAAAAGAGTTTGTGACATCGGATTTGGCAAAGATTACTTGGATATGACACCAAAAGCCCAAGCAACAAAAACAAACATAGACAAATGG
>NW_012109430.1:733688-739239 GCF_000951045.1 Mandrillus leucophaeus | reverse complement strand
ATATAACCTAGCACTCATTAAGATGGCTGCTATTTGAAAACAAAAACAAAATGGAAAACAACAAATGTTGAGAATGTAGAGAAATAGGAATCTTTGTGTACTCTGGGTGGCAATGTAAAATGATGCAGCCATATGGAAAACAGTATGATCATTTTAATTTAAAATAAAACTACTATATGATCCAAAAAATTCACTTCCGAGTATATATCCAAAAATAATTGAAAGCAGAATCTCAATAAGATATTTGCACACCCATGTTCATAGCAGCACTATTCACCACAGACAATAGGTAAAAACAACCCAAGTGTCATCAACTGGTGAATGAATAAACAAAATGTTTTATATGCATACACTGGGTTATTATTTAGCCTTAAAAGGGAGAAAAGGGTGCCAGCAAAGAGCCTTCATATTTGAACTGTAACACTGGCTATTTCCTGCCTTTAGCCCTACCTGTCCCACTCTGCAGATTTTGGACTTAACCATTCTCCATAATTGCATGAGCCAATTCCTTCAGCTAAATTTCTTTCTATATACTATACATACATACTTTTTGTTCTGTTTCTCTGGAGAACCTTGACTAAATACAAGGATGAAACTTCAGGACATATGTCAAATGAAATAAACCAGTCACAAAAAGATAAGAACCGTATGATTCCATTTATACATGATACTTAGAGTGGTTAAATTCATAGAAACCTAAAGTAGAGTGTTGGTTGCCAGGGGCTTGGAGTAGGGAAAAATGTGGAGTTGTTGTTTAATTAGCATAGAGTTTCAGTTTTTTAAGATGAAAAAGTTCTGGAGATTGGTTATACAACAATGTGGATGCACTTAATACTATTGAACTGTACATTTAGAAATCGCTAGAATAGTAAATTTTACGTTACATTTTACCACAATCAAAACAAAACAAAACAAAACAACAAACTATCTATTCTTACCTAGTTGTATTGGTTCCGAAACAAACTGCAGAGTTAAAAATTACAAAAGATCTATTATAGCTTCAATGACACAGAGAAGAGAAATGAGTCAGAATGGACATCCAAATTGAATTTGAATCAATAATTTCCAACTGGAATTTTTAAAATAGTAACAAATAAACAGATGGACAAAAAAGCCAGATTAGTGGGGTGGTATTCTACACATGACATATAAAGACATGATATAGAAAGGCAAGTACTAATGCCTCTATTCTATTATCAGTGGCAAATTCTTTATTGTATTTTGAATCAGTTTAAGTTTATACAGTATATGTGAGAAAACTGAACTGTGTTCAGAAGAAAATATTGTAAGAACTTAAAATATGTAAGTAGAAATTTTAAAACAATGTAGAGCTTAAAGTTTACATGTGAATGTTAAAATAATCTAGATTATTTGCTGTATAGAGAGTTGAGGGATAAGGTACTAAGTTATTACATATAGGGGATTTTCCAACTATTCTCTATTTCTTTAGAACACAAAATTGAAGGCTATGAACTTCAATTCAACAAGAGACATTTCCTGGGAGCAAGAGCAACTAAGCCTTGATAAAGCAAATGGTAGACTAACTATACTGACTGTGTAACAGGTAAGTTTGTACTCTAAACTTAGAAGCTTAAAATACACACATTTATTCCCTATTATTTCACAGTTCCTGTGGGTCAGGAGTCTAAGCACAGCCTAGCTGGGTTCCTGTCTCATAAGGCTTAAATTAAAGTGTTGGCTAGAGGTACAACCCCTGTTATCTTGCAGACCTCTTCCTGGTTATTGGCAGAATTTAGTTTCTTGCTGCTGTGAGGACTGAGACCCATTCCTGGCCAGATGGCCCTCTCCACACCATGACAATTTGCTTCTCGAAGGCCAACAGGAGGGAGTCTCCTGCAACTTCTTGTCTCTTTCCTCTAGATCCTCTTCGAAATGGTTCATTTGGTTAGTTAAGGCCCATCTAGGGTAATTTCTCTTTTGATTAATTCAAAATCAACTGATTACAGACCCTAATTACACCTGTGCAACTACTCCACTCTTTCTACACCATGTAACAAAATAATGACTGTAATATTCTATGATATTCACAGGTAACACTCACACTAAAGAGGAGAGGATTACGCAGGACATATACGTGAGAAAGCAGGATTCTTGGGGACCATCTTGGAATACTGCCTATCATCCTATCTCAAGATTTGCCTATCTGACCTAAAATAATATCCCTTTGTATTTAATAATTGGATTTTTCCCCAAATATGAAATAGGTTAAAATCTCATTTATTTCTCTCAAAAGTATTTACAGAATAATTTCTCAAGAAGAGACCTTGTGGATGTGCCGCCCTGCATGGAAGCATAATAGCCACATATGTAGTGTTGTTGAAGCAGTGCCATATGACCACAACTGCTTAAAA
The DNA here is from genome assembly GCF_000951045.1 of Mandrillus leucophaeus. NCBI lineage: Eukaryota > Metazoa > Chordata > Mammalia > Primates > Cercopithecidae > Mandrillus > Mandrillus leucophaeus. The sequence continues at coordinate 736,867 of NW_012109430.1, read as the reverse complement.
ATATCTTCCCAGGTTTGCAATCAAACCTGGCATTAGCTTCAACTTACTCTGTGACACTTAGCTTTAGAAATGTACCCAATTCATAGTGAACAGATTAATGAGTTGGCTAAGATAGGTAAAAAGGAGTAATTCAAATTCAAAGTTGATATCACTCTTTCAAAGGAATTTTTGGTATGACTGGGTTGACATTGCAATCATCTACACATGTATGTCTCCTAGAGTAATATTCATTAAGGGATCACGCTTACAATCCTATGTTGATTTCAAAACCAATATGTCACAGTAATCTTCCCTTTGCCTGTGATCTGCAATACTGTTGGAATTATTTTTCTTCATGTCATTCTTATATTTCCTAACTACCAATGCAGATTGAAATGATAGGAATTTCAGCATTCTCTTTAGTAGCCAGGTTTTTGTTTCAAATACATCAGTAGAGTTATGCTTCATTTTCATTTCCCAGGAGGAAATTCACTAATGTTGTATAGTAAATAAAGTGTCTTACTTTAACAACTGCTGAATTTAACCATGTATTATATTCTTCAACTCATCTGTGTCCTTTTTCTCTCTCTGAAAATATTAATACTGTGTGATATTGACTAAAACATGGCAATTGTTAATTTTACATATTTCACATTTGTATGGCAGTGGAAAATATCCCGTGCACATATTACAATCTTTTCCAAAATTGGGAATACGTTTATGTAAAGTATTACTTCCAAGATATGAAACAAGTTCTACAAACTACTGATCAAAATCCTAATTGAGTGTGCACATGTTGTACACGCTATTTAAGGAAAGTGACAACATCATGTAGTTCTTTCTTAGTGTCTTTTAAAGTAATAACACAGGAAGCATGATATTATAACCTACAGAGGTTATAAATACTAACCCTATAGCATTTTTATTACCAACTTATATCAAAGGCAATCTGGCACAAATAAGATTCTCCCACTAGTAAGCAGTCTTATATTGCAGACATAAAATATTTGTAAGCATTTTAACTTCACAAGGCTACAGCAGCTGTGTCACATTTGTTTTTCCTTCATTTAATATGAGCTTATTTAGATGAAATTGGAATTGCCTTTCTCCCTTCTAGATGACAGTTCTGGTTTAATGCCAGGCCACTTAGTGAGGTCAATCAAACAATGCTCTATTATGTACAGTGGCATAAATCAAAAATCAGAAAATCACTAACTTATAACACATGTTACATGCTCAGTAAGTTCAAAGTCTAGCCTTCTACAGGTGATTTTACATTCCATTTTAAGGTATGCCTTATTACCTCCACTGCAAACAGCTCACTTGATCATCTCTGAACTATTTTAACATTTATTTTACACTTTGTATGAGAATGCATAGCTATATTTTTAACTAAACAAACAAACCCACCAGAAAGAAAGTCAAATCAAACTTTTAGACAACCTTTGCCTTGTGTTACATCAACATTATTTGCATTTGGGAAATCTATTAACTGAGTTGAATATGAAATTTCAGTGACTCCCTCTCACTTTCCCATCACTGCCTCCCTCACCTGCATCTGGCCATACTGTTACCATTCAATAAGGTGGGGCCTCTTTAAGATCCTGCTAAGCTAGTAGTCTCTGCCTCCTAACATATTTCCAGTACTGCCAGATGATAGCGACAAAGAGGAATCTGCCATAGGTTTCCTTTCTTGTTCTTTTTTTAAAAGCTGAAAAGGTGAGACTGCCACAGAAAGATTATCAAATCCTCAGACTACATACTCTGGCATTAGTGACCCATATAGGTTTTCAGCAATACGTTCTTGTCATAATTAATATGAAAGCTTCATCCATCTGCTGGATATAGATACCTCCTCAACCCTAAATAATTTAATAACAACTTCCCTGCACGTCTGTTTACATGAGAAGAAATCTTTACTACCTTGAAGACCCCAACTTTCTGCCCTCTAAATTTTTCTACTTTGCACTTTAATCTAGATTTGAATACTCTGAATCTTTTCTCTTGACTCAGGTCTCAACTCACGTTTATCCTAAGTACTATGTAGCTTCAACTTTAACTGATAAAATGCATATACAAATATATACATATTTGAGTTCTTTTCCAAATTTTGTGAATAACCGTTAACCTAGATGCTGGCCTATATTACTGGTTTTACAGACTGTAAAATCTTTTAGGGCAGGAACTGTAACTAAAAATATGTCCAGTATTACAGGACCTAATTAAGTGCCCGTGTATTTAGACAAATACTCAAAAATAATTATCAGTCATTGATAACAATCATGATTTAATTATACTGGAGTAATTCATAATGGTAACCCTGTGGGAAAGAGCTACATCCCAAAGGCAGCTAAGTCAGTAATAGAATAATAATAATAATAATGCATTGCCTGTATTAACTTTCTGGTAAGCAAAGCCCCCAGATGTAACTAAGATATGGAAACAAAAATAAATAAACAAATAAAGCAGGTTATCATCAACAACCCAGAGAATGATAGAAATTCTAAATGCAGTCTAAAATCTAGATGTACATGTGTACATATAAAAGTATAGTGTAGTGTACCTGTTCTGACTAAATTTAACATTATTTGTCATTTTTTTTTTCTCCCTCTCTTAATTATCTGGTTTGTTGATATATTTGGCAAGTTGATTGAATAGGCAGCATCACAGAATCCTATAATTACCTCACAAAAAGCTAGTGATAAGAATCTGTTGGTGTAAAAATATTCTAAAGAAAGTTATACATATTCCAAAAATCTTTACTGCTATTTCATCACAAAATAAACAAAAAGAGCAAAGGATAAAACTTCACATTTGTATAAAAATAATTTTTAAAATTGTTCTCAATGACTATGAAAATAATGGGGCCAGATTACTTACTTTTCAGATATCTGTTAGGATCCTGAATCAATAAAAAGTTGTTCTTTTTCCTTCTTTAGAAAAAAACACACCTAAAGTGAGAACTTTTAGTGATAAAGACATGAAATAATAAAATGCTTTTGTTTTCTTTATTACATAAGCAGAATTTCTAAACTTCATTTTTTATTAATTCTATTTGTCATTCTTTTAATGCTCAGTTAAGAAAAAGAAAAACACAAATTACTTTCAGGACAACATATACTAGATTTTCAGTTTTCTTTGACGACTTCCAAAAGTCCTTTGATTTGGACTCCTAAAAAGGAATTTTCATCCTTAGAAAT
>NW_012109430.1:724415-732338 GCF_000951045.1 Mandrillus leucophaeus | reverse complement strand
AATAGGCCTCAGTGGAAATGGCACCGATTCCCATGATCAAATGCTATTAATGTCTAAAAACCAGTGATCACTGTTTCCTAGCATTTCCATTAACAATGCCAATCCATTGTGTGTGAGGATTTTAAAGAGAGTGGTCATTCGAGAGTGAGGCACCAGGATGAAACTTACTGGCCCCTAGAACTGCCTTTGCATTTCCAATCATCAGCCAGAACAATAGAGTGAAGATCTTTGCTTAGAAGCTCTACTTTCCACCAAATATAATTATTTATTTATGTTGTTTAAAGTGAAAATATCTTCAAAGAAAGATAATTTCTGTGAAAGTAAGTTAAATTTCCCGTAGCAAAGAGAGGGTGAAAGAGAAGGTTGTGGCTGGTGGAATACAATTTTTATAACCTGAACAGATTCATGATAATGTTTATGTTTGTGAAAAAAGGTCAAGGTCTAGGGGTCTGACAGCATCAGAAATACCTAGAACACTTATTAAGAGAAAACCACTGAAGCAGAATCTTTCATTAGAGATTAGAGATTACAGCTTAGAATTCTGCATTTAAAAGGAAACCCAGACTAAGAATAAGATCAATGAAGTTTCTTCCCTAGACAAATTTTGCATGTGGGTATTTAGAACTTGTATCACAATCCTATGTGTTATTCTAATGATTCAATTTGTAGAGCCCCTGTTTTTCTGAGAGAATCACTGAATACACTGAATGTAAGTACCAGATACTCTGGCATGTCAGCAAGTCACAAGCAGTGAGAAAACCGCTTTCCCTAGTTTAGGCCAAATCCTACAGCATCCTGAATGTGACTCTTAGCACATTTCACTGCATTGGTCTATCCGTGTGTTTCTCTCCCTACCCCTTGACTGAATGATCCTCTAATGTAAAACCTAATCTTCTTCATTTTTATATTTAAGCTCTGAGCACTGTATTGAGCCAATTGCAGAGGCACAATAAATGCTCATTGAATAGAACTAAAACTTTGAAGCTGAAGAAACTTGCCTTAGCCATGAATCTTACAGGAGAGCCAATCCTAAAGCAGCAGCTGCAGTGAGTAGTCATTGAGCCATCTATAAGACGACAAATGGTTGATCTGGCAGAAGTGTAGGGTTAAGGCTAGAAACAAAACAAGGCAGTGCCGAAAAGGAACATACAGTCTGTATCTATTGTCAATTCTAGTTCAAAGAAAAACACAAAGTAACAGAATAAAAACAACTTCAAGAAGTCAAGCATTCAGCAATGTGTATTAAGCCTCCACTACATGCCAGGTATTCTGCTAGATCCTGGGGATGTAGCATAAAATGAAAGAACATGCCTGCCCTTATGAAGCTAATGGTCACACACACATGTTAAGGTGCTACGAAGAAAATATTGAAGGAGTCGTGAGAAAGTGTGATAGAAAGTGTGTATATGTATGTGTGTATGTGTGGCCATCAGGATGTAGTTGGAGGAAGGTAAGGAAGGCATTTCTGAGACAATGATATATAAACAGAATCCTGGAAGGATAAGTCGGTGTTAATCAAGAGAAGAATATTCTTGGCAGATAAAATGTATGCCATAGTCTGATTGTAATATTTTGAAATCCTAACCCTCAATGTGATGCTACCAGGAGGTAGAGCCTTTGGGAGTGACTAGGTCATGAGAGCAGAGGTCTCAGGAAAGGGATTAGTGTCCTTACAAAAAGACCCAAGAGAGACCCCCCTCACAATTTCCACCACATCAGAGCACAGAGAGAAGGCACCATCTGTGAATGAGAAAGCAGGCCCTTAACCTATCAGTGTCTTGACTTTGAACTTCTCATTCCCCAGAAGTGTGAAAAACAAATTTCTGTTGTTTATAAAAGCTATCCAGTTTATGGCATTTTTAAATAGCAGCCCCAATGAACTAAAACAATACTCAAAATCCCTGACAGCAAAAGGCTTGTCACTTCAGAGGAAGTTTTTAATATTTTAGTCATTAGAAGAGTAAATGTTAATAATTAATAGTTCCAAAACAGGTCACCACTATTTCCTAAGGCTGGATATTTGCAAAATCTGCCTACTCTGAGCTACCAGAAAAACCAGAAGCTTCAGGATGCCCCTTCCATCCCTTGACTGCTCACTACAGTGATGGGTGACATTTTTAACCTCATTAATTCCATAGGAAAAGTCACTAGATTGGCACCTCCATGGTCTGTGGAAGGATTTTTGAGTATTCTCAGTTAAACAAAATGTTTTACAAAATAAATTTTTAAGCATAAGAGGAATTTTTGTAGCCAAACTGTATTTTCTCAAAACATAATGACTTATACAGAAGGCTTGTAAAAAATCACTCTTTTATATTTGTGAAAAGTCATATTGCATTTCAATGTCAAGAATGCTGGCATGGTGGATACCAGAAGTCAGAGTTGTATTTCTTGGTGGCTTTTTTTCTTTTTTTTGGCCTGAATTTTTAAGCCATATTGACCCTCATATTATCTGATAAATCTAATTTTCTTCTCAGAATGGATTTTCTGGTAGAATTTCATCTTTTTCCTATCAGTACACACATTATCTTATCGTGATTATTTTATACCTACCATTATTTCCAAGGTGCTGAATGTCATCAAGAAACATAAGTGATAGGACAGATTGGGATTCTTCAAGAGCTTTATACTCATTGTATAAAAGTAATTTTGTATGCAATGTTTGTTCTTTGATTAAGAAAGGACCACTGCGCTCTTATTTTGATATATGTGATATGTGCAATGTTTACCCACTAGTTGTTTCAGCCTAGGGACAATTTTTATGACCAACTAACAAACTCTATAACAGTATTCATAATGTAAATGCTGATATACCATTATTTATACTTCAGTTCTATAGCAAAAATTGGTTCTATGATAAATAAACTCTCATTATCCAATCATTAGTCTACTGTAGCCACAATGACAAGTCATGCCACAGGCAATACAATATCACTAATGAAATGAATTAATTTATCCTTTTCAAAGGGACATTGGGGAATTGGAAATGTATGTTTTATAGTAGCACTCCAAATAGAAAATATACCTAATAATTCAACATTTTGGGCAGATAGTTTCAACTCCATCAAGTTTATTTTATTCAACAAATATTTATTGAATGTTTTCTATGCTCCAGGTACTTTTCTAGGTGGTGAAACTAAATTCTACAGGGGGAAGTCAGAGGTTAAACAAGTAAAAAAAAAAATAGACAAAACTAAGCTAGATTTTGATAACTGCTCTGAAGAGAGAGGAAAAAAAAAAACAAATAAATAAACAAAAAGCCAAACAAACAAAACAAACTTAGGTTAATAAAGAGTCATCAGAAGTACAGAAGGCTGTACTTCATACGGTGTCCAGAAAACACAACGCTGATTCACAGACCATTTTCTACTATAAAAGTCATGATGATCAATTTAGTTTGGACCTTAAGAAATTGCTTATAATAAACATTTTTCACCCATGGAAATGGCAGTTTCATATGGGTCAATCAGATAGCTGATAACAATAAGAACTAATAGTAGATATAATTTTAAGATTAGAATTTTTATTTTACATTTTCATTTTCAAGTTTTTGATTGCTCTGTGTTTGAATGTTTAAGATTCAGCATCTTTTTTTCAGACCTTGCATCTAGAGACAGAATGAGAATCCTATCATCCCCCACAGGTAAAATAGATGCATAAGCAATATTTCCAGTCCATAAATAGAGCTTCTAAAGGCAGGATATCTGAAGACGAGGCCTTCCAGGATAGAGAAAGGGCCTTGGTAGAGCTTCTGTAATCAGTGCGATATCAGAGCACTAGCTCAAGGAATTGTATGCACCAATGGGAACCTGAGGTCTTGAAGCCAGTGCTTCCTTCGGACTCAGTTCTGCCGGTAATGTAACCTGGAACATGTTCTTTATCCTCTCCCAGCCTCAGGTTTTGTTTTTTGTTTTTTTGTTTTTAAATCTTTTAAATGAAAATAATTACTCTACCTTTCAGGGTTGTTACAGGTATTATAGACACAGAGGAGTAACACAATATGCACATCAACTAGTGGTAAAAGAAATTCTACAATACACACTTGGGCTGCAAAAGTACAATGGATAAGCAAAGAATAAGAAATAGCACTTTTGAAAGACGTAGGAGATTCCACTTACTTCTACACTCAAAGAAATTATGTTCCAGTCTGAGAGATGTGTGTGTTCATCCTCCAGTTAGTCTCAGGTGCAATGCATCTCTTGTGGTGTAAGCATCCTGCCATCTCACATTATTTATACAGTGTTTTAAAATAAGCATTTCTCTTTAAGTACAAGATAATTATTTAATCTGTAATTAAAGCAAGAAATGGCAACCTGTCTCAAAGCTAAGGAAAAAAATTGGTTCCATATTTATTGAGGGGTGGAATTTCAGTCTCCATGGTGATGCTGTTGTAAGAGATTTTCAAGGATAATTTTGATATTAATGAATCCAGCTTTATAAGGTAACTTTAGAATGTAAACCTGCAGAAGATGCAGCTCTAATCTAAGGTAAGTAAAGTGTTCCCAGCAATACCTGGCAGTCAGTAGATGATCTATATAATTATTTTGATCATAAAATAGGCTAAATGGGCCTATTTTGACCATAAAATGGGCTAAATGAGTAGTCAATTTTTTTGATTATAAAAAAGTAGTGGATTCCAAGCTTGTGTGCCTAGCTGCCACAATCTAAATTTGGACAATGTGCTTTATTGGAGCAATTTTGCACTTTTCAAACTGTCCTAGATGTCATTGTGTTCTGACCAGCAAAATAACTTATAAATGATAACTCATGCACTGGAAGAATTTGAACAAATTCATATATTCAGCAACAATCTCCTGGCTGAATTAATTTAAAATTGATACTCTTTTAAAAATCCTTCTAGTTGCATTGCAGGTCCCAATTTATCAACTAAGCATTTTGTCCTACGGAGATTAGATGGAATGGCAAAAACTATCCAATACCCTCTTTATTTTCTGTGTTTCTCCTTTAGAAAAAAGCCATGTAAATTACAGAAAAAGGAGAAACTAATAGGGCTATATAAGAGCTGATCTCACAGTTATTTGTAAGGGACAACTCCATTTAGTCAATAACCCTTCTGTTTGATTGGCAGCCATGCCCTTAATATTTATTACATATTTTAATATCACTCAGGATAACAAGAACGTTAAACTGTCATCATAAATCAGTTCCTATTTAGAAATCTTATAGTAAAAAGTTGGTAAGTAATTTTGTTTTAATTTACTTTAAAAACAATTCTGCATACTGTTAGGGGAAAAAGAAGCTGTTATTGTAAGGACGATTCATATAATTCTACAAATGCATATGAAAATCGGTTAGAGATATAGTTTTCCACATTTCTATAGTTTTCATTTATTTGTGGATTCAGGTGGATCTGATAAACTAAAATGTAAAAGTCAGGGTAATAAAACCCGTTTTGCATTTTTATGTCTATAAACATAGTTCACGATCCTGATGGCAGGAGTTGTAGAATGGGGGGAAGGTATATGTTTGAAGTAAGCCTTGAGAAAAAAGTCGGCTTCATAAAATAAGCAGCTTAGATAATAAAGCTCTTATTCACATCAGCTCTCCAAGCAGCATTTATTTAAACAGTTAGATTGGAGGCCTTGAGAATAGAAAATATGCCAAGCTTACATACTGTGTAATTTGGGAAAACCTTTCTCATACACTATGTCTGTAGCATTTGGCAGAAATAACTTCCATTTGGAATATTTCTAGTTTCTAATTTTTCAATAATTGTATCTCATTTTAAAGTAAGAGCAAATTATGGTCCAAACTATTTATTTTTTTCTTGTTTGCTTGTTGTCTTGTTGTGTTGTTTTGTGAATGTATTATAAAGATTATTTTTAGGCAGAGCCATGTCTTCATCAATAAATATACTGAAAGAATGAATTAGCTGTACATAGGATCCAACAATCTCTAGGACTTCAGGCAAGTGCCCTACTTAGCCCTAACGAAGGGTTCTCACCCTTTGTTAACATTGGGGACCATAAGTAGAAGGTATTCCAGGACAGCCACATGATGCTGAGGATCTCAAAGGGCTGTCAAGTACACAATGGTGTTGCAGATACACTTTTCATCCCCTGTGTCTCTAGGAAGCACTAAGTGGTTTGCTGCCTCTGGTGTAGGTACCCATGGGGTCAAAATGTCAAGAATTGGGGTTAGGCGGAGTCATCAGCAGGTTTCAGTAAACAACAAGCATCTTGGTCTTGACTTCACAATTGTCACAGCTGAGTTGGATATGTAGGCCCTAACTGTTAACTTATATATACCTGAGGAGTATCAAAAAAGCTGCTGGACTTTGCCAAATCATCATCTCTAATACAGGTCAGCCATGTGAAGGACAGGTAAGGGAATTTCCTGGAGCTCTACAAGGAAAATATAGCCTAAGACCATCCTGGAGCTTGCAGAGGGGGAAATGTGCTTCTTCACTGCAGGATACATTTTTCATTCTTTTATAAAGGCATATCAGAGGTAGTTTTAATATTTTTTTATCAGTTTATAAATGTAAGCTTTATAAGGAACATTTATTTAAACAAATTGTTTAAGCATTGCACCAGCACACAGGGGCTGAAATAAGATTTGAACTTAAAGATATTGGGTGGTCCGATATTTTGAAAGGAATGAAGACCTCACATAACTCAAAACAAATATACTTTAAGATGAATATTCCCATAGGAATAAATGTAAATGTTATTTTTTATTTTTAGCTTTTAATTGACAAATAATAATTGTACAAATTCATGGGGTACATAGCAGTGTTTCAATATGTATAATGTACAGTGATCAGATCAGGATAATTAATGTATTGATCATTTCAAACATTTATCCATTTTTGGTATTTGAGGACATTCAAAATTCTCTTTCTAGTTATTTAAAACTATATAATATCTTAGTAACTACAGTCATACTACAGTGGTATAAAACACTGTAATTTATTCCCCTTATCTAGACAGAATTTTGTATCCCTTAACAAATCTCTACCTAGCCCTCCCTTCCCCCTACCACTCCCAACCTCTAATACCCTCTGTTCTACTTTTGACTTCTGTGAGATTAACTCTTTTTAGCTTCTGCATACGAACGAGAAAATGTGGTGTTTAGCTTTCTTTTCCCTGCTTATTTCAGTTACCATAATGTCCTCCAGTTCTATCCACGTTGCCATGAGTGTAGGCTTTCATTTTTTTTTTATGGCTGTATAGTATTCTCTTGTGAATATATACCATATTTTCTTTATCCATTTATCTGTTACTGTACACCTAGATAGATTTCATATTTTGGCTATTGTGAACAATGCCATAATAAACATAAGAGTGCAAATGTCTCTTCTGTATAATGTTTTTCTTTTCTATTGATAAATTCCTGGTAGTGAGATTGCTGGATCATACAGCAGTTGTATTTGTAGTTTTTTGAGGAACTGCCATACTGTTCTTCATAGTGGTTTACTAGTTTATACAAGTGTTGTGTAAGAGTTCCCTTTGTTTCTGCATTCTCGACAGCATTTGTTATTGTTTCTCTTTTTGATAATAGCCATTTTAACTGGGGTGAGGTGACACCTCATTGTGATTTTCATTTGCATTTTCTTAATGATTAGTAATGTTGAGCATTTTTTCATATATTTGTTAAAGATTTATATGTCTTCTTTCAATATATATCTGTTCAGCTCATTTGCCCATTTCTTAATTTAGGTTGTTTGTTTTGTTTTGTCTGCTGTTGAAATGTTTGAGTTCATTGTATATTCTGGATATTAATATCCTGTTGGATGAGTGTTTGCAAATATTTTCACTAATTCTGTAGACTGTCTTTTTACTCTACTGTTTCCTTTGCTGTGCATAAGTTTTTCAGTTTTGATATAATCTCATTTGTTTATTTTTGCATTTGTTGTCTGTGTTTTTGAGGTCTAACTCATAAAATCTTTTTCCAGACTAA
>NW_012109430.1:722027-724365 GCF_000951045.1 Mandrillus leucophaeus | reverse complement strand
AAATGTTATTTTTTATTTTTAGCTTTTAATTGACAAATAATAATTGTACAAATTCATGGGGTACATAGCAGTGTTTCAATATGTATAATGTACAGTGATCAGATCAGGATAATTAATGTATTGATCATTTCAAACATTTATCCATTTTTTGTATTTGAGGACATTCAAAATTCTCTTTCTAGTTATTTAAAACTATATAATATCTTAGTAACTACAGTCATACTACAGTGGTATAAAACACTGTAATTTATTCCCCTTATCTAGACAGAATTTTGTATCCCTTAACAAATCTCTACCTAGCCCTCCCTTCCCCCTACCACTCCCAACCTCTAATACCCTCTGTTCTACTTTTGACTTCTGTGAGATTAACTCTTTTTAGCTTCTGCATACGAACGAGAAAATGTGGTGTTTAGCTTTCTTTTCCCTGCTTATTTCAGTTACCATAATGTCCTCCAGTTCTATCCACGTTGCCATGAGTGTAGGCTTTCATTTTTTTTTTATGGCTGTATAGTATTCTCTTGTGAATATATACCATATTTTCTTTATCCATTTATCTGTTACTGTACACCTAGATAGATTTCATATTTTGGCTATTGTGAACAATGCCATAATAAACATAAGAGTGCAAATGTCTCTTCTGTATAATGTTTTTCTTTTCTATTGATAAATTCCTGGTAGTGAGATTGCTGGATCATACAGCAGTTGTATTTGTAGTTTTTTGAGGAACTGCCATACTGTTCTTCATAGTGGTTTACTAGTTTATACAAGTGTTGTGTAAGAGTTCCCTTTGTTTCTGCATTCTCGACAGCATTTGTTATTGTTTCTCTTTTTGATAATAGCCATTTTAACTGGGGTGAGGTGACACCTCATTGTGATTTTCATTTGCATTTTCTTAATGATTAGTAATGTTGAGCATTTTTTCATATATTTGTTAAAGATTTATATGTCTTCTTTCAATATATATCTGTTCAGCTCATTTGCCCATTTCTTAATTTAGGTTGTTTGTTTTGTTTTGTCTGCTGTTGAAATGTTTGAGTTCATTGTATATTCTGGATATTAATATCCTGTTGGATGAGTGTTTGCAAATATTTTCACTAATTCTGTAGACTGTCTTTTTACTCTACTGTTTCCTTTGCTGTGCATAAGTTTTTCAGTTTTGATATAATCTCATTTGTTTATTTTTGCATTTGTTGTCTGTGTTTTTGAGGTCTAACTCATAAAATCTTTTTCCAGACTAATGTCTTGAAGCATTTTTCCTGTGTTATCTTTTAGTAGTTTTATAGTATTGGGTCCTATGTTTATGTCTTTAATCCATCTTGAGTTGATTTTTGGGTAGGGTGACAGGTGAATAATCTAGTTTCATTCTTTGGCATTTATATAGATATCCAGTTTTCTAGGGACCATTTATTGAAAAGATTGTCCTTTCCCCAGTGAGTTTTGGCATCTTTGACATAAAACAGCTCACTAAAGATACATGGATTAATTTCTGGGTTGTTCTTTCTATTCCATTTGTCTATGTGTCTGTTTCTATGCTAGTACCGTGCTGTATTGGTTACTGCAGCTTTGTAATACATTGTGAGGTCTGGTGCTGTGATTACTCTGGTTTTGTTCTTTTCACTTAGGATTGCTTTGGCTATTCAGGGTCTCCTGTGGTTCCATAAATATTTTAATTTTTTTTTCTATTTCTGTGAAGCGCATCATGGGTATTTTGATAGGAACTGCATTGAATCTGTAGATTGCTTTGAATAGTATCATTTTAACAATATTAATTTTTTTGATTATGAGTATTGTTCATGTATAGAAATACTCATTCTTTTCATCAGCACATGGAAGATTTTTCAAGATAGACCTTATGATAAGATACAAAACAAGTCTCAATCATTTTGAGAAAATCAAAATTATATCAAATACCCTCTCTGACCACAGTGGAATAGAACTAGAAACTGACACCAAAATAAACCCTCAGAAATACACGAAGACATGAAAATTCAGTAATATGCTCTTGAATGATCTTTGGGTCAACAGTGAAATCAAGATGGAAATATAAAAATTCTTTGAGCTGAACAATAATAGTGACACAACTTATCAAAACCCCGGGGCAGCAAAAGTGGTGCTAAGAGGAAAGTTCATAGAATTAAATGTCTGAAAGAATGCAAGTAGATAATCTGAGGTCATACCTCAAGTAACTAGAGAAACAAGAACAAACCAAACCCAAGCCCAGCAGAAGAAAATAAATGACAGGGTCGGGCACAGTGGCTCACGCTTGTAATCCCAGCACTTTGGGAGACCAAGTTGGGCAGATCATGAGGTCAGGAGATCAAGACCATCCTGGCTAACA
>NW_012109430.1:719039-721372 GCF_000951045.1 Mandrillus leucophaeus | reverse complement strand
CCTCTTAGATTAAACTACGAAAAAGTAAAAACTCTGAACAGGCTAATAACAAGTAGCAAGATTGAAAGATTAATACAAATAATTGCTAACAAGAAAAAGTCCAGACCAGATGGATTCACAGATGAATTCTTTCCGATATTCAAAAAATTGTTACCAATCTTACTGAAACTATTCTAAAAGAGAGAGAAAGAGGGAATCCTCCCTAAATCATTCTATAAAGCTGGTATCACCCTAATACCAAAACCATGAAAGGACATAACAAAAAATAAAACTACAGACCTATATCCCTGATGATCACAGAGGCAAAAAATCTCAGTGAAGTAATAGCTAACTGAATCCAACAGCATATCAAAAAGGTAACACACCATATCAAGTGGGTTTCATATCAGGGATGGTTTAACATATGCATGTCAATAAATGTGATACATCACATAAACAGAATTAAAAAGAAAAATTGTATGATCATTTCAGTAGACACAGGAAAAGCATTTAACAAAATCCAGCATCCCTTCATGATTAAAACCCTCAGCAAAATTGGCATAGAAGGGACATACTTCTAGGTAATAAAAGCCATCTATGAAAGACCCACAGCTATCATTACACTGAATGGGGAAAAGTTGAAAACAATCCTCTTGAGAACTGGAACAAGACAAGGATGCCTACTTCCACCACTTCTATTCAACATAGTACTGGAAGTCCTAGCCAGAGCAATTAGACAAGACAAAGAAAGCATGGGTATCCAAATCAGTAAAGAGGAAGTTAAACTGCTGCTGTTCACTGATGATATGATTGTATACCTAGAAAATCCTAAAGACTCATCCACAAAGCTCCTAGTCTGATAAATAAATTCAGTAAAGTTTCAAGATACAAATCAATGTACACGAATCAGTAGCACTCCTATACACCAACAACAACCAAGCTGAGAAACAAATCAAGAACTCAATTATTTTTACAACAGCTGCACAAAAATAAAATACTTAGGAATATACCTAACTGAGGAAGTGAAAGATCTCTACAAGGAAAACTACAAAATACTGCTGAAAGAAATCATCCACAACACAAACAAATGGAAACACATCCCATAAAGTGGGGAAAGGACACCCTGTTCAACAAATAGTGCTGGGATAATAGTCAAGTCACAGGTAGAAGAATGAAACTGGATCCTCATCTCTCACCTACAAAAAATCAACTCAAGACGGATCAAAGATTTGAATCTGAGACCTGATACCATAAAATTTCTTGAAGATAGCATTGAAAAACTCTTCTAGACATTGGCTGAGGCAAAGAGTTCATGACCAAGAACCCAAAAGCAAATGCAACCAAAACAAAAACCAATAGATGGAACCTAATCAAGCTGAAAAGCTTTTGCATAGCAAAGAAGGAATCAGCAGAGCAAATAGCCCACAGAATGGGAGAAAATATTTGCAAACTATGTATCTGATAAAGGACTAATATCCAGAATCTACAATGAACTCAAACAAATCAGCAACAACAATCCAAATAATCCCATCAAAAATTGGGCAAAAGACATGAATAGACAGTTCTCAAAAGAAGGTATACAAATGGCCAACCAACATAAAAGAAAAAATGCTTGATATCATAAATTATCAGGGAGACTCAAATCAAAACTACAAAACGTTACTCTTGCAAAAATGGCCATAATTTAAAAATCAAAAATAACAGATGTTGGCAAGGATTTGGTGAAAAGGGAACACTTTTACACTGCTGGTGGGAATGCAAACTAGTACAACCACTATGGAAAACAGTATGGAGATTCCTTAAAGAACAGCAATCCCACTACTGGGTATCTACCCAGAGGAAAAGAAGTCATTATATGAAAAAGACTCTTGCACATGCATGTTTATAGCAACACAGTATGCAACTGCAAAAATATGAAGCCAGAATAAATGCCCATCAACCAACAAGTGGATAAAGAAAATGTGGTATACATATCATGGCATATTACTCAACCCTAAGAAGGAAAAAAAAAAGGGCATTCACAGCAACCTGGATGAAGTTGGAGACAATCATTCTAAGTGAAGTAACTCAGGAATGGAAAACCAACTGTCTTATGTTCTCATTTGTAAGTAGGAGCTAAGTTATATGGAGGCAAAGTATAAAAATGATATGATGGGCTTTGGGGACTTGGAGGAATGTTGGAAGGGTAATGAGGGATAAAAGACCACACATTGGGCACAGTGTACACTGCTTGAGTGATGGGTGTACTAAAATCTCAGAAAAAAAATGCTGCTGATTTTTGTATATTAATTCTGTACCCCGAAACTTTACTGAATTCATTTATCAGTTCTAAGATAAGCTTTTTTTTTTTTTTT
>NW_012109430.1:713434-716084 GCF_000951045.1 Mandrillus leucophaeus | reverse complement strand
ACAATATTTCATAACAATGTTATTTAATAGCAATATTTAATTTTTCACTTTCATTATCTTGCAAGCACACAGTTTCCATTTCTAATATGGCAAGTATTGATAGCTAAACCCCATAAACAAAATTTCTTTGGGGTCCTTGATTCTTAAGAACATAAAATATTCCTGAGGCATGCAATAAGTCAAGTCTCCAGACAAACCATTCAAGATAAAGCAGGAGCTGAAAGCTATTCTGATAGAAAGAAGCTGGGAAAGAGAAATACAGTTGGGTGATTTATTAAGATTTTTCTTTGAGGCTAGAGGATCATGAGGAAGGCTTGTGTGGAGAGACAGGTTGGGGGTCGGGGGAATAGTTGCTTGCTCAATAGTACCCTGATGGCTCCAGTGATATGATAAGAACTTCCCAGAAATACCTAATTTACTCCAAGGGAGCAGTTCACACCTCATTATGAGCCCACAACTGCAAATAAATGTACAATAATATGAATAACAATAATATTGCAAAAATATACAGGATAAAAAAGAAACAAATTTGTGCACAGAATTATCCACAACAAAAGCATAACCTTTGCTACTTACTAACATCCCAACCTTTGCTACTTACTTACATCCCACAACAACTAATGTACCTACCAGAATTTTTCTAAACATTATTTTTGGCTCATTCACTGATGATTACAGAATGAATCTTCTTGGATGTTTTCTCCTTTCATTGCAATTCTCTATCTCTTGTCAGTGAGTGGGCCCCATTTATTTCTTTTGTGAAATCTCTCAATTCCTGTCTCAGTGCAGATACTTCAGGATCTCCTTACCAACCTACTCTAAAATATGCTTTTCCTGTTTCATAAAAATCATTTTAAATGATTTTCTATTTTCATTCATTCATTGGACAAAATTTATTATCTACCAGCTGTGTTTCAGATATGCCTACAAAAATGATTTTTAGACTCTTGGTTCATGGTAAGAAACAAGACAAACAGAATCTCTGCTCTCACAGAGCTTACATTCTGGTAGAGAGGGATAAATGATAAACAGGTTGAGACATAAAAGAAGTATTTTCACATAATGGTTAAAATCTAGGAAAACAATGAAACTGGGTAAGTTATATAGAATGATAGGCAGTAGTATTTTAGATAAGATGGTGTATTTGTCCCTTTTCCCTCTGCTGATAAAGACATACCCAAGACTTGGTAATTTATAAAGAAAAAGAGCTTTAATGGACTCACAGTTCCACGTGACTGGGGAGGCCTCACAATCATGGTGGAAGGTGAAAGCCACATCTTACACAGTGGCAGACAAGAGAGAATGAGAGCCAAGTGAAAGGGGAAACCCCTTATAAACTCATCAGATCTCATGAGACTTATTCACCACATGAGAACAGTGTGGTGGGAAACCACCCCCATGAATCAATGATCTCCCACGGAGTCCTTCCCACAACATGTGGAAATTATGGCAGCTACAATTCAAAATGAGATTTGGGTGGGGACACAGCCAAACCCTATCAGATGATCAGGGAGGGCCTCCATATGGACTTGACATTTAAGGTGAGTCATGAATAATGAAAATAAGAAAGCTTTGTTAAGATGAGTGAAACATTTAACCCAGAGGGCATACAAAGGACTAAGTTTCTAAAGCCTATTCATTCCTCATAGTTTCTAGAAAATGAAGATCATAAAGTAGGTGTGGTTAAAGCATAATAAGACAGAGGAATCTTCATAAAGGATTGAGATGGAGAGAAGGGCAAGTGTAGGTTAGAAAGATGTGTAGGTCATGGAAAGGAGTTTGAATTTTATTCTAAGTTCAACAGGGAGTTACTGAATGTTTTGAAGCAGAGGTGGGTGTGACAATATTTGATTTATATTTATAAAGGACTACCCCAAGGGTTATGAGAAGAATGTGACATTGGGGCACAGAGTAGAAACAGGGAGAATGGTAAGAACTCTCCTCCAAGCAAGTGAGGATAGTGGATTACATAAAGTAGTAGACGGAAAGGAGGAGGACTCTTTGGGATATATTTGGGAGGCAGAGCCTATCTGTCTTGCAGATGAATTGAATGTAGGGATAAGCAAAATGGAAGAACCCAGCATGGCTCCTGTAGTTTTTAGCAAAAGAGTCCTAATTTGTCTTGCTTTCAATGATCCTGAGTTCCTCTCTCCACCACGGTACCTCGATTACAGTAAAGCACATTTCCTCATTATTCTTTCCACACACAATACTCATTCCCATTTCTATCCTTTTGCTCAGAGGTTTTCTAGACTTTACTCTTCCACATTTGCTAGCCCAGATCATTAGTTGTAACAAATGAGGGTTGCATCAATAATAGCTTGTGTCTTCTAATTGAAATTCCATCTTGTATTATTTGTTGCTTCATACAAGTGAAGTTGTGTCCCCAGGTATATAATTAGAACATTTATAGTAAGCACCATATCTTAACTTCTTTAGGAAGTAGTCTACCATCTAACCACAGATGAATAAATAAACTCTTGCTGATTAATAATGAATGTGATTGGCCAGGCGCGGTAGCTCACGCTTGTAATTCCTGCACTTTGGGAGGCCGAGGTGGGCTGATCACGAGTTGGAGACCAGCCTGACCAACATGATGAAATATGTCTCTACTAAAAATACAAAAATTAGCTGGGTGTGGTGGCAGATC
>NW_012109430.1:709094-713384 GCF_000951045.1 Mandrillus leucophaeus | reverse complement strand
AAGTGAAGTTGTGTCCCCAGGTATATAATTAGAACATTTATAGTAAGCACCATATCTTAACTTCTTTAGGAAGTAGTCTACCATCTAACCACAGATGAATAAATAAACTCTTGCTGATTAATAATAAATGTGATTGGCCAGGCGCGGTAGCTCACGCTTGTAATTCCTGCACTTTGGGAGGCCGAGGTGGGCTGATCACGAGTTGGAGACCAGCCTGACCAACATGGTGAAGCACTGTCTCTACTAAAAATACAAAAATTAGCTGGGTGTGGTGGCAGATCGCTGTAATCTCAGCTACTCAGCAGGCTGAGGCAAGAGAATCGCTTGAACCTGGGAGGCAGAGGTTGCAGTGAGCCAAGATCATGCCATTGCACTCCAGTCTGAGCAACAGAGCAAGACTCCGTCTCGAAAAACAAAACAAAACAAAAATTAATGTAATTTGTGATTAAATATAAAATTCTACTCTTCTATGTGTTATTCCACTTAGCCTTTGACACACCTTTCTTTGCCCAACTTCTTGTCCTTCAGGCTCCAGCTCAGCTGTTACTTCCCAGGAATGCCTTCTCTGATGACTCAAGCCAAAATATCACTGCTTACGGCCACTGTCTATCATGTTTCCTTGGTATATTATTCTTCATAGCATTTATCCCTCATCTTGTGTGATCTTATTTACCTGTTTACTTATTATCTGTTTTCCCTACTAGAAAGTTAATGACATAAGAGCAGAACTTATCTATCTTGTTCACTCCTGGATCTCAGCCCTTACAGCAGTACCTGTCTCACAGTATCATATTTTATGTCAAGCACTGTCCTAGAGGCTAAGAATAAAGAAATAAACAAAAACAACAAAACTCTTTACCCGCATGAAATTTATATTCTAGGGAGAGATATAAACAATAAGTAAGATTAGTAAGTAAATACATAGTCTATTATGTAGTGATAAGTGCTGGAAGGGGAAAAAAATCGAGCAAGAGAAGGCAGATAGGATCAATTTATTCGTGGAGGGATTGGATAGCTATAGAATCTTAGGATGGCTAAGGAAGTGCTTGATGAGAAGGTGACATTTGAGTCAAAATCTCAAGAACATGAGACAGCATGTCTTGTCGGGAGCTGGTAAAGACCTTCCAGACAGAGGGAAGAGCAGATGCACATATCCTGAGGTAGGAAACTGCCTGGTACACTCTAGGAATGGCCCAATTTGCTAAGGATCTGTGAAGGCTTAAGCAAGTGGAAAAGAGGTGGGGGATGCAGTCAGAAGAAGAAGATGGCAACAAAGGATCATTTAAGATCTTTGAGGCCAGTAGAATGATTTAGGCTTTGGATTTTACTCTTAATAAAATGAGAAGTGACTGGGAGATTTTGAATAGAGAAGAGTCATAAAAGGACTTATACTTGAACAGAAACATTCCAGTTTCTTTTTCAGAATGGGCTATAAGAAAAACAAACAAACAAACAAACAAACAAAAAACCAAAAAAAAAAAAAAAAAACAGAAACAAAGCAAACAAAGCGATCAATTAAGAGCTATCACCATGACTCAGGTGAGAGACTCTGGTGGCTCCAACTGGAATAGTAGCATCGACATGAGCTGAAGTGATGGTTTCTCGTCCTTGATAAATATTTGTTAAGCTAATGAGTAGTAAGGGGTTTCCTACTGAACAGTGATGGTTTATGTTTTATTTAAAGATATAATGTAGCCCATTTATAAACTGAACAAAAGATATATACAATGATTTTTGAAATTAGATCAGTAACTAAATTATTTAAAAGTCAAAAAGTGGTTTCTTAATAAAATTCATAAAACATTTATGATAGATGGGTTATATTTATTTTTACAAGATGCCCAAATGGGTTATTCATTTGATTTATTTATTCTTGAGACCTATATTTCTCTTGAAAGTAATTTTGATAAGATGGTAGCATTTGTAGAAAATTTAAGAATAGCTATGTTTTGGGGGAAAACAAACAAAAAGAGCTTGAGATCTGCCATCATTCTGACCTCTTTGAAAACAATGGAGATGATAAGTCTATCACTTAAAATTCTAAATTAGTAGTTTTATAAAAATGAAAATCCTTTTCTTGTCTGTAGTAAAGTTTTCTTTTTAATTTTTTTAAGTGTTTTCATCTGACACTTTCTAATTACCTCTTTTGGATGAACGTTAATGTATTTTCACAGTGCTACCTGGCTAGGTGTCATGTTTAGACCCAGACAGTTGAGTTCTATTCTGTTTATCAGTAAAACTGGTTTTGACTGATTCTGCAAATGAAGCGTATGTTCTGAGCCATTCTCAGAAGCAAATTCAGAACATGTGAAATTTCTTCCTCTTTTTTATAGAAATTAATTAGCTTGTCGAAATTGCCTCATTGTTGTGCCTCTTTGAGTGGTTTATATTCAAACCATTTTTTCAAAACAGAAAATCTGTGATTAGCTGGAGTTAAAAATCTAAACAAGAGATCCCCAAGCTCCAAATCATGTAAATTGTAATATTCATGACAGTTTATAACTTGTTTTCCCCCAATGGGAATATCCTATGTGGTTTATTGCAAGCCATCAAAAGCAGAGCTCTCAAAAATTGCAATATGGTGTTTCACTGGCTCTTGCAAACCTAGTTTAAGCTGATGGGCTGCCAAAAGCCAAAAAGAGACAAAAGAAAACATACTTAATATTTTGGAAACATGTTGGTATGTACAAATCACTCAAAATTCTGTAGACTCAGTGCTTCTGTTCTATTTCAGGCAACTTTAGAAATGCTTTAGAATATTGCACACATTGTAATACATTTCACATCACCTAAAATGCACTAGCTTTTGAAATTGGTACACCGATCACATTCTCTTTGGTGCACAAAGGCAATCTTGTTTACATTTCTAACAGATCCTTGGTTACATTCTGGCAGTAAAGACATTGTTATGAACAGCACAGAAAAAGATGTCCTGTGTTTGTCTCTGAATTTTTGTTGTTGAAGATATTGGATTGCCATCTCTAGCACAGTTCATAAACAAACTTGGTGAACATCAAAGGCTATAGCATTACAACCTGCTGAGCCCAGATTACACACCTCAAAAGTAAATGTTACCTCAATGAAAACTCTTCTGAAATTTAAAATCAAATCAAACTGAAAATGTCCAAATGTTTTCTTAAGAACTCAGGCATAGTGTGTGAGAATTTTTTTTTAAATGCTTTTTCAATTATTGGATGATTAACCCTACATTTATTCAATTACGTACAATCTCTAATTTGTTTGGCACAATTTTATTTATTCTCATTTGCTCTTCACACATGCAGTTCTGCCACATATACTCTGGCCCTGGATATGGGAAATATGGGATGTACTTGAAAAACAGAACTGCAAATGTCTCTTTAACTACATTTAAAACATAGTGCATTATTCACAACAGAATATGGGTAAATCATTCTTGAGTATGTGATTCCAAGATCATAGCTCTACCGGAGGTAGTCACTTACATGCTCATTAGTTGTAACATACACACACACATACTCACAAATATATGTACTGCATAAATCATTGACTAATTTTCAGAGAAAGAAGACATCAAACTAACGAAACTCTGCCAAGAAACGCTGTTTAACAGTATTTATTGGTGCTTCTCAAAAAAATAAAATTCCAAGACATCTTTGTTATGCCCATTTTGTGTTTTTACCAAAAACAACCCACATCTGTAAGAATGAGTATATTTCCTATTGGTGATCTACAAAATCATGTCATATATTATCCTTAACAATATAGCCAACACAATTATTTAGGGAGGATTCCAAAAATTTTAAAGAAGCTGAGAGAAAATATCTTAGTCATTAGATTACACAAAGTGATTCCAGTTGGACATCCCTAGTCAACTTTACATAAATCCTCAGTGCTAATTTAAGTCTTCAGTCTCAATCATTGCATATCTGTAGTCCTATCTCATCACTTCACTAACTGGCTCCCTCAAGCAGAATCCTTTGCTTCCTCAACTGTGACCTAATAGCACTGTTCACATACCTCCCTTATGACAACTACCAGACTATATTACAAATACACATTATGTCATCTGACTCTTCAGAGAACCTGAACTTGTTGAG
This sequence comes from Mandrillus leucophaeus, assembly GCF_000951045.1. Classification (NCBI taxonomy): domain Eukaryota; kingdom Metazoa; phylum Chordata; class Mammalia; order Primates; family Cercopithecidae; genus Mandrillus; species Mandrillus leucophaeus. The sequence continues at coordinate 709,305 of NW_012109430.1, read as the reverse complement.
GAGAGGGTCATATATGTATCATCTTTTATCCCTAGTACCTAGCATCGTTTCTAGTCCATAGCTGATAGCTGATATCAGTAAATGCTGAATACACGAATAAACCTTGGCCCAAATATGTTTTCTTAGTATCTCACGAGAATACACTGATTCCTTGACTTTTACCTTTAAAGAACCTAAGCAGAGAACTCAACAAAGCCTGCCATGGGCTTTT
>NW_012109430.1:699525-709044 GCF_000951045.1 Mandrillus leucophaeus | reverse complement strand
CTGTAGTCCTATCTCATCACTTCACTAACTGGCTCCCTCAAGCAGAATCCTTTGCTTCCTCAACTGTGACCTAATAGCACTGTTCACATACCTCCCTTATGACAACTACCAGACTATATTACAAATACACATTATGTCATCTGACTCTTCAGAGAACCTGAACTTGTTGAGGAGAGGGTCATATATGTATCATCTTTTATCCCTAGTACCTAGCATCGTTTCTAGTCCATAGCTGATAGCTGATATCAGTAAATGCTGAATACACGAATAAACCTTGGCCCAAATATGTTTTCTTAGTATCTCACGAGAATACACTGATTCCTTGACTTTTACCTTTAAAGAACCTAAGCAGAGAACTCAACAAAGCCTGCCATGGGCTTTTGACATATAGAATTTGAGCTAATAAATGAATGTTGTTTTAAGATGCTGAGCTTGCAAAAATTTGTTATAAAACAGTAAAAAATAAATACAGTCATATAAATGGTCAAAGGCATATTTTCAGTGAAACAGCTAAAATATGTTAACGTTTATGGCACAATTTTATCAAAATTATAATTTGTGAAGAATCTTTGAAGTTTGTGATAAATATATTTAAAATCAAATTTAACAATGCTATACTACTGTATACCTATTAGAATGGTTAAAATAATAAAAAAGACTGACAATACCTACTGGGATTCTCATAGTTTGCTGATGTAAATGCAAAATGATACAGCTACTTCAGAGAAGTTTGGTGTTTCTTACACATTTTAACATATATTTATATAATGCAGAAATACCACTCCTAGGTAGCTATACAAGAGAAAACTTATTTTCACACAAAATTGGTACACTAATGATGAGAGCAGCCTTTATTTTCTAATCTCCAAAAGCTTGCAACAACCTAAATGTCTTTCAAGTGGTGAATGGATACACAAATTGTGGTACATTCATGCGGTGGAATAGTACTCAGTGATCTACATAACAATTCAGATGAATCTCAAATGTGTTATGTTGAATCAAAGTAGTCTGTCTTAAAAGGCGGCATACTCTATGATTCCATTTATATTACTGTTTGTATTTTCTATTGCTGCAGAACAAATTACCACAAACTCAGCAGCTTAAAACAGCATTTATATATTAGCTCACATTTCTATATGTCAAAAGTCTGGGGCAGGCTGAGTTGAGTTCTCTGCTTAGATTCTTACAAGGTCTAAGTCAATATGTCACTGGGCTGGGCTTTTATCTCAGGCTTCTAGGAGAAGGGGCAACTTCCACCCTTATCCAGGTTCTTGGCAGAAGGCAGTTCCTAATGATTGTAGGACTCAGGTGTCTTGTGGCTCAGCTCCCAGAGGCCACTTTCAGGTCTTTTCTACATGTCCCTCCTTATCTACAAGCCAGCAATGGTACATTGAATCTGCTTCAAATCTCTCACTTCCTTTTCTGTGACCAGCTGTCACACACTCTATGTTCTTAAGGAGTTTGTGTGATTACATCAGGCCCATGTATATAAGGTAGCATAATGACAAGAGTTATTATAACAAGGGACGCATGACATCTTAAAACTGTGCCTACCAAAATAACTTTCTGAAAAAGGCAAAAATACAGGGAAGGAGAATGGATCTGTGGTTACCAATAATTAGATGTAGGAGGAAGGGCTAACTACAAAGGGACAATAAGAGAGAATTTCTTCCAGTGATAGAAATGTTCCATAACTTGATTTTGGTGGCGCTACAGGACTTTATGCACTTGTCAATACTCCTAGAACTATACATTAAAAAAACAGTTTTACTGCTTGATAATTTAAAAATAAGCGGAAACAAAGAAAAAAATGAAATTCAAAAAAGTCTCTAGTAAAACTGAGCTATCTTAAGTAACATCCTAAGTAAATCTAAACCTCGGTTCTTAGTATTCTTGATCATCTCAGGTGCTATCTAAAGGACAGAATAATCTATAATAACATTTTTTATTAGAAAATCTAGACTCAAATTGAAAAGAGTTAGGGTCTTTTATTTGCACATTACCTTTCTTTTCTATCTTGCATTTTTATTGAGAATTTCTATTTAACTTTCAAAGCTTCAAATGAAGCCTTTTCTTAACTACTCCAACCTCTGATTGCTCTCTTCTCCGAACATCAAAAAATGCTTGCTTTTACATCATCAGGTATTTTTCATACTGCAACTTCTTTTTCCCTATTTTGCTTAATTGTGCCTTCAGGGTACAAACTTTGAAGCCATAGTGACCACTCTTCAATTCTAATCTCCATGTCCAATTAGAGTCTTCCATTCTACCATAGAAATAGCTCCCTCTCATACTCATTCCTTTCTGTTTTCTCCCACTATACTCATTCACTCAGGAATTTATTGCTTCTTGATTAGATCATTGTCTTAAATTCATGTTTACTTTTTATTTTCTGTTTTTGATCATTGCATTTATAAATGTTTCACTTTTTCTGCCACCAATTTAATGTTTCCAAGTAACTGTTCCAATCAGTTAATTTTCTTCTTCAGAAATTTCAATACCATCCTCTCATTCTGTCTTTATTGAATAATGTCCAATCTCTTTAATCTTGGCATTAATGACCTGCCTAAGTCTGGCTGAAGTCTTCCTTTTCAGTTTTGTATTTTCTGATTGATATATAATATACAATAAAAAGTTTTGGCCAAAAAGTGGCCCAATATTTTTTCACTGTGTCCATGCTGTTTTCTCAATCTGGTATAATATCTCTACTATGGAAATCTCCTACCATATTTTTCAAGGTCCACATGAGGTAGAACTCCTCAGAAGTCTTTCCTGGTGTCTCACCCCTCTTAGTCAAAAATAAATCTTTCTTCTCAATATTCATGGCATTTTTCTTAATTGTCTTAATCACAGTCAGCAGATTATATATTGTATTACATTTTTGTGCATGTCTTATTTCTCCTTATTCACCTTGAAGTCCCCAACATTCCTCCGAAATAAAACTAAAAAAATTGTTGACTGGATTAATTAAAATATAAATTTATAGTAATGAATTATTTTACAAGTAGTATTCCCTTGTAGAAGTAGAAAGGATAACCAAACAACTCAAAATAACATGCAAAGTAAGTTAAATTGATAAGAACTGACCAAAAAGAGAGATGAGGCATTGCTTTGTCTCACAGAAAATGGCTTAGTCAGAAATTAAGAATATGTGGAAGAGATGTTGAATATTGTATATCCATATGTGGGCCATATACAAGATAGGCCCTCTGACTGGGCAAAGTCCAGGCACAGAAACACAGGGCTGGAGAATAGCATGGTCTTTGTCTCTGAATTTATGTGAAATTAAGAGGAGAAAAAATAATGGAGTAATATTGTCTTAACTGAGGAGAGTCTTTATTTAGAAATATAAATACATATAAATACACTATGTATGGTTATATTTCTTTACCTAATTGGTCTCATTATTTCCCTTAGAAGCTTTCAAACTCAGAGAGGCAAGAGCTTTGGTTTTGTGATAGATGTCTCCAACAGGAAAAAAAGGTAAGTAAGTTAACCTTCTTTGGTTAGTAAGTTAAAAGAAGGTTGGGTAAGTTAATAATCAACTGTCATAGAGGATGTTAAAGTAAGGTTTTACTTCTTTGTTTTATCCAAGTCCCAAATATAGAGAATGATTATTAAAAATGCCAAGGAACCCCAAATAAGAAACAAGACTATTTATGGAAGACTTGAAAAAAAAAAGGTGGTTGTATTAGGCCATTCTTGCATTGCTATAAAGAAATACCTGAGACTGAGTAAGTGATTAAAAAAAAAAAGGAGGCTTAATTGGCTCACAGTTCTGCAGGTTTTACAGGAAGCATGGTGCAGTCATCTCCTTGGCTTCTATGGGAGGCCTCAGGAAGCTTGCAGTGATGACAGAAGGCAAAGGGATATTTGCATTTATAAATGTTTAAAGGCAAAAGCAGCAGCAATCAAGAGAGAGTGGTGATGGTGGTGCCACATACTTTTAGATGAACAGATATCATGAGAACTTACTATCATGAAGATAGCACCAAGTCATGAGGTATCCACCCCCGTGATCCAAACACCTCCCACCAGGCCCTGCATTGGGGATTACAACTCAACATGAGATTTGGGCAGGGAACAAATACCCAAACTGTGTCAGTAGTTAAAAACTAGTTTCCTAGTTTTTACCTTAACACTTTCCTTGAGGATATGTAAGGGTTAGAGGAGCAAAGAAAAATGGCTGTTTATGGAGAAAGAATTTCTTTTAATAAAATTATTGAATTTTCCCTTGCCATGGGGAAAAAGTGGGGATAGAGGCAATGTGACAGGGCCACCTGGAGAAAGCTTTATATGTGTCTTTCAGAATCAGGTGGCTTTTGACCTATACTATAAAAATTAAAAGGCTAAAACTATGACCAGAGGTCCCCGAATAACAGGAAGATAGAGAGAGAAAATGACATTGAGAATAACCTTTATTTGGCAGAAGCAAAGATGTAAAGATGTGAGGTGTCCATGGACAAATGTGGACCATGTGGAAGGAAACTGAACTCAAGCCATCTGGAAAGGACTTTCACAAGAGAGATTCCTGAAGTGATAATGAAGCCTCATCAGTAAGAGGGTATGTGGCCTGGGCTGCCCATGCCCTGAGAATTGAAGTTGTAAGTAACTAGCTAAATAGAAAACCTTACCATGTGAGATCACTCTGTTGGAGGATGTCAACAAAGTCATCTCCAATAAATCCATAAAATTACTCTCAGGCAGAATCAGAATTAGGAATCTCGGGTGTCCCTTCCTAAGAAGAGCAGCCATTGAATCAAATATATGTCATCAAATAAGATCTTTAGTTTTTCTAACTTCTTTTCTTCACTCCATCTGTGGAAAGGTGAGAAACTTCATCTAGCAAGAGGAGTACAGGTTAGGAGAGTCAAAAATAGGGAGCAAAGATGAAGGCAAACAAAACCTCTCCTCTGTCCTGTGCCTAAAGCAGTTGCCAAGCTGGAAAGGGGGAGAAGCTTTGACTTTATGTGAAGTTCAGAGTATTTTTAAACATTATCCTTTGCATGACATTCATAACAGTTACGAAAACTTGTTTTTGCCAAATTAATTGTAAATCTCACTATCTAAAAATGTCTAGGAAAAATATTACAGTACTAACTTATATTAATATCAGTTCAAGGAGTGGAGAACCCCAGAGAACAGATTTGAATGATGGAGGTTAGGATGGCAGAGAGCAGAGGTAACAGGGAGAAAGGAGATACAGTCTGTACCTGCATTTGGGTTTTACCTTACTGATTCTCTTTCTTTCAAGGTGCTAGTTATTTTGCTGGAGATGACAGTACAATTAATTAGGGGAAAATACAGTGGAGGCAATCATCTATGTGATTTTAAATTGTAATTCATGTTTCCAAATAATTATTAAATAATTAATTTCCAAAAATTTATTCTTTTTAATAAAGAATTTTAGTCTAAAGAAAAGGTGTTAAGTACATAGAATCATGTTTGGGGAAGCAATAATCATTGCCAGGGGACAATTGTTCTCCTAATGTTCATGCTGCATACTACCAGGAAAATTATATAAAAACAACCAGAATTTTTGAAATTGTGATATACAGCATTTACATTTCTTTTTAAAGCAGAAGAAAGAAGTTTAAAATCTAATGATCTTTTTCTGCATTCCAGCATCATTTCAGTGATATTTACTTTACCTTCTTCATGCACCTGATGACTTCCTGCTTTCTAATATCCATGTCCCAGACAAACAAGAAAGGGTCTAGTAAGCTTTTTCATCTTGACTATTCCAATTAGTGGAACAAAGCATTTAAGTCCTTTATCTTTACCACTAAAATTGTGAACTCTCTCTTAATTTTTTTTTTCCAGAAAGCAGTTGAGAAGGGAGAAATCATCTGGGGTAGGGTTCAGTAGAATCTTCTTACTGCTCTTGAAACTTAAAAATGCCTAATATTAGTCTTGAAAAAAAAAAACAAACTATTTTTAACACTTTGGCCAGGTCAGGGAAACAGAAATTCAGACCCTGCACTTCCCAGTTATAAATCTATCTAATTGGTTTTCAAATGATAATTTCATTTTCTTGTGGTCAGAGATTATGATTTATCTTTTCTCATCACAGATATTGAAACTTTCTTTGTTCCACAAATATTTATTGAATGATAGCTCTGTTGTAAACATTTTGCCAAACTTTCATATATGTGTTGGGTAGTTAACTAGGTCTGGCACTAAACAGATTGTGGGTAAATAAACAGCATTCGTTTTCTGGTTTTATCTCCTGATCTAGTACAGAACTGACATTACTCTACGACACAAAGATTCTCCAGTGTGCTCAGCCTGATTTCAGGTCACCTTTGATAACTTCAAAGTTGTAGCTATTACTGAAGACTCAATTCAAGGGCAAATACAAGGTGACTTCAGGAATTTAGGGCTGAATTACAATTGACTGTCTAAGAAAGAACTCATACAAGCTTCCATGTTTTTCGAAGATCCTATTGCATAATAAATTTTTGTTACATTCTAATCTTGAATAAATTACCAAATCCAGATCTAGATTGTTATGTTTGGCCTCAGAGAGCTATGAGTGAAGAATTAGGACTGGAATTGCAACAAAAAGAAAACATGCCTTGTTAAATTTCCTTTTGTGTGGCTAAAACCTTTTTTGCTATACTATGTTTCCAGTGGGAGTAATTACAATGTGTCTAATGTTATCCTTGAATAAACTTTTTTATCCTATGTAAGAATAAGTCTTTTTATGTTCAGTAAAGCACCTGGCATATTGTGAGCATTTCACAAGTGCTTAATGATGAAACAATGGGAACTAAAGATCTAAACCCTTGTTTCCTGTGGCTACTGTAATCTGAATGGACAAAGGAGGAGGAAAAATCACCCTAGTTATTGTAATATTATAACTTATTGTCCCATACCACACTGTTTTGTTTAGAAAACACTTGGAAGCCAATCTACGTTTGAGTATAGAGCAAGATCATCTTATAAAAGCTCACAAGTGTTTATAATTCTCTTATTAAATCTTACAGAATATGATAAAGTTTGCAAAGAATGATGGAATATTACATCACAAATTGCACAACCATTAGAATTTAGCTAGTGCATATATAATGAGACTCTAAGAGTATACAAGAAATTAACTTTTATTTAATTATCACAATGTATTTTTAAGAAGCAGATTCGAGAACCCTTGTTGCAGAATGCTCATCATCAAACAATACACAGAGAGCATCCAATTCAAGTATTTTTCCTCCAAGCAAAAAAAAAAAAAAAAAAATCATTCTTAAAGCTGGGAATTATTAGAGACTCTGCGGTTCAATCCTGAAATCTGACATTTACTGAGTATTTAACAATATTGCCATAATTAAGTATTAAATGCTGATATTAGATACAGAGGTTTTAATTCATATTGTTAAAGACCAGTGCTAGCCAAAGGAGCAAATGAAAAAAACAAAACAAAACAAAACAAAACAAAAAAACACCCTAGAACAGATAAAACAAAGAGTAGAGAAAAGAGACTGAGAAAGTAATTCAGAAAGAAAAATAAAATTGTCAAAGATATGGCTCCAAAGTCAAAGAGAACTCCCCCACCCCCACCTTAAGAAGATTTCACTTTAAAGAGTAAAGCAAATGCTTTTAGATCCAAGGGTACCTGGTTCAAATCTCAGCAGGGGCAGATTTCTCACAAACTAAAAAGGCACTCTCCCTATTAAAGGAACTGACTTAATACAGTTATATGGACCATTACTGTACAGAATGGGAATTCACACACTATTTTCTAAATGGGGCCTTTTTGTGCATGTACAGTAATTCTTATAGAAGCCTTTTACAAATAAGAAAGGAAAAATTGGGGAAAAATCTAAGAACCCATTATTTGAGCCTTTAATAACTACTGGTGTATTAGAGACAGCCATCTGCAGTAATATAGCAGATCAAGTCTTCCTGGCAATGGTCTGAAAAAGCATTCTAAAGGTAAAAGCTTAATTCTTGTACGGACCCCAGATGCCTAGAAAAAGATTAACAAAATATTCCTTAAAGTATAGCCTCAATGTTGGACCTCAAAAATGCATGGTCTTCATGGAACTTTACTTAAGCAAGAAGCAGCACTCAAATAGTTCATCATAAGAACACTTTTGCCTGAGATTTCCACAAGAAGACTTTACTGAGTAATTATATGACACTCTAATTTGACTGCTGAAAGTCTTCCATAGTAGTGAAACCACGACAGACATGTGGTAAACATTCTACCTAACCCACCTTAAAAAAGAACCCTCAGGAAACGTCTAGAAGTCTCCTTCTGCAATAAATTTATATTTGGAGAGCTATAGTTGATCTAGGTTCAACATATTTGTGGTAATCGTTATCACTCTCCCTGGGAGCATCATTGAAGATAGAATAATATTAAAGTTGAAAATGTCTTTTTCACCAGCTTCACTGTGCACAATTCTCTGGGACCTAACTAAAGGCTAAGTGCTTGCAAATATGGGTCAAGATTCAAAAACGTGGATTATACAAACATATAAAAATACTTTCAAAAGTAAAATGTGTTTCTTGCAGAATAAATCTGAGTACTGGGTCAATATTTTAGGTAGTAATAGATTTTACAGAAAGTAATATATTTGAGACCTATAATTTATCCACACTCTACCAAAAATTTTACACACATCTTCTCAGTATCATATTCGTTTCAGCCAAAAAACAATGAAATAAAATTTAAAAGCTCAAACTTGTTGAAAGAAAGGGTGTGGACAGAGGCACTGTTGGTTCACATGACTGATAGTAACAGGTGTGGAGGCAAAAGTGAATCTCAAAGTGCAAAGGATGACTTCAGAAGTTCATCTCCTTCTCTCTGCCTCTCAGGTCCTCTTCTCTTTAGGTTGGCTTTTCTCTCAGACAGGCACTGCACCCCTGTTAGCCCTACAAGAAAGCTTCCAGTAGCTCTGGCATGGCACACATCCCCACAAATGCATGTCTTGTGGAAAGAGCTACTCCCTTCCACAACATTTCAAAGCAAAATTTCTGTCCAAAAGCTCAAGAGAGCCTTGATTATTGTTTCAACTAAATTGACCTGGATTTAAATTGGCCCAGATTTAAATGACAAAGTGTACATGATCAGATTTCCAGGGATTTTCTTTGATTTTAGTCAATGGAAATGACAAGAAATCATATATGTTGATTTCCTATGAGTTTGACTGAAAGAATGACCAAATGACATGTTTGTGGTTTACAATGTCATCTGCATAATAACAATTGACCCAACAAATTCTGATTTGTAATATATTCAGGAATATCCACATGCATGTGTATGTGTGGACACACACACACACACCCCAAAATCTTACAGTTTTGGAAACTAAACAGACATGATGTAGAATTAAAATCAGGGAACAATTTTAACTAACTATGAAGCCACTGAAGTTGGATTGAGTTCTGTTAATGTTCTAACTTTGATAATATGAAAAAGATAGAGGAAAAATAGTCAATCTTCAATAAATATTGAATAAATCAATGAGTGAAGTCATTAGATAGAACAAAAATAAGTATTTTATTATGGAAGCT
>NW_012109430.1:639826-698355 GCF_000951045.1 Mandrillus leucophaeus | reverse complement strand
CTTAAATGTTTTCCAGTACAGCCCAAAAGTTTCTGTTACATTTATTCTTTTATTTAAGCAATCAATTACTAATAAACAATATTATTGTTAATTTTTGTAAGACTCACTAAAAGGAGCCATAAAGTCTAAAGAAGTGGTCTCACAGTAGCCCATGGGACAGCCATGTTTTCTAAAATAGTCTTTGCTGTTATTAAAAGAAGCTAGAGGTTGGGTGGGAGAGAACAATGCTTTAAGTCTGGCTAACTCAAGAGCTTGTAATTTAATAATTATTTAATTTCAGAATTCTAAACCATAATGCAAAGGATTTTAGCTCTAAAATTTCTCTGAGCTTCATGTGCTTTTACTGTATAATGGGGATAATGAACACTTCACAAGATTGTTGGAAATATTAAATAATACATGGCAGATTATAGTACAATATATGGCACTCCATAAATGTGTTTTTAAAAATTTTGGCTTGATTTCCCAATTATACACTAACAAAGTCTTGTGTTTGCCTTAGTTTCAATAATTCATATTCAGATTTCCCCTGTAGTAATGGAAAATTCCTGGCAATGAACTTCTCAAGTGGTTAAAGTCTAAAGTCACTTGACCTTTAGCCTCTGGCTTTAAAAATCCCTCAAGAGATATGTTAAATGGCCCAGAAATATATTGCCTGTCATGTCTTATTGCTTAATTAATGGCCAACTAAGATGGCCTGTATGGACTGCCCTGAAGTAATTGTGAACTGATCTTCTACTGGAGGAAATGAATTGACTAAACAACAGCAGCACTGTCATAGAGCATTTACCATATTTAAATTTCCACAGCCCTTAGAAGAGACAGAACATACAAGGGCTGGTTAACTGAGCATACAAACACCAGCTAAGCAGATAAAAACTGTTGCTCACTGTACCAGATAGGGAATTCTGCAGTACCAGTTTCTGAAAACTGTGTTGAGAATCAAACAAAAACTACCAAGGAAGCATTTTCATTTTAGTCTTATTTGTAACAGAATTGGAAGTTACTGAATTCTTTTAATAATAATAATAATAATAATAAAATTGTCATTTGAAATTGCTCCATTTGAAGATTAATGGCACTCTAGAGAATGAGAAGCAAACTTGGAGTGAAAGTTCACTGACTTAAAGTGAATAGTAGAAAGTATATTCCAAAATAAAGGAAAAACTCATTATATTTTAAATTATTTTTCTTCCAAGATAGAGAGTAATATGAATGACTTACTAATAAAATTCTGCCAAATAATTATGAGTCTTTTGTGATGAATATGACGCCTTTATAATTAAATATGAATGATCTTCTCGGCGCTTATCATTCCCAGAAAAAGAAAACTTTAACAGAATTTTTTTTTTCTTATATGGTAAACCTCTTTTCTCTACTGCTTTACTGCTTTTATTTACATTACTCTTTGGCCTTGCCCCACATCCCAAACAACTCCAGCCAACTCCCACCCCAATTCATTGTTTCACTTCAGCAGGATGAATATGCGGTGTCACAAGGGTCTGAAGAATGAAAACAAGTAAAGGATAAACCATTTACACAGCTGTGGACAACAGAAAGAAGATACTGTTCTATAATCCTTCAGCTAGTTCTGCTAATTCTTCCAACCCTGACAGTTCAGTAAGTAAATGTGAAATTCTGGTCTTGGGAGTGTCCCACGATGAATTTAAGGATGGTAGTTGAGACTTCATTCTCTTTCAAGTGTAAGAAGTGGTGAGGGGAGAGTATGAAGGCAGGGAGAACAATAAGGAGGCTTTGGTGGATAACAGAGTATTAGGTGGTTTGGGCCTTAGTGAGGGTTGCTGGTCCAAGGAACAGGAAAAGGTGGTGCTGAGAGATGCTCTGTGACAAGGATTTGCAGAGCTGGTTGATGGATTATATAAAGCTCCTCAGCAAGGGCAGTGTAGTTTTCTCCTGTCTACAACTGTGCGCATGCCCTATCTTCACTCCACTTTCTTCCTCAGTATGTTAGAATATCATGTATTTATTAATCAGAATGAAAAGACAAATGGGGAGCAGGGGTAGCCTTTTATATTTTTTTCCATAGTTCAAAGCATAAAAGTGATTGAATGATACAGTGTCTTCCCTTCCGTATTTTAGTAACAGAAAATAGGTCAAGTTTGGGCACATTTTCAGGAATAAAAAAAGTAGAATCCCTAATCAACTTATCTCTGAATAAATTAAATCACTAGTATTTACAGATTCATTACAATATTCTCAAAATTAACATTTTCTGGATGTCCACAAAGCTATGCAATTTTTAACATAAAGAAATCCAAGCCACTTAAAGAGGAAAATAGTATCTAAATGAATCCCTACATCTAAAGGCAGCCAACTTATAGTATGGGCTCTGGGGAAGGAAGGGTGGATAAAAGGAGACAGAAATAATTGGCAAGTAAAGATGTAAAAAAAGATCAATAAAGAAGAGAAAGGTAGAAGACAGGACAAGGGTAAACAAGCAAATATAGTTTATAGTTATTCAGATATAGGAAAATTGAGTCAAAGCTGTCAGGACTATGAAGTGGTTCCATGCTGCAGCTTATAAATCAAAATGCTGTGTTTTAAAATAAGATGATTATTTGAAATTATTAAACTAATTCTTAACTTGATGTTTGTAAAATGACATTTTCCCAATTTTTTCATGTTGATATTTCCTATTTGGAAAACACCAAATGTATATATGAGAATAAACAGGCCTAACATAATGTGACCTAGACTACTACAGCATTGGAGCAGTTATTCAGAGGCAACTGCATAATACGTTTATTTTGGATACCACACATCACTAGGGTGAGTATTTGTTTTATAGTCTTGGCTTCTCAGCCTGACTCTTATCCAAGTTGCCAAGTGTAAAATCATCCAATTTGTAACTCAATGTTTCATCAACAGTGTTCATGTTTTGTAGACATACAGAAAATAGAAACTCTTGAAACTAAAAAGTGTCTGCATTAATAGAGCTGACATGAGATTCAGCACTAAATAAATGGCCAAGTTCCCCTGAAAACAGTCACCGTGCTCTGTGTTAATTCTGTTTTTAGTTAACTTTGTCTTCCTGCCTAAAAATGTGTAGGTTTTGTATCATTCTTAAGTTGCTGTAACACTGAGATGTGAAATTTGGAGGATTTGAAATAAATGCAGCTAAATGGAACTTTTGGATGAAGAATCCCCGGTTTGTTCAGATCTGTTAAAGTAATAGGGGAAAGCACAAAAGGATCAAGAAAAGGAAGGCCCCAATCTTTGTTCGATGACTGATAAAACAGCATTACTTGGGTGAAAATTGGCCTGACCTTCACCTACAGGATGCTTCCGCTGCCTCAGTGATTCTTGCTTCGCTCTGATTAGGTAAAGATTGCCCCTTTCCCTGCAAGGAAAAGTCAAAGAACAAAAAGAGGAAAAAAAATCTTGACTTAACTATAAAAGGTTTATTTTTTTAATCACAGTTGGGCTCATCCAAGCCAGTTTCTAATCTTATTTTTCAGGTTTAAAAAAAAAAAAAAAATGCCCTGCCTTTTAAAAGAAATTCTTTGGATCATTTTCTTTACAATCTCTAGTCTGGATCTCAACTCACATTTCTTGGATTTTTTTTTTTTTTTTTTAAATCTTCCTCACTTGAAATGATGGCTTTTTTATTTCTTTTAGACTCTCCTCTAAAGCTCTGCCGGGAGAGGACGGCAGGAGAAAGACACAAGTCTCCCTCAGCTGACTGGAACAGTAAGTAGAATGCAGTTGACAGAGTCCTGCCAATGTTCCAAGGAAACTTGAAGCAGTTTCCCACCCCCATCCCCACCCCTCAGCGGTTGCCCATGGAAGACAGAGCTCCATGGAACCATGGCATTAAGTTTCAGACTCTGCCTGTTCATATAGACCAGAGCTTTTCTGTGACATTACTGTCAAGCAGCCCCCTGTGTGACTAATATTTTTAACAGCATGATATTTAAAATTTGACAAGGATATAATAATTCATTCTTCAGATAGTCAACATACTATGAGAGTAAGTCATGTCTTCAAAGTATCTTTCAAAGGGGCTATTAAAAGTAGGTTAAAATTTTTCCCCCTACAGCATGCAATTTCATTTTGGCTCTGCAACTTCAACCACATAAAATTAAATTTTGACTTGAGAGTGACCTGCTGAAAATTAGATGGAAAAAATAAGGGGATAGATTTAAGTTACTGATTCAAAGAAAACCAGCATGTCTGTCTGCAACTTAACATGCAGCACACTAAGCTCTCTGAGAATCCTATGTTTCTGGTAGCTAGTATTTTCCTCTTAGGATTCAGATTATATTTTTAATGAAAATATTGTAGAACTTCATGGAATGTAATCACTTGTGATATATAGATGTAATGCAACACAGGAAAGAATTATCCACGTACATTTTTTTTTGTCACAATTCTCCTCTCAACTCCAGGCCTCCTTGTGACCTTATCACACAGCCATCCAGAGCAACTAGACATTCTCTAAAATGAAGCATGCTGTTTAAAACTCCTATGAAAAACGAACCCAATAAACTTCTGTGATTTTTAAAGTGCTTATCTCAAAAGGACATCTCTCCTTTGACATTCCTTTCCCCAACCATTAACACTTATTCTAAATAGTTATAAAAATGTGATATTGAAGACTAATTTTAGAGGGATATAAGGCAATAGAAATTAATGTGATTATCCTAATAACAGCAGAATGTGAGCATTTAGAGAAGGCTTAGAGATACTTACTACAGAGTTGTCTATGATATATTCTACTGAGGTCACCAGATCACAGAAATGTTGTGTGATATTGCACAAACAGATATTTGGTATCTTTCATTTTGTCCTATTTTAATTACTAAATTTATTTTTCTTTAAAAACTCATATATTATATATATACACACACATACACACACACATTATACACACATGCACACATATATATACACATACACACACCAGTCATGGTAGGCTAGGTTGTGCTGTGGTAACAAGCAACCCTAAAATCTCAATGATTTAACACAAAAAAGTTAAATTTTCGATCAGGCAAGTCTACTGCAGTCTCCTCAGTCACTCTTTATAGCAGCTGTACTCCATGTGTTCACTCTGCATTCCAGCTTGCTTTTATCTTTCAACACACATGCTTCCATGGTCACCTCTGTAGAAGAAGAACAAGAAGAGAGTTCACATAATTAAAGGCTTCACATAGCCCCTTTGCTCATATTTCATTGGCCCAAACTTGCCACATGGTTAAAACGCAACATCAGTGTGGCAGAAAAGTGCAGTTTTCCCATGGACCTCACAGAAGATAAGGTCAAGAGATTAGTGATCAGCAGTAATGCCTATCAATGAATGCAGACAGAATTTTACAATCAAATTAGTTTCATTTATTCTTTTATCTCCAATCATGCTCCTATTTACTAGGGGCCATATCATTATTGTCAAGAGCAAAATGTATTAAAAAGCCAACTCAACTGGAGTTCATCCACTCATACTGATTGCTATGGTGTGAATGTCCCTGCCAAAGCTCATGTTGAAATTTAATTGCCATTTTAGTGGTATTAAGGGATGGGCCCTTTAAAAGGTGATGAGATCATGTGGACTCCACCCTCATACATTAATTAGTGCTATTGTTGCCAGAGTGAGTTCTTGATAAAAAGATTTTAGCCGCCATTTTCAGTCTTGCTTGCTCACTTATCATGTGATGCTTTCCACGGTGGGATACTCCTTGCCAGAGGCCTGCAGCATGATCTAAGACTTCCCAGTCACCAGAAAAATGAACCTGTGATTTTTAAACTATCCAGTCTGTGATATTCTGCTATAGCAATGGAAAATGAACAAAGACACTAATTTATATTGCTGTTATATAAACGAAGAATATCATTTTTCAAGGCGTCAAATGTTTTTAGAGACCATATGTATCTGTTTAATGTAACCTTTCACAAAGCATCCAAAGTATTAGGAAAAAGGATCCCATGTAACAAGAATATGCTACAAAATTACTCACAAACAAGAATAGCCTAAGTGAAATATAGGCTAAATTGCTTTAAAAACAGGTTAATATTTTTCTTTTCTATTCTTTTATGGTGGAAATACATGCACTATACCTGCCAATTTTAACTGCTTGGCAATTTTCCCAAGAATTTACTCACGCCACGTGTTTAATGACAAATGTATCGGCATCATCTGAGATGAGAATAGATGCTCAAAACTGCAGTCAGTATCTCCTATTGCTTTATACTCCATCAAAGATGATGCAAGCTGACTTCAAAGGCAGCTCAGTACTTGCATCAACTCTGCAGGGGTGTTGAGTAAAATGAGAAATGAAAAAAAGGAACACCATTATGTTTTGAATTTCAAGTCCTAAATCATTATTTCCTAGCTGTGCATGAGGTTACGTAGACAGAAAGTAAAATGACAACTGGTCATATCATTGGGATGATGATATAGGAGGATCAGGAAGCTTAAGAAGAGGAATTTTTTTAAGTCACATTAAAAAATCTCTCTCCCCTGGTGTTCAGATATTCCTAGGACATTTTTCAGTGATGGACTGACACTCGGGTACCCCCATAATGTCCAGGTGCCTGCTGGGGATTGACCTGTTACAGAACTCTCTGCTCAGGAGCAATAATGTGCTACCTCTGAAGATAATTAAATATGAGATATCCAAATAGTCACTTACATCTGCTGTTGGGCCTCAATTTCTCACTTGGCACTGTATTGATAGTGTAAACTTTAATTGCTTGAAACAAATTCACATAAATTCTTTTTTTTTTTTTAAATCTCCTTTTAAGGTGCCTAAGTAATTAGTTATAATCAATTTCTAATACAACACTCATATGGAAATATTTGTGTGTGTGTGTGTGTGTGAGAGAGAGAGAGTGTGTGTGTGTATTTAGTGATAAAATGCAAAAATAATTTATTGTACTAATTCTAGGTACATACTGAAACACGAAAGAATTCATATTTACTTGAAAAGCAAGACTGCCTCTGGATTTAGTTAAGTATCTCAGTATAGTAATATGTGATTTATCATGTTCCTGAAACTGTTTTTACAGCTTACTTTTGAAAAATAAATGAGGAAATTCTCAGCTAAGGCTGTACTTAAATTATGGTGTTGTGATACAGCACAAAGCACTAGAAATTCACAAAATGCAAAATGGAGCTGGCAGGCCTTAACTCATTGTGCTTCTCATTGTATTGGAAGAGAATCATTCTTTACTATGAGAATATGACCACTCTTTTTGAATTAAAATTTCACATTAGGTGACCTTTAAAAATTCACTGCATAATGGCCTTTTATTTACTCTACAATTATGAAAACATACGTGAACACATATGTTCATACACCCCATATAATGAGATGTATGAGGTAAACAGACACCACCCATATAAATAGGTTATCATTTTGATGAGGCACTATAAGAAATCTTGATAGTACTTCTTAGTCTCATGAAACGTTAATGATCACACCACCGTTATATTTCCATTCGTCTGGAACTATTTCTGCCAGCATTCCTCATTAAAGTATTTAGTGTTTTCTTTATTGATATTGCTAAGAACCACTCCCTCCCCTGCTTTTTTTTACTATAGTTACTCAACTGTATCTTTTGTTGCTTACATATATTTACTTTCAGGACTATGACATATTCTTCAGATCAGTGGTTTCCAAGGCAGAATACATGCAACTTAGCATCTGTTCAAGTCAATTCTCTTAGCTTATGCTTCATAAACGTATGATATATTACTTATAAAATACATGTTTTTAATTTTTAAAAAATAGATATTTTGGTAATGTATACTTAAATGTTTATAATGGAAAGGGATGCACAAATGAAAATACTTGTAAATCACTAGCCCAGATACATGCAAAGCTTGATATATTTGTTATACTTTTTTAAATAGCCAAATATCAGATATAGTTTAACATTATTACAGAATAGATATATTTAGTTTGTCAGTGTGAAAAATATTGGCATCAAATATTAACACTTTTATCAGGGGTTCAGCATAACATTACTAAGAAACTAAAACTATTCTAATGGACATTTAAAAAAATGGACAGATGCCCTATTTTTTTAATGCAGTATTTTATTTCTTTTTTTCTCCCCAGTTTTTTTTTCTAATTTTACTTTAAGTTCTAGGATACATGTGCTAAACGTATAAGTTTGTTACATTGTTACATAGGCATACATGTGCCATGGTGGTTTGCTGCACCTGTCAACCTGTCATCTAGATTTTAAGCACTGCATGCATTAGGTATTTGTCCTAATACTCTCCCTCCCCTTACCTCCTGCCTCCCCTACAGGCCCTACTATGTGATGTTCCCCTCCCTGTGTCCATGTGTTCTCATTGTTCAACTCCCACTTATGAGTGAGAACCTGAGGTGTTTGGTTTTTTGTTCAAAGTACCTTATCTCTAAAATTACATGAAAGCTTTGCTGTAGAAAACTGGCTTATATATATATATGACTGTTAACTAACAATTTTACATTCAAATACATCCAAATATGACTAATAACTTTCTGATTGAATACCCCCTCATCTTGTTATGTATCAACAAAAGGTGTTAAATGTAGAGTAAATATGTCAATGAGAAAGGCCTCCCCTAATCCAGAAGCACTGGGACTTGGTAAGCGTCATTTAACATTTGATCTTTGCATCTTCAAGAAATCATATTGTATTGCTCCAAATTTACATATGAATTTTGATATAAACAGAATGCTAAAGGTTATTTTTAAATAAACATGTTATCCAGCTAGATTTGTGAGTAAAAGGTGATTTCCTTTTCACCTTCAAAGAGACTGGATGATAAAATTATTGAAATGCTCTGCTGTTACAAGATGATATTGTTTGTTTCTCCTTTAAAAACATATCAACTGTCTTAATAAAATTCACAAACCTCTTTGCTCTACTATTTAAAATAGGAAAATTTTACAAAATTTATGTGTTATTAGAGCAGCTTCCCTCCTTATTCCAAAAATACCACAGTAGCTTTACCTTCTCCCCATCCCTCTTTCCTTTTGTTTCCTCTTCAGGTTTTTCCCTCTTTCTTCTTATCTTCCCATCACTGGTTTTCTCCATCAGAACACTGAATATCAGATATAAGATAATGTTTTCTTTCTCAATATTTTCTTCTTGAAACTATAGTCTCTTTTCTCTGAGAAATTTCTTTTACGTGATAGATTAGTTTGTCTTTTTTATTAAAACAATATTATTGTCTTTCTCCAGTCCAAACTGGTTATAGTTTAGATTTATTATATTACAGAGATCTCATTCTGGGACTTGCCTTCATTGTTTAATTGGGTTGTTCCATTGCTTTTTAGATTCCATGGCTTTCTTTCTCATGGATTACCCCATTATTTTGCTGAAGAACATCCTAATGGTTTGAGTCTTTCCATGTCGGAAGAAACCATATTCCACCTTTGTATGGTTTGATTCTAGGCTAAAAAAGGGGGAGGGGTGGGATTACATAATAATAAAAAGTTATAAGACACTATAAAAATTATTAACTAGAATATATTAATAGAACCTCAAATATGCAATGAAAAAATGAAGTACCATAAGAATTCACTGACATACTGGATTTTTTTTTTTTTTTTTTTTTGGTAGCTGAAAAACAAGAAAAAAGGCTTTATAGCATATAATCTATATTTATGAAGTTAAAAATTAACATAATGAAAACAAGTCATAATATATAGGGGAAAAACCAACTAGACACTCAAAAAGGGGGAAAACTGGATGAGAAAAATGGTTCCCAGATGGGAAGTAAAATGAAAAAGAGCACACTTTTAAGCACTACGTAAAAGACAGCGTCTGTCAGACTGGATGCCTAGTGGAGAAAATTTATATTCCAATATGCTACTTGGATTAGTAGAGTGCTATATTTATTTGGTCATTAAAAATGCCTGTGGCATAAGGGTGAGGGGAAAGGAGACAAATGTTAATATTATTATTGTAAAAAGTAAGTGGTCAAAAGATTATGAATATATGGATGTTTGTATATATTTTTGAATTTAAATTATAAATGATAGGATATTTAAAATTATGTAAATATAAAAAATTAGAAAGAAAAAACTATATTTGCAAGCTCAATGCTCATGATTCATATTGAAATCAATTAATATTTTTTAAAGTTAATAAATCAATAAATACAGGTAGAAGTATATTTTCTGCAATTATGACAATACACATTTACCTATGTAAAACTGATGAAATTACTCAAGATATTCCATGTGTTTGTGGTCAGCTACTATATCTCACATTGAAGATAGGACTTGGACATTTGTACTCTGTAAATAAAACTGTGAGTCACTTTGAAACTTCAAAAAAAAAATATTATTGAGTTTTAAAACCCCTGGTATTTTCATTATTTTGTTACATATATTCTCCTGCCCACAAATGAAGAAACAAATTTAACGAATATGGACGTTGCGTCAAGTTGGAGAGATGAGACTAAAAGAAAATGAAGCCAAGAATAAAAGGTGCTAAATGCTATGTTTCCCATAGAGCATAACTCCTGAAGGAAATAAAAAAGAACAAAAGTTCATTCTGGTGAAGAAATTAGACAGGGCACCAGTAGAAATGTGGGACCTAGAAGGATGGATAGGTGTCACTGGGATTAGAAGAGGGTATGTGTTAAAAGAGGACATTAATTTCAGATACATGGAATGCCCTGGGCCTGATTAAATTTCAGGTCCCAAGCTAAACTGCCGATAACCTTGCTGCTCATTTCTACCTTCACCTTCTGAGGCCCTCCCATGGAAACAGAAGTGATCCACATATGATTTGGATATTAAGACAATAGATATTTATTGGGCACCTATTGTGTTACAAGCACTATGCTATTAAAGGTATATCAGTGAAAAAAGAATAGACAAAGCCCTTCTTCCCCCCCTCATTATCTACTCTTTCCTTTTAATATACTCTTATTCCATTTGAGAACAGCTTCCCATAAAAGTCTATTACTTGAATTCAGAAAATATTCCAAAACATCACAGCTATGAATCACTCTTACTTGAGATGATTGGTGTCATAGGCTTCCATAATATCCATTAAAGATCTTAAAGTCTAACTTAACTTTTCCACTGTATGTAGTTTGGCATTTAGACTGGGAAATGCCTGCCTGTTTGCAGTAATACTATCACCAAGCTGCCAGCCTGGCTCACCTGTTACAATTTAATAAGAAAAATAAATGATAGCAGATGTTACACACAGTTACATTAAGAGAATTGCACCCCTTTAGTTCTAATCAAGCCAATTTTTCATCAGCTGAAGATATGTCACTTTTAGAGGGTTCTGAATCAATGGGAAAATACTTGCTTAAGCAATGAACCCAAGAGAGATAACCTGACCACTCCTGGGAGAAATAGTTCTTAGAAGTTCCCACAATTCGATATGCTAGTCTGTAAAACAATGAGAGTTTTAAAAGAGTATATATTCTGGTTGGTATGTAGATGAGTGGAACTTCTTTATATATTTCATTTGCATGCATTTATTTAATAAACATTCTTTGAGCAGATTATATGGAAAGACCTTTGAGCAGTAATGCTCAGAGTCCTTACAGTCAAATAACTTACTGTCTACTGGAAAGAGACCTTAGCAATCTGTGGAAAGTTAGATAAAAAAAAGTAAAACCAATCAGACAAGATTAAAAGCCAAAATCTGATGAAGTTGCCAGACTTGGATATGAATCTTTGTGACCCTGGAAAATTTAATTAATCTCTCTGATTAAGAGAACAATTGTTATAATGATAGGTTCAAAACCAGCTGTGAAGTTTCGATTTTGGAATTTGTTTGCTCTTAACTATATAATAAGCCTGAGCTGATGAGAGTGGGCTTTTTCATATCGTGGCATCTCCAGTTAACTATCTTAAGATGAAAATGTATTTTTCTCTTTTTCTCCTCTTTGCTCATTTGACAGAGTGTTACTTTGTGCTTGATATGTGCAGGACAAACAAAGAGCATGCCATTATTCATTCAGCATGGCATTTCCGTGTGCCAGCATCCAATTCTCCTGATACCACTAACTGCCAGGGCACCCAATGATCATGTAGGAAATTTCCAGCCCTCTTGAATAACAATTACTGTTTGTAATAGGCAATCCAGAGAGCAGATTCAGACCCTCATGCTCTATTTTCAACTCACAACATTTCAGAACATCTACAATTGTGGTTCTCTACTCCAGAGAAATGGCAACTACCCAGGCTATGTATTTAAGAAGCCAAGTTATCACTACAATGGGATAATAGCTTGTGATGCTAATATGG
The DNA here is from genome assembly GCF_000951045.1 of Mandrillus leucophaeus. NCBI lineage: Eukaryota > Metazoa > Chordata > Mammalia > Primates > Cercopithecidae > Mandrillus > Mandrillus leucophaeus. The sequence goes on along the minus strand of NW_012109430.1, from coordinate 686,122 downwards.
TTTGGTTGTGTCCTCACCCAAATATCATCTTGAGTTCCCCGTGTTGTGGGAGGAACCTGGTGGGAAGTAATTGAATCATGTGGGCAACTCTTTCCTGCGCTGTTTTCATGATAGTGAATGAGTCTCATGACATCTGATGGTTTTAAAAATGAGAGTTTCCCTGCACAAACTCTCTCTTTTTGCCTGCTGCCATCCATGTAAGATGTGTCTACTTGCTCCTCCTTGCCTTCCACCATGATTGTGAGGCCTCCCCAGCCACCTGGAACTCCAAGTCCATTACATTTCTTTCTTTTGTAAATTGCCCAGTCTTGGGTATGTTTTTATCAGCAGCATGAGAATAGACTAACACAGATGCCTTCCTTATTCCATCTTGTACCCCAGGTTTTCTGTGTCAATGTCAGGAGAGAAGCTATGGAAACAAACAACTGAGGCAAATTTTATGATGTTATCCTTATGGTCACAGTAAATGCAGTTCCCTTCAAATGTAGCTTTGACACAGGGCACATGAGAAAGTAAAACCTTTCATAATTAAAGTTCTTCCATTTCTAAGCTTTTTCAGACTTCAGTTTTCAACTATAAGTGGCTGAATTATAGTTTTGCCCTTACCAAAAAATAAAAATAAAAAGCAAAACTGGCCTAGCACTAAGTCATCCCCCAATTTATCTTCCCCTTTGCAATATTGAGAAAATATGGCAAACACTTCTGTTTGCCCTTCCCTTCCCATAACACACAGTCTCCACATGGATATCCTGCTCAGCTTATTTCCCAGTCCCTCTGTTAGTAGGTATGGACAAAAAGTTTATTTCTCATCAGTGACTATCTCATCAGTGAAGTGTGCAACTTCTGCCGTTTATTTAAAAGACATTAGCCACGGTCATACTGTTCTCTTAGTCCTCCCATTTGATAATAAATAAATGGAAATAGCTTGGGTAGTCCTGAAAATCATATGTAGAAAACAGATTCCTAGAGCTTCAAAAGTGTAGCTTGTAGACTAATAAAGAAGAACAGAGAGAAGATCCAAATAGAATATCCAAATAGAAAAGAGAGAAGATCCAATTAGAAATGATGGAGGAAATGTTACCAATGACCCAACAGAAATAAAAATGACCAACAGAAATTACTATGAACACGTCTATGCACACAAAGTAGAAAACCTAGAAGAGGTGGATAATTTTTTGACACATTCATCCTTCCAACACTGAACCAGGAAGAAATTGATTCTCCGAACAGAACAAAAACAAGCACCAAAATTGAATCAGTAATAAATAGCATGCCAATCAAAAAAGTCCAGGATCTGATCTATTCACAGCTGAATTCTACTAGATGTACAAAGAAGAACTGGTACCATTCATACTAAAACTATTCGAAAAAATTGAGGAGGAGGGGCACCTCCCCAATTCATTCTGAGGCCAGCATTATCCTGATACCAAAATCTGGCGCACACACACACATACACACACCCACCCACCCACACACACACTTCAGGCCAATATCCTTGATGAACATGGATGTAAAAATCTTCAAGAAAGTTATTGCAAACCCAATTCATGAGCACAGCAAAAAGCTAATCCATCATAATCAAGTAGACTTCATTCCTGGATGCAAGGTTGATTTAACATATGCAAATCAATAAATGTGATTTATTACATAAGCAGAACTAAAGACAAAAACCACACGATTATCTCAATAGATGCAGAAAATGCTTTCCTTAAAATTCAACACACCTTCATGTTAGAAACTTTCAATAAACTAGGTATTGAAGGAAAATACCTCAAAATAATAAGGGTCGTCTATGATAAACCCACAGCCAACATTATACTGAATGGGGAATAGCTGATTTCCCCTAAAAAAACAGCACAAGAAAAGGATGCCCTCTCTCACCACTCCTATTCAACATAGTATTGGAAGTCTTAGCCAGAGCAATTAGGCAAGAGAAAGAAAGGGCATCCAAATAGGAAGAGAAGAAGTCAAACTACCTGTGTTTGCAGAAGACATGATTCTGTATCTAGAAAACCCCACCGTCTTGCTCAAAAGCTCCTTCAGCTGATAAACAACTTCAACAAAGTTTCAGGATACAAAATCAAGGTACAAAAATTGCTAGCATTTCAGTACACCACCAACAGCCAAGCCAAGAGCCAAATCAGAGACAAGCATCCATTCACAATTGCCACAAAAAGAATAAAATACCTAGGAATACAGCTAACCATGGAGGTAAAACAGCTCTACAATGAGAATTACAAAACACTTCTCAAAAAAATCAAAGACGTAAACAAATGGAAAAATATCCCATGCTCATGGATAGGAAGAATCAATATCATTAAAATGGCCATACCATCCAAAGCAATTTACAGATTCAAACCTACTCTTATCAAACTACAATCACAGTGTTCACAGAACTAGAAACAAAGCCGTTTTAAAATTCTATGGAATCAAAAAAGAGACTGAAGAACCAAGGCAACCCTAAGCAAAAAGAACAAAACTAGAGGTATCATATCACCTGACTTCAAACTATAGGGTTACAGTAACCAAAACAGTATGGTACTGGTACAAAAATAGGCATGTAAACAAATGGAACAGAATATAGTGCCCAGAAATAAGGTCACACACCTATGACCACCTAATCTTTGACAAAGGTGACAAAAACAAGCAATGGGGAAAAGACTCCCTATTCAGTAAATGATGCTGTGATAAGTGCTAGCCATATGCAGAAGATTGAAGCTGAATCCCTTCTTTATGCAATATGCAAATATCAACTCAAAATGGATTAAATACTTAAATACAATACCCAAATCTATAAAAATCCTGGAAGACAACCTAGGCCATACCATACCAGACACTGGAATGGCCAAAGATTTCATGACAGAGATACCAAAAGCAATCACAACAGTGGCAAAAATTGACATGAAATACTATGCAGCCATTACAAAGAATGAGATTGTGTCTTTTGTGGGAGCATGGACAGAGCTGGAGACTATTATCCTTAGCAAACTAATGCAGGAACAGAAAACCAAATACCATACATTCTCATTATAAGTGGGATCTAAATGATGAGAACTTAACGAACACTGAGAAGGAAACAACAGACACTGGTGTGTATTGGAGGGTGGAGGGTGGGAGGAGGGAGAGGAGCAGAAAAGACAACTATTGGGTACTGGGTTTAACACCTGGGTGATGAAATAATCTGTACAACAAACCCCTGTGACATTAGTTTATGACCTATGCAACAAAAATGTTCACATGTACCCCTGAACCTAAAATAAAAGTTAAAAGAAAAAGGGTAGCCTGTTGACTTGCATCCATCACTACACATTAGAATCACTCACTGAGTTTCTAAAATATACTAACAGCTAAGCATCAACCACAAGGTTCTGATTTAATTGGTTTGGTTTGGGTCCCAGGATTTATCATTACTGTGTTGTTGTTGTTGCAGATTCTGCAGTGTTTCTAAGGTGAGAACTCTGACAGAGTCCAATGCAGGGAGTGTTTACCACCTGAATTGCCCTTCTTTGTTCATCCTTTCCCCTGAGATGGAAGCTACGCTGTCTTCAAGACCAAGATTTATCAAGTTTATGCCAGTACAATTATTTACAAATAAGTAAAAACTTTCTGCTTGTGGAGGCTAGTTGAGATGAAGATATTCTTTTAAGAGAATCAGAATTATTCATTTAAAGTGAACAAAACAAAGAAACCTACATTCTCTACTGTTACTGAACTTGTCTTCACACAGGTCTCTTTGCTTTCACTTCTGCCATCTCCACACACCACACAGCAGCCATATCAGATCATGACCTTCCTTTGCTCAAAGCTCAGCAATGACTCCCCATTTTAATTGGAATACACCTGAAATTTTTACAAAATCTTGCAAGGTCCCACAAAACATGGTCCCTCTGACCTGTCACCTACTTCTCTTCCCTTGCTTACCGTGACTCAGTTCTACCAGCCTCTTTGCTCTTTGGAACACACCATACAGTCACCAGCTCAGGGACATTGCATAGACTTTGCAATACTCTTTTTTCCGAAATAGTCAAGCAGCTAGTTATCTTCACCTCCCTCAAGTATTTGCTCAAATGTTACCTTTTCAGTGAGGTCTGCCCTGGCCATCCTACCTTAAATTACAATTTCCCTGCTTTCCAACACTCCTAAATTCCCTTTTGCTGGGCTGCTCTATTGTTTTTTTTCTCTTGGAAATTATCACATTCTTACAGATTGTATAATTTAGTTGTTTATGATATTTATTCTATTGTTACCTTACAGTCACCAAAATGTGTTCTCCATGAGGGCAGGGATTTTTTTTTCTTTCTTTTTTTTTTTGTCTAGTTTGTTCATTCCTGTACCCCAAATCCCTAGAACAACATAGAACCAGCACTGGGACACTGAGTGAATGAATGAATAACATTTCTAACTCATGGTAGAAAATCTTCCATGAGGAGTCCAAAGAAATATAAGTGATTTTTGTCCTAAGAATTTCAAGGAAGGGTCCACAGATTTGATTTTGGAGGTAAATAAGATGGTGTCACTATAATGTGATTTGCAAGCCTCCAAGTATAATTCTCACTTTAAAATGCCTTTCTAGACACACACACACAGACTCACACACACAAAGCACACATGCACACATGTTCAAACTACACTTGTCTCATTGCTTTACATTAGCATTGAGTTCAGACCACTTAAGCCTTTATAAGCTGCAATAGAGAGCAACATGCTAGCAGGAAGAATCAATGAATGATAAATCTGGAAATGGAAGAGGCAGAATCTCAAGAGGGCACAGCAAGATCTATAGAAAATTTGCTTGCTTCACAATATTGCCTATAAATGACTGATTACACAATTACATTTCAGTCAAGCAAAAAACACTAGAAATTTCTGTGACACAGTGCCCAGCACATAGTAGGGACTCAATAAATATTTGTTTAATGAATCAATAAATGAAGAGGAAGCAGCATGATTTATGATTGTCTTTTCATGATTTACCACTCCCTATAAAAGAAGATTTCCTTATTTAGACAAATATGCTCACTTTTTGCTCTCCCTCCACCCACAAAGAGGCTATGAGGTGAAAGGATAAAGTAAATGTTTCAGCATTAAAACTATGTGAGATATCTTTTGAAACCTGTTCGGTATTTTCCCCATCTGTACCTGCTGTGCATAATTTCAGAATTCACTGCTTTCATCAAGAAAATCCATTTGCTCTTTCATCTGTGCATCACATCACACTAATTTTCATCAAAACCAGAAAAAAACCTTGATGGACCACTAGTCCCCAGGCTTCCTGGAGCATTTCTCTGTCTTTCTCTGGTATACACAGAATTATGCTCTGAAGTCTGTACTGTGGAAATGTTTGGTTGTTTTCATAAGATGTGGTTAGCACTATGTTTATTTCTGGAAAATTGACATATTAATTATTGATGACTATTTTCCTAGAAAGTCTCATGAATTTCATGTTTGTGCTTTATTCCATCTTTAATGTCCTTAATCCATTTGAAAACACTATATAAAAAGTACAATACACAAAGATTCTTTTACATTAAAAAAGTCAGTGATTAAATAGTTCTGTGTATCAGCTACAGCTAGTAAGTTTTCACTTATAGTAAACCATTATTTTATTTCTGAAAATTTGTTGTGTTTCATGATGAAATAAAAACTCAATCTGGATTTACGTGACATTTTTGATGTAATGGTGTCATATGAAATAAGGAATAGTCTTTGGTCAATGTTCTGCATTATCTAATCTTAAACATTTGAACCACGTTAATGAAATGGCCAATGGTCTGTGCGGTTATGAAACTTGAATCTACTGTAGTTGTCACACACAACTTCATATGTATGCAGCTTGACCTAGTCCACAGAAGTGGAGAGACCCCCAGACGGAATACAGATACATTTTTAAAACAGTGAAAAAAACTTAAAACAGAAGTGTTGCAACTATGACATCTTCTACTTACATTGGGTAGGGTCAATCCTAAATACAAAGAAATGGGGTCTTTACAAAGTATGATTTGTGTTTCTTGAGGCTCTACCAGCCAGGGGTTACAAATATATAGATTATACTAATAAAATTTTAATAAAAATTTAAATAATAATAATTTAATTTGTTAAATTAAAAAATAATAAACATTTAACGTTATTTTTTTACATTAAATAAATTTTGACAGCTCTGTAATCTATAGCTCTGACTATGCATTCTACCTTTTAATGAATTTCTCAGCTCCCCTAAAAATCTCCATTGACTTATTTGTGGAGTTCTCCAAGGGGTATCTGCTAGGTCCCAGCTGGCTTTGTGATCTATTCTTGCTTAAACTTAGATGCTGTTTCATAATCTGTTGCCAAGGATGCTGAAGGTAGCAAAGCTGCTCCAGAAGTTGGTGATGCTCACCAATGTCTACATCAACACTGCTAATATGTATTGCCAAGAGTTCTGTTTCTGCAAAAGCTAAAATAGCTATGGTATGGGCACTGATTGTCACCACAGAGAACCTTAAACACTGCCTCCCACATGCATAGAAACTGCTAATAAGTCGTGCATTTGGCAAGTCACTTTATATATTCTGTAACCGTCCTTGTTCTAGAACACTGATGTGTTACATTCCAAAGTGATATGTATCACTCTCCACCTTTTGCACTTCACTGTTCTGAATGCTTTCAGTTTTGAGTTTTTTGCTCTCAAAATCTTGACTTTTCAGTTACAACCTCCATTTGTTATAGATCTGGCTCATGTGCCTTAGTGGTGAATGGTGTGCATATTGGAACAGAAGAAAACAAATGAAGAAACTATTTGGGATTGTCAATAAAGAAAGATATGATAAGCTAAATAGATTCATTTTTTCACTGCCTTCTGTGTCAGGGAATGACTAATTCGTTGTGTGCTTGATCCCTTTCTTCTTACAGGATGAATTCCTTCTAAAGGGGCTTCAAAAATTTCTCAAAGTTTAACCACTTGGAAGTCCTGCCCTTAAGTCTCCCCAGTTACTTTTGTACATATTAGCTCAAGTTAAGAAATAAGACATCATCACAGCACCTTTAACCATTCATGTAAAAAAAAAGTTTCAGATATTACAAGTTTCATTCATAGAGTCTCAACCAAGTATAGGATTGTTATATGGCAGCTATAGTGACATAACAAATCTCAGGTATAATTTGATGTTGATTATGTACTGGGAATTTTAAACTATCTTTTCATAATAAGAAGATAATCCTATTTGGATCATCATTTTCACTTTAAAAGGTAGAGAATTTAGTACATTAACATTGCTAAAACAAAGAAAAAGTACAGAGATTAGAACACTGAGGAACAAGACATGAATTTTGCAGAGAATAGAGGACCAACCTTAAAATTATTGGCATTCCAGAGTGAAAAAAATATGGAAACAGGTAAAATAATTTATGATGTAATAAAAGAAAACTTTTCTGAGCTACACAAATATGTCACCCTACATATTAAAAGTAATAAGTAAGTTTAAAAACAATGGTGTATAATCAACTATGTAACTTAAAAAAAATGTACACATACCTGACTGCAAATCCCTGAAAATTCTGACTTATTGAGAATGAAATGGTACCTTGATAACTGCATTTTAAAATTTTTTCACAAGTGATTCTGATGAACATTTATAGATTGAGAAAGATTCTTCTAAGTATACTTTTTACATAAAGGAATAAGTGTATACCCACTTTCTAAGTAACACGGAGGAGGAAGAGGAAAAGAAGCAGAAAAAGCAAGCAAGAAGTAAAACCTAAGAATAGAGAAAAGATGTATATTCTCCAGATTAAAATATCCTTAAGAAAGAAAAAATATTTGGGTAGAAAAAATAAGAAAGATTGCTCTAAAAGAAAAATAAAAATACAAGGCTATCTTTACACAAAAATCAGTGAGATGCCACCACATACCTACCTAAATAGCTAAAATTAAAAAGACTGTCAATACCAAGTATGGATCAGATGTGGAAGAACTGGAACTCCTATACACTGCTAATGGGAATATAAATTGGTAAAATGACTAGGCAGCATTTATTAGAACTGAACGCACATATATCCTATGACACAGAAATTCTACTCTTTAGTGTGTTATACAACAGAAATATTTGCATTTGAGCACCAAAGGTGTTCAAGAATTTCGAAGCAGCGTTGTGTGTGTAACTGTAAACAGCTCATGTTCACTAACAATAAAATGCTTACATAAATGACGATACATTTCATTCATACAATGGAATGTCACACAGTAACAAGAATAATGAACTAGCTACCATAACAGCATGGAATAATCTCAAAAATAGGCTATTAAGTTAAAAGAAAACAAATACAAAAGAATAAGTACTGTATAATTCCATTTTTAAATAGTAAAAAACAAAATGTTTGTGAAAATTTATCAAGTTATATGCTCATAATTTGTGTATTTTTCTATACTTACATTATTCTTCAATATAAATATACTTAAACAGTAAGTGCCACAAGACAGCAAAGTAGTGTCTACCATGCCTGTAGTTAAAAGGGGTCAGGAATTTTATGTATCTATCCATATATATGTCAGTATATTTCAATTTCTCTTATTTAAAACAGTAAGTTAGTTTTATTATTTAAAACAGAAATTTGTTAGATTTAAATATGCTAGATTTTAATATATACACATCTATTCTTCCTAAGAGAACTCAGAGATGCTATTCCAGATAATAAATAGATGAATAAAAATTAAAACTCAAGACTGAGAAGCTGTAGTGCAAAAGTTCTGGTAAATAAAAAGTAAAATTAAATTCAGAGAGTCCACCATAAGCAATTATTATTAATAATGTTGTAAAATAAATAAAAATTTCAAATTATTTTAAAAAGTCTTTAATTACATGATGCTCTTTTTAAGACACAACAGACTTTACTTTTATATATTTGTCTCATATGTATGTGTGTATGTGTGAGTGTGTATAATTATTTGTACATCCTTTGTTCTAGGGATGTAGGATCAGAAATTCATTTTGAGTCAATTGCCTTTTTAAACCATAAATGAAGCTCATGCTCCTGAAATATATAAGGGTGGGGAATAGGAATCAAATATTTTGTACTTGTGAGGGTCTAGACTGATAGGTAAAACAATAAAAACAGAACAAAGGTTTAAATGACAGCTCTAGAACAGATGAGGAGCTCTTTGTAAGAGTTCACAAAGTGAAGAGTAAGAGATAGTGTCTAAAATTGACTGAACAAGAAACAAAATGTAACAGAAGTACTTAAGGTTATGAAAGTAACAAATAGAAAAAAGATCAAGTAGTTTTATGTATATCTATATCAAAATCAGGAAGAGAAGCAGTGGAAGAGTGGTTTAAATGAGCTAAATTATTATTTTAATATGAAATTAACATATATTACATAAAATTAATAAATCAATGAAATATAGTTAGGATAAAAGAATCAGTAAAAAATGGTTATTATTATTATAATTGGCTTTATCTGCAAACTAAGATGGTGTGGAGAAGGGTGGTCAAATATAATACTGTGTTTAATTATGTTCATTAACTATTTTTCAAATGCAGTGCTAAATAATAAAAAAGTAATAACATTTGTATTCATAATAATTACTGACATTTGCTGAGTATTATTTTATGTTAATACTGTACTAAACTTTTAAACTTCACTATCTGATTAAATATTCATAAAACTCTATGAGGAGGTAAAACTATATTCATTTTCCACTGGAGAAAACTGAGGCTTAATGAAGCTGAGTAACTTTCCTAAGGCCACAGAACTGGTAAGGAATGGATATATCCACCTTCGAATCCCATACTCTTAACCACTTTGATAAACCAACCCTTCTGAAGAAAAAAAATTTAACTATTACAAAAAAAAACTCTAAATACAGTACATATTTATTTATTTAACATACAATAATTATATCATGTAAACCTTTAGTAGCTGTTATAAAATTGTCTCTGCAATTTGAATCAAACAAATATATCTTTTTATTCTCTAAATCAGTTAAATATTTTCCGGTGCATGGATGGAAGAAAATTAAGTAATGATTATACTTGAAAGGAACTTACCCCCTTTTTAGAATCAGGTCAGAATTATAAAATGGGGCTCATCTTGGTGCTCTCAAAAACCAGTGAGGGGATCCTGGGCTCAAGTACACAGTGATGATCATCACAATATTGCTCTTTCTGCTACCCAGATTTGAGCACTCTCGTCTGGGCTAACTCAGACAGCCTGCAGTGGTTTACCTGAGTAACTACAGACTACAGAGGGTGAAGGCCAGAGTGCCACTTCCAGCCTCTAGCAATCCTTGGTCAAAGCGCCTGAATGTCCTGACAAATTTTCCTTGCCTGGTCTGCTCCAAGTTTGGTAATTCCTCAGCATCTTTCTTGAGATAAATCTGATGAGTCCATTTGCACTCTTTCTAACCCCAGAGTCCCCCTTTACTAGACAATCAAACTCAAATATCTCATTAGGAAAAATGTTGTCTGATGCTATTAATAACTTTGTGTCAAATTAACCTACAAGGTTGAACTGTTGGCTGTCTTCTTCAGGTGAAGGGATATGGGTAGGGGAATACCCACTGCAATGAGAGCCAACACAAATCAGTATCTCAGTAAACTAATCTGCCTCAATAAGACTAAAAAGGAAAGCTGAGTTAATCTTATTGACCTTTCAAGAAAAAAAAAAAAGACTCCAAGGGATATATGTGAAATTACATAATGTGTGTACACATTTCCAGACATGTCCTAATCTGATTCTGTAAGAGAAACAAAATATTACACCAAAATGAACATACATAATGAACCAAATTATGGAATAAATATCTGTGCAAACATTATTGTAAGACAGAGTTTGGCAAACTATGACCCACTGGCCAAATCCAGCCCAGCACCTGTTTTGTAAGGCACATAAGCTAAGAATAATTTTTACATTTTCAAATGATTGAAAACAATCGAAAGAAGAATAATATTCTGTGACATGTGAAGGTTGTATGAAATTTAAGTTATAGTGTCCGTAAGTAAAGTTTTATTGGAACAGAGTCCTGTTCATTCTTTTATGTATTGTCTGTCACTGCCTTTGTGCTACAACAATAGAGGTAGAGTTTCAACAGACCCTCAAAGCCTCAAAGTCTACTATTTACTATGTGGACTTTGACAGAAAAAAATTTCAATCTCCTACTGTAGGGCAAGGAAAACTTTCTGTGTCAATTATCATCTGCTAGTAGGGAAAATTAACACTGTCCTATCATAGAGCTCTAATGACATCATTACCACATTCAGGCAAATAACTTACTAGAGGTTATAATGAAGACAGACACACACATACACATACTCATGGATGTACATGCATTCATACAGCATATTGTTTAAAATACAGTAAGCAAATAATTAATTTTTTGTCTTATTAATATTTAAATATATGCTGGATATGCCTTACCTTTGTTGGAGGAGATTAACCCCCCCAGTTTGGTTATTTTCGATAAAGAAATAATGGCCTCTGTACAAAGGCAAGCATATCCTGCTACAGCTGTATCAACAGAATATTCTTTTCTTTTGGAATGCAGCTGACATCGCATGTCAAGTTTGACATACTTGGCCAATGATGCAAAATACGACCTCCATTGCCTATGAGCATAAGCTTAGAAAACTTCCCCTGAACACAATTTTTCTGGGGGAAAGGAAGTAGGCTGAAGGGTATAATTATACTTCTTTTATTTATGATTCTATAAAGTATTTGATGTTTGAATACAAGAGTGTTCAATCTTCTAAAATGTTTTTTTCTTATATAGATTAATGCAAGCCTAAAGATTTGTAATTCGAATAATTACTAAGGTATCCATGGTCAATATGAGAAAAAATGCTGGAGGATTATTTCCTGTTGAATTAAGAACTTTCCTCTACATGACCATTTATTCAAATAAACACTATTAGATTTTAGCATTCATAAATTGTCTCATTAAGTAAATGTCATAAAAATAGCATTCCCGTTTTCAAATGTGTTCTTAAATAATTCCACTGAACCCTCCCAACCCCATATCTAAAAACACCAGCAACAAAGTAACCCCTAGTTAATCTGATATTTTTTATCTATACTAGCAAATACCTTGTCATTTTAAGTTACTACAAGAAGAACACGCTAAATTTGAACTCCTCTTTGTTTTACTCCAAAATATTATAGTTGGCCTATAGCACATTTGCAAGCAGACAAGCTATATTGTTCTACTACTAGAAGAATTAAACAAAATTTATATTCATATTTATAACTAGAGCCTGATATGCACCTGTCTAAATAAATAGCCATAACTTGATTTATATTCTCTCCAAAGAGGTACTAAGACTGGGGCATTCATTAAATCACATTCTGTATACAAGCATTAACAAACTGAAAAGCAAATTTAACTTTAACCATAGTTCCTGGTAAGAACAACAATGCAACTGAATTATTACTGTAGGTATTAAAATGTTTTCCTAGTAGATCTAAATCACAGGACAGTGAATGACGAACATTTTACGTGGCCTTTTACTTCTTTGACCTATGAAAGTGTCCTACATTGCTTATTTTGAAAGTCAAGAGTCCATTGTGAGATGTTAAATAAATCTTTTTCCTGTTGACATTGTACAGTTTTAAGTGATAAATATACTTTAAAGAAAAAAAAAGATGTGTAATGCTTTCTTCAAGTGACACTGAAAATGCCTCTAAATTCGGCTAATCACAGAGGGACTCTAAATGTGTAATTTCTCCTTAAACTTCCCTTTTCTCTTTACAGGAAACATCATTGGCTTACACCAGGTCCTATTTGCCATCCATTTTTTCTTTTTGCCACAAATAGAACATCAAAATAGGTTGTTCATTAGAAGGAACACTCCAAGGTGTTGCCAACGTTATGTAGGTACCTAAAGATATTATTTGTGGTTTTGTCTTAACAAAAAAGGAAAAAGAAGAAGGTTAAGAAACTAAAAGCCCAGAATCTCTGAAATAAGTCTACACAACACTCAGTTTCTTCCAGTTACTCTGTATGAAATGTTATTGCAAATGTAAGTTCCAGTAACTCATAACCTTAAATTATTGTTCTGAAAGATCAGCCCGAAGAATGTTAAAAGTGTTTTCAACATACTCCACCAAAAAAATAAAAATAAATAAAAGTGCTAGAATTTCTTTTTTTTCTGACTTCAAGTGTTCCAGAGAATCACATCGATGGGACAATGGAAGCAGTTATTTGGATGCATGTTGCAAATCTCCCATCTCCGACTTTATGATGGATGTCAGCGAAGTTTGTGGCTGGATAACAGTAGTCCTACATCAAGGAGATTTATGGAGAGGATGCATTTAGTATTATTCATGAGCCACTTAACAAGCGTCAGCAAAGGAAACAATATGGCCTTTGTTTATAGTCCCAGGAGGTCTTTAGAGGGCTTTTGAAAATTGAAGAGATTTTTTGATAAATGGTAGAGGATCTTTAGGTGGGCCTGAAAGCTATAAGTGTATTTTCCTGTTAACTTGAAGAGTACTACATTTCATCCTAACTTCCCTGTTTCCTCAATAAAAAATTATCAGATATTCTGCTGGTATTTTATTTTGCTATTGTTCTGCTACATTAAATAACCAAGAGGGACACATTTTTAAGAAAAATGTTCATTTCACTCTCTATTACAGGAAGTTGGAGCATCTTAACAGGCTATCCAGACTATTTGAACAGAAATGAAGCAACATATGTTCAAAATTGTCTTTGATATTATATTCTTTATGTTTATGACCCACATCTTTCTCAACGAATTGTTATTTATGACAACTTATGTGTATAATAGTTCTGACTTAACCAAGAACTTTAGTTCTGTAGCTAACTGAAAGACTTGGGAATCAGACAGTCGCATTGCGTGACTTGGTTGAACTAAATTAGGAAAAAAGATTTCACTAGTGTTATTGGTGTGAGAGAAAATAGTGATGAAACTGATAGAACTGGTAACTAGGGGTAATCAATGACATATTTAGATAGACTTTCTTAATTATTATTTTGTAAGATTGCTCGTTTTCTAAGCAATTTGCAACCAAAGAAAGTACCTTCAGAATCTGACCATATTAACAGCAAAAAAAAGTATATTTTTATTTTAATAAAAGTACAGGTTATGACAATTATTTCATCCTACCTAATCCTTAAAAACAAGTCCAGAGGCCAGGCGCAATGGCTCACGTCTGTAATCCCAGCACTTTGGGAGGCCGAGGCAGGCAGATCACGAGATCAGGAGTTTGAGATCAGCCTGGCGAATATGGAGGTTGCAGTGAGTCGAGATCGCGCCACTGCACCCACCACCTGGGTGACAGAGCAAGACTCTGTCTCAAAAAAAAAAAAAAAAAGATTCCGGAAGCATGTGTATTCAGTCCATTTTATGGCCACTTTGTGTGCATTCTTATTGAATTGGAGTGCTTGAGGCTACAGATTGCAGTTTTAAAAATAGACATATTGTTGGAGATATAACTCCATTGGAGACTGTGGTTTACAGGATTTATTTTATACCTGATGCCCTTTAGGCAAATTGCTTATGTCTTACCAAGTGCTTCATTCTCAAGCCCATCTTTCCTTCTATTTCAATTTTGGATTTCCAGTCAAACCACAAGAGCTAGGACCTTAAATTTCCTGTCCATCAACAGTGTTTAACATGACTCCAATGTGGAAACAACTGGCAAAATCATTTGATTCAAGCTGATAGATTTTTAGATGCAGACATGGAAGCCCAGAGACTAAGTGAGTCGCAAAACATCACATAGTTTGTGAGCGACAGAAATCTTTATAAATTTCTTAATTTATCTGTTATCAACTCCAAGAAATGTTTGAGAATGGTTTCAGAGCCCTCTGACGTGGTTAGCAAAGCTACTAAATCAATGCACCTATAGAAAATACAAATTTAGAATTCTGTTATCTGTTATCTGCTTGTAATTTGAACCACAAAAATATTAAAATGTAGAAATTTAAATAAGATGTGCATTTTGGGAAAAAATGTAAAACCATCATAAACAATCTACTAGCTAGATATTGAAAAATATACCACTTTTAATAATTCAGCACCAAAAAAAAAAGCATGCTAAAATAATTGAAAGGTTAATACATAAAAAGCTGGGACAGAGAGAAGAGAAAAAAGAAGGCTTACTCAAAAATTCTATTAATCCTCACTAATGTTCTGTTTTGCCTCCCCCAGGCACTAATTCTTCATGAAAATGCCGAAATGCTAGATGATATTACCTTGGGTTTCCTGAGTGGGAAGCTTCTTTATATAGTGTGATATAGCAATGTTTATGTCTTAATGGCTAACAAGTAAACAGGAGCTAATGTTTACAACGCAGAAAGTCAATCCAGAGTTCCTGAAAAGTATTTTGTTCATACCGCACGTAAGCCGAGTAGCTGCTCAAATAATTAACATGGTCTTCCTTAATTGTTGTATCAGTTGTCATTAATACATAAAGTTAGGAATTTTGCTAGGTCAACATTTTAAGTGAGAAGACAATCTCTAGGAACATATTCATTTATTAACTCCTATGACAAGCCGGTGACAGCTCCCCCTTGTACAGAAAAAATTATTCCTTTTTTTTTTCACTTTAGTTATTGGCATCTAGTTCTCTACCCCCACATTTTTTAACATCCCATTAATTGAAATCTTCAAACTAATAACCTATATTGTGCAAAGCGAGAGTGTTTAAAAGAAAAGGTGCTGACAGTTTGTAGATAGAGGAAGTAAATTTCTTTTAAAAGTCTGTACAGGTGCTTATCTCATTCTGTCAAGGCAGTGATTATAACACATAATTATGACAGCGTTCACTAATAAAGACAATGTGAGTGACTGCCAACGGAGGCACCCACCAAAGAATATCTAGGCCTGATAATATAGTTGTATTAAAATTTAAACATATTTGTAGAATATGTTTAAATATATTTGTAAAGTGTTTAAATATATTTGTAGAATAAATACATATTCATAGAAAATATGTAGTTAAAACATATTTGTAGAATATTTGCAGAATTGTTGTTGCCCTGGCATAATTAGAGATCATCTCTAGAGGTCAGAAGCAGCTGGTCCTCTCTCCCTGCAAATCTTTAACATCTTCTCCTTAAGAAACAAGTGATTTAGTTTCCAAATTTAAAGTTTTAAAGTGACAGGCTTTTCACAGGGTATCAGTTCGAAGATCGTGAAAACATATAGGTTTTCATATTGCAATTCATACTGAAATGTACTGGGACATATATTGCTGAGGTGAACGTCTTCTTACTCTTTTTTCCTCCGGCGAAGGACCTATCAATTCAAAACTTGTATCCCAGCTTCAGGTTTTGGCTGCAGACAGATTGCTGACCTCATTCTAGGTGGAAGCCATGAAAAAACTAAACCAAAAAAAAGAAAAAAAAAAAAAAGAGCAGACCAACTAACACAGGTTGTCAAATGACAAAACTTCTAGCCAGAGCAGTATATTCACTTTGATTCCTTCATTCAGTATTCACTTAAGGCCTAATATTTCTGGATACTGAACAAGATTATTCAGAATTTTTTTTTCTTTTAAGGAAAAAGAAAACCTGGTCCCTGCATTCAAGGAACTTGTATGGCAAACACTTGCAAGCAAATGACTCTAATAATAATATGTGTTTACTATGTTCTATGCATTGTTTTTAGTGCTTTACATAAATTAACAATGCTTTTATCAGTCCTATAGTGTAAATACTATTACGTTCTCCATTTTACATATGAAGAAATGGAGCATAGAGAAGTTAAGTAACTTGTCTGAGTTCAAACAACTGATAAGAGAGTCAAGTTTCAAACCCAAACTTAGGAAGTTTGGCTTCAGCATCCAGGTTCTTTCCCATCATACCACACTCAATTATTCTACAATAGGAAGACAGGAGAGAAAGAGATGCAGCTGGGAAGGAAGGAGGCAGGAATAATGGGAATAAGTGGAAGAGAAGGCAGAAAATGTATTTAGCCAGATACAATCAAAGAACCATTTCAGAGAAAAAGGAGAAAGTGAGTTGGAACTTTAAATTAGAGTAATGATCCCTAGAAATAATTTAAGAAACCTTCTAGGCAATTTGGAAAATTTTCTTTCATTTATTTTCCTTTACTTGTATATATGTGTGTGTTAACCCTTGCCTTTGCATGAGTTTTTCTGCAACCTGAAATTCACACCACATCTCTGTACAACTAAGCCTAATCTGTAATTACAATTCATTTTATCTGGAAAATGTTATTGTATTCCCCAAAATACATACACTAATTCTACGTAGCAATAATTATTTTGGATGTTAGTTAAATGCTTTGCTAAAACGGAGGAAACTGCTTTATTCCTAGTTATTTGGGGAAATTTAATTTTAAAAAGGTTTTCTTTTTTATTCTTGTCTTCAGTTTGGTCAGAATTGCCTCACGGTCTCATAGTTTTGGTTTGCACTTCAGTGGTTAGAGAAGTCTGAACTTCTTTTGCTTTGGAAAGCTGGTAAGCACAGAAAGTGAGAGGCGAGGATATATTTGTTAACGCGTATTTCTAGAAAATTCCATGTAGACAGAGTAAAGGGATGATGTTTGATAGAACACATTATTTAAAATTATGACTTTGGATTGGGGACATTTTAAACTCAGTTGTAGGCATATATGGCCTCCTTTCCTTTCCTTTCTTCCTCCACCACAAAATTCTATGTTGACTGGAAGCCAACTATTTTGAGAGATTCTATATTGAATTGTAGGATAGTAAGAAAAGTCATGTAGCTGATATACTGCAATGGGAGCAGCTTAACAGCAGCTTTAACTGATAATTCCTAGTTTTCTGTAGGCTCATTAGCGCAAACAGTGTGGAATTGGTGAGCCACCGTCCTAATCAGCACAGTTGTAGGGTAGGCATTAGGCATTAGGGTTTCCAGAAATTGGACCCCTGATAGCTCTTAGAGCTAGAGCCTATGTCTTATTTCACTGTCCTAAACCACTGAAAAATATAACAGCCACAGCATATTTAATTTCACTGAGATATAAGTGCTGAGAAAAAAATCTTTTAAAATCACTTTTAGATTTTAATTAATATGTTTAATAATCTCTTGAGAAATCTCTAGCAAGGCAGCCAATGAAAATGTGATGATTGCAAACTCGATTTTGTAGAAGTATATTTTTGTATGCTTTTTATTCAGACATCTGCAATGTCACAAGGAAAATAATAATTTATGCTCTAGTTTGTCAAATTTTGATAAAAATTAGTTTATACATCTTAATTTTATTTGCTAGAACATAATTATTATTTTATACTATTTGTAAATTAAATGAAATTTCAGGATTCAATCCAACAGTCACCTTATTCTACTTTGAAATAATGAAAATAACATTAAAAAAATCAACCAGCTATGCTACAACTCATAGAGTGTGAAAGTTTAAATAAGTATTCTGGTGACAGCTTGCAACAAAAATAGGAAGTGGCATACCATTAATCAAGTTATCTGATATGTCATAAAAAGGTGGAATTGGTGGAAAACATAGCTATTTCCACTACATTCTCAAGACGGTACTGTCTGCAGGTATTCTTCTGAAGCCTTCGTGCTGTGGACCCTTTTGTCCAAAGCATTTTAAGAAGGTCTCCTGTGAGCCCTTTTCATTAATCACCAGTGTAGTCTACACGGGAGTCTCCTGAAAGGAGTAGAGGAAAGTCTTGTGTTGAGAGACCTTCAGAAACAGATGACAAGAGCACCCCAGCCCCGAGACGGGGTCATGAAGAGTGGAAATATGAGCTCCTAACCCTTGACCTCTTTGCCTCTTTATTTTGATTCCTTTAACAATACACAGTTGGCAGACACAAGCAGTGGCAAGTCCTTCTCTCTTTTGTTAGGCTTGGGAAAAACTCAGGGCAGCTCACTGTGACTCCCACCTAAGGGCTTGCCTGGTTTTTAATTAGAATTACAACTCATGCCATATTTTCTTTAATAATGGTTTTTAAAACGACCCAAGCAATAACATATTTCTAAAATTTCCATAGCCAAATGAGCATAACTTTCAAGGGGCCATTATTATTTTTGTGTGTGTGAATGGGATTTTTGTGTGTGTGTGGATCTGTTTAGATATTTTAAATCATATTTGTTTTGTCCCCTACAGTTAACATCTTTTTGAAGTGATTTCACAAATGTTGGTGGTCACAGATCATGAAAGGATTTTAAGAAGGGATGCCACGGCTCTGGAAGAACGAGATGAACATTATCCATATGTGTTTTCACAATCTTGGAGAAATAACAATAACAAAACAATTATAATACTTTTTCGTAGAACTATCTAACCAAACATAAGCTTACAGTAAAAAAATTTAAATAGTGCTTCTTCTGAAAACACACATTATTCTAATTTAATGCTAAAATGATCCCGTCCATTTACATTTGATAGTTTCTGGGATTCTAAAAGCTTATGTATTTATTGACCCAAGTAAGTTACCGTGGACTTTTGTCCAAAGAAAATAAAAAACATGACATGCAAAGAAGCTGTGCAGCAAATGTCACATGGCTTTGGTTCTAAAAATTCAAAGAATATACAGAGAGTTAATAGTCAACTAACATTCTGGTACATAACACCAGAAAAAAAATCCAGAATTTTTATTTTTCCTGCTGTCCCTGCCTCCCTCTCGTTTTCCCGTTTTCCTCTACCACTTCCTCCTGTTTTCACAGAAACAAAAATATTGAACTCAATTTTACTCTGTTTTTCAGGTAGCCTTCTTGGTTCGTAGTCACATCCCATAATCCCTTTAAACTTCTAAAAATATTACTTAGGGTTATTATTGTGCTGGGACTGGAAAATCTTGTGTCAGATGCAGCCAAGACTTTTTTATTTGTTTGATTTCAGCTCAAGTTCAAACAAAAGCACCAAAGTTGAATATTTTAATTGCATGGCTGAATTTTAACTACTTTACAATAGTGTTTTAGGTGGTTGAATTGTAATTACAATAGTGTTGTTTTGTTTTTTAGACTACTCCATAATTGTTAAGTCACTACTTCTTTAATTCGTTATAAAGTCAAAAAATAAATTCAATGTGATATTTTTCTTCTCCTTGGGACTCATGACTGCTTGCCTCAGCCTCCTAAAAGAGTAGAAGACTGAATTATGCAGTTTCTCATTCATGGGAAACAAACAATGCCTATCAAAATATTTTAAAATATGCCATGTTATCTTTCACCTCAATTAAATATAAAGGAAAATGTAAAAAAGCATATTTAGATGAGAGGATTATGGACTTCAGGATGAAACATCCAAATGTAGAACAACTCCTGAGAACGGTTTGAAATGAAAGCCTTGAACTAGAGAAATATAGGCAGTTATCCCTCCAAAAATGAGAGCTGAAGTTAGGAGAAAGGACGTTTGCAAGGGAGATATATTGGAGAAGAAAGAAAAGATGTCTAAGACTTATGACTATGTATTAGTCAGGGACAGAGTTCTCTTAGTAGGCTGGGAAGCTAGGTTCATCTCTTTTTTTCACATTTTTCTGCCTGCTTTATATTCACTGGAATCTGATTAGATTGTGTCCACCAGATTAAAGGTGGATCTGCCTTCCCCATCCCACTGACTCAAATGTTAATCTCTTTTGGCAATACCTTCACAGACACACTCAGGATTAATACTTTGTATGCCTCAATCCAATCAAGTTGACACTCAGTATTAACCATCACAAGTCAGCCCCTTGTCAACCAGAACCCATACACGTCTCCTGAGATCATACATAATCTTCAAATAAAGACAATAATGAGGTCATAATTACAGTTAACATAATACAACTATCCTTCATACAACCAGAAACGCACCAATCTCCAACCCAAATACTGTTACATAAAGTTAACAATACTTAAATGCTGATATTGTCAATAATATTATTTTCTATCACATGATAAAGAAGAAAGGAAATAAAATGAAGTTTCTTTTTAGTACAAGTATATATATGCACAAACATGTTTTTAAGAAAAGAAGGAGAAAATACTCATGATAATTATGGTCTTTGTTTCTGTAGCTGGTCATGTGATTATAGCTGGTATTCATGGCTACCTTCTTCTACTATTTGTTCTGTATTCCCTTTGCCTTCAGCAAGTACCTCAGCAGATCGTGTTTTTCTTTTTCTTTTTCCATGGTGGAGTGTCCCAAACCCTCATTCCTAAAGGATCTGAGCCATTTGTAGTACTGCCTGGATTGGGCTGTTGTAGTTACCCATTGACCTTAGTCACAGGACACAGTAATACTAAGAGACACCCTAATGTATCTCCTGTATTCCATGCATACTCTTCCTTACCTCCACTGTGGAGTGGTAGACTGATTTCATCTTGATAGTCAGGGTCAATCAACCCAGCCAACAGTGTAACTCCCTTCTTGACCTGTTGACTTAAAGGTAGGAAGAGCACAAAGTGTCCAGGTGACAATCTTAATTCCACTTTAATGGGATCATTATTGTGTCTCCTGGTGGCAGCATTCCTCCCTCTGGAACTAAGGCCTCTAGGCCAGCAGAACATAATGTTGCAGGAACAGGAAGCAAAAATGTTGCTAGCGGATCATTAGGTGTGATGGTGAGTGGTGCCACTTCCACTTTCACCCCTTGATTCCTGTACCTGTGAATTCTGGCTATGGGAGAAACAGTACCATATATTGGACACTGATTCAGAGCATGCATGGCCTTCTGGAGAACTTTACCCTAGCCCTGCAAAGTATTGTCACCTAGTTGGCATTGTAATTGTAACTTCAAAAGGCCATTCCACCGTTCTATCAATCCAACTGCTTCCGGATGATGGGGAACATGGTAAGACCAGTGAATTCCATGAGCATGAGCCCATTGCTGCACTTCTTCAGCAGTAAAGTGAGTGCCTTGGTTGGAGGCAATGCTGTGTGGAATACCATGATGGTGGATAAGGCATTCTATAAGTCCATGGATGGCAGTCTTGGCAGAAGCATTGTGTGCACAATAGGCAAACCCATACCCAGAATGTCTACTCCAGTGAGGACAAACCTCTGCCCTTTCCATGATGGAGAGGTCCAATATTATCAACCTGCCACCAGGTAACTGGCTTATCACCCCAAAGAATTGTGCCATATCAAAGGCTCATTTTTGGTCTCTGCTTCTGGCAAATTGGGCACTCAGTAGTGGCTGTAGCCAGGTCAGCCTTGGTGAGTGGAAGTTCATGTTGCTGAGTCCATGAGTAATCTCCATCCCTGCCACCCTGGCCATTTTGTTCATGGGCCCACTGGGCAATGACAGGGGTGGCTGGGAAAAAAGACTGGTCACAGAACAGGTCATCCTATCCACTTGATTAAACTCCTCTGCTGAGGTCAGCTGTTGGGGAGCACTCACATGGGATACAAATATCTTCCTAGTTTTTGACCACTCAGAGAAGCCCACTCACATAACTCTTCCCCAAACTTCTTTGTCACCAATTTTCCAATCACAGGGGGTCATCCAGCCAAACTATTGGCTACAGCCCATGAATCAGTATATAATTGCACATCTGGACATTTTTCCTTCCATGCAAAGTGCACAAGCAGGGAAGATCTGCCTGGGAAGTTCTCGAAGTTCTGCCCACTGGGAAGATCTACTTTCACCACCGTCCTTCAGGGATATCTTAGGGGCTGTAGCACTACAGTTGTCCATTTTCAAGTGGTGCCTGAATGTCGTGCAGAACCATCCATGAAAGCAGGGCCTAGTATTCTCTCCCTTTGTAAACTGATCATAGGGAAACCATTGGTGCAAGCTGGGAAAGAGAAGGCAGGGTGGGAAGAGTGGAGACCATAGGCATTTGAGCCACTTCCTTATGTAACTTACTTGTGCCTTCAGGACCTGCTTGAGCCTGATTACATATATACCACTTCCATTTGATGATGGAGTGGTGCTGTCATGATTAGCTGGGCCAGAAAGCACCCAGTTCATGAGAGGCAGTTGAGGTCGCATGGTGACTTGATGACCCATAGTCAAACATTCAGTTTCCACCAAAGCCCAGTAACAGACCAAAAGTTGTCTCTCAAAAGGAGAGGAGTTATCTGCAGAAGATGACAGGGCATTGCTCCAAAATCCTAGAGGCCTCCACTGTAATTCACCCTGTGAAAGGCTCCAGACAGCAACCTTATCTGACACTGACACCTCAAGCACCATTGGATCTGCTGGGTCATATGGCCCAAGTGGCAGAGCAGCTTGCACAGCACGCTGGACCTGTTGCAGAGTTTTCTCCTGTTCTGGACCCCATTCAAAACTGGCAGCCTTTCAGGTCACTCGATAAATGGGCTGAAGTAACACACCCAAATGAGAATGTGCTGCCTCCAAAATCTAAATAGGCCCACTAGGCGTGCCTCTTTCTTGGTTGTAGGAAGGGCCAAATGCAGCAACTTATTCTTCACCTTAGAAGGAATATCTTGATAGGCCCCATACCACAAGACCCCTAGGCATTTCACTGAGGTAGAAGTACCCTGAAATTTAGTTGGATTTATTTCCCATTCACTGGAGCGCAAATGTCTAACCAATAAGTTCAGTTTGTTTGCTACTTCTTGCTTTCTGGATCCAATCAGCATAATGTCATCAATGTAATGGGCCAGTGTAATATCTTGCAGAAGCAAAAGCAATCAAGGTCTCAGTGAATAAGATTATGACACAAAGCTGGAGAGTTGTTATACCCCTGAAGTAAGACAGTAAATGTATATTGCTGTCCTTGCCAACTGCAAGGCAATTGCTTCAGGCTGGCCTTATGGACAGGAATGGAGAAAAAGGCATTTGCCAAGTCAGTGGCTGCATACCAGTACCAGTATGGTATGTTCTGGTAATACCAGAACAAATTACCATGTGTTAATTTGTTCAAGCAATGAAACCACATCTGATACAGAAGCTGAAATTGGAGTCACCACTGTGTTAAGCTTATAATAATCCACTGTCATTCTCCAAGATCCATCTGTCTTCTGCACAAGCAAATGGGAGAGTTGAAAGAGAATGTGATGGGGATCACCACCCCTGTGTCTTTCAAGTCCTTGATGGTAATACTAATCTCTGCAATCCCTTCAAGGATGAGATATTGTTTTTGATTTACTGCTTTTCTAGGTAGAGGCAGCTCTAATAGCTTTCATTTGGCCTTTCCCACCATAATAGCCTTCACCCTACCAGTCAGGGAGCCAATGTGGGGGTTCTGCCAGCTGCTAAGCATGCCATGCCAATTATGCATTTTGACCACAGGATGAGTCCGGAGACCCACTGGACCCACTGTAAGTCAGATCTGAACTAAAACGCCATTAATTGCCTGACCGCCATAAACCCTTACTTTAACTGGAGGATAAGAATGACATTTTGGGTCCCCTGGAATCAATGTCAGCACAGAACTAGTGTCCAGTAGTCCCCAAAATGGTCATTTCCCTTTTCCCAGTGCACAGTTACCCTGGTAAAAGGCCGGAGGTTTCCCTGGGGATGGATGGGAGAAAGATTCATTGCATAAACCGTCAGTAATGTAATGGGGTCCTTCCTCAAGGGGACCTGGCTTCCCCTTCATTCAAAGGGTTCTGAGTCTGTAAACTGGGTCAAGTCTGGAAATTGATTGAGAGGCTGTGATTCTCTGTTTTTATAATTCAAATTAGTCTTTTGTCCATTCAATCTAGAAGTTTTCTCTTTGTATAATTTAAGTGGGAATGCAGTAGGCTTCCTATCAATTTCACTTCTAGGAACACTGTGATTAATAAGCCAATGCCAGAGCTCTACATGAGTCAGACTATTCTGATTGCCACTTTGCCTCTGCTGTCCATTACGGTCACTATGCCCACCTTGTCTTTGATGGTTGAGTGCTGCCACTTGGCCCCTGCCACTTCGGGATCCAATTGTTCCTGTTGTATTTAAATTTTGTAGCTGAGTGACTGCAGTTCCCACTGTTAAATCTGACATAGAGAAAAGAACCATTACAGGGCTCTTCAAAGATACAGGTGCTGCCCTCACAAATCTATTTTGCAAGGCATTGGTCAAGGGTATATCTTCTGGACCCTCCCAGCTGGGATGAATAGGTCTAAAGTGACTAATCCACCCCACCATCCCAATCTCCCTAAGCCTTTGGATCCCTTCCTCTACCTAAACCAACGGAGATCAGGCATTTCCAACTAACTCGTGGTGGGCCATTTTTAATCTATATTTTGGTTCACCAAGCAAATGAACTATTAGAACCTTTTTTTATCTCTCCAAGCTGCAACATTAAATGCAGAGTCCAAGTCCCTACTTAGTGGGTCCAAATCAATAAATTCATCCTGATTCAACTCGATGTTCCTTCCACCATTATCCCATACCCTTAATATCCATTCCCATGCCTGTTCTCCAGATTGCTGTTTATATATTAGAGAACTCAGACAGTTCTTTTTGAGTGTAGTGCACCTCATCATGGGTCACAGTCTCAACCTCACCTCTAGGGACCTGCTGGGACTTTAGTCTTGTTATAGGTCTAGAAGCAACAGAGGTGTTTGGGGTAGAGGAGAATCAATATTATCTTGCCTGGCAACTGCCTCAGGGGAGGCCATCACTGTTGATAAACCCAGGCAGTGCAGCGTTTATCTCCTCAGACACAGATGGAAAGGGTGATGGCAGCATGGGTCAAGTAGGGGATGTGGCCACTACTGGGGATGGGGAAGCTGTTCATTCTGACCAAAAAAAAAAAAAAAAGATTCATCTGAGTTTAAAACCTCAGTATCCCCATCTTCATCAGGGTCCTCCCCCACACACACACATTCCCATTCCAAGTTGCAGGGTCCCATTCTTTTCTAATCAATGCCCTCACTTTAACAGTAGACACCTGCCAAAGCTGTGCATGCACTTTTCATTGCAGGTCAGCCACTTGCATGATAAAAGCTTGTGTCTGCTTTTCCACAATTTCAGCTCTTTCTCTACAGGAGATAAGACTGTAGAAATCCTCCAGATTGTAGAAATCCTCAAGGAAATCCTAGCAGATTTGAGGTTCAGTATCTGCTACTGAAATCAGGAGAGACAGAATCCCTGATTTCATTATTTTCTTTCATCACTTTGTCCACTGAACTTAAGAGCAACCAATCAGCTTCATTATGTTCCTTGGTTTTCCATATATGGTCAAAGGTATTATGTATAGAGTCACTAAACCCCCTGCCTCTCATGAGTAGTGAATCAGGAGTGTCAAATGCATTAATTTTGCATAACTCTCTAAACAGTCTCCACCAAGGATGATCAATGTTCTCCATATTATTAGAAGTAGAGTCCTTACCATTTTGGGGTTTAATCATATTAAGCAGGCGACTCCAGAAACCCCAAAACCAACAAAATAACTCCATCCTTAATGTTAGGTTCCTCTAGACCCCATTCCTTTTGCCAAAATCTGTATCAGTCAGAGTTCTCTAGAGGGACAGAACTAATGGAATATATGTATAAGAGTGTGTGTGTGTGTATATATATATGTGTGTGTGTATATATATGTATATGCATATATACATGCACACAAATGGAATATATGTGTGTATATATCACATATACTCATATATATACATGCATATATACATATATATTCCATATATACTCAAATATATATACATACATATATATTCCATATATACTCATAGATATACAATACATATATATATGAATTTATTATTAACTTACATAATCAACAAGCTCCCACAATAGGCTGTCTGCAAGCTGAGGAGCAAGGAGAGCCAGTCTGAGTCCCAGAACTGAAGAAATTGGAGTCTTATGTTCGAAGGCAGGAAGGATCCAACTTGGGAGGAAGATGTAGGCTGGGAAGTTAGGTCCATCTCTCTTTTTCATGTTTTTCTGCCTGCTTTGTATTCACTGGAAGCTGATTAGATTGTGCCCACCAGATTAAGGATGGATCTGCCTTCCCCATCCCACTGACTCAAATGTTAATCTCTTTTGGCAGCACCTTCACAGATACACCCAGGATTAATAATTTGTATCCCTCAATCCAATCGAATTGACTCTCAGTATTAAATGTCACAGATTATAATTAATATTCCTTTATTTTTGAGATATCCCAATATTAAAGATAAATCACTGCTTTTGCCAGATTTGGAAACATCCTATAGCATCTTTAGCTTTAAACATGTTTTCTACTCAAATATACTTCCTTTAATGTAATGCAAAAGATTTCTTAACTTGAAAGAACTTTTCTTAAGAAAATCCAAAAGATGTCAATAATACCATTTCAATATTTTTAAAAAGATCCATTTTCCAGTTAAATAAGTTGAATTCAAAATTGTCCTCTTTATGTTACCTGTGCTTTCTATTCCTTCTCTCCTTTCTATTTGACCTCTCCCTTTCTCAAAAATTACTTCCTTGCCATTTGTATTCAATTCTTCCTTCTCTCTCTCACCAGACAAAGACGGGTCCCCATCAGCATGTGAGCATTTTTAAATGCTCACATCTCTCCAATTTAAAAACAAACAAATAGGCTGGGTGTGGTGGCTCATGCCTGTATTTCCAATACTTTGGGAGGCCAAGGCAGGTGGATCACCTGAGGCCAGGAGTTTGAGACCAGCCTGGCCAACATGGCAAAACCACATCTCTACTAAAAATACAAAAATTAGCCAGGTGTAGTGGCACACTCCTGTTGTCCCAGTTACTCTGGAGGCTGAGGCAGGAGAATTGCCTGAACCCAGGAGGCTGAGGTTGCAATGAGCCAAGACTCAGCTACTGCAATTCAGCCTGGGCAACAGAGTGAGACTGTATCAAAAACAAAAACAAAAACAAACAAACAAAAATAGCACAACTCCCTTTCTTATTTCATTTTGTACTATATTTTTCTCCTTTCCTTTAAGGTTAAAATTATGGAATTTGGTATCTATATTTCTACATACCACTTCATTCACACCCATGACAATCAGGCTTCCATCCTTACAAAGCCATTAAAACTGGCATCACCAGTAACTTGTTGCTAAGTCTAATCTAAATCCAAAACCTTACCCCTGTAGCATTTGACATGGCTGACAACTTCTATGGCCACTTTTGATTGCATATCCTCCTGAACTTCCTCCTCCTGTTTTTTAAATAAAACTTTATATTTTGAAATAATTTCAAACACACGAAAGTCACAAGAATATTACAAATACTTCTGTTTACCTGGATTCACATATTTGCTATGTTTTGCTCATTTTGCATGCACGTTTCTCTTTTTCTCTCTTTCCAGATAGACCAATGGACAGATAAATCAGACAGGTAGATATAGCTATAGATGTATATATAGATTTGCTAACTTTTTTCTGAAATTTTGAGCCTAGGTTATGTACATTGTTCCTCTTTACCCCATGACACTTCCATGCGTATTTCTTAAGAACAAGAATGTTCTCTTCTATATTCACGGTACAATTACCAATTCATGATAATTAATATTTATATTAGATTGCAATCTAATACAGTACATTTTCCTAATATCTTTTATAGCATATTTTTCTAGGAAAGGGTCTCCTGGTACAGTATTGCCCATTACATTTCGTTGTACATCTCTTTTAGTCTATTAATCTGGACCAGTTCCTCAGTCTTCCTTTGGTTTTCATTCCATTGACATTTTTAAAGAATGAGATAAATGTTTTACATAATGTCTTTTAATTTGTGTTCTCTGGTATTTCCTCAATATTAAATTCAACTTTTAAATTTTGGGGGCTGGAATCCTACGTAAAGAAGGCTATATGCTTTTCAGGGTATCAAATCTGGTGGATCATAATGTTCACTTTTCTCTTATTAATGACATTAATTTGGATCACTTATTTAAAGCTGTGTCCAATTTCTCCAAAGTGTATTTATAATTTATCCTTTTGTAATTACACTCAAGTGTCATAATTTATGATAGTTATGTTCTATGTAGTTGCTGTGAATACTGAACTAGCAAATACTGAAGCACTGCTCCCAGAGGAAATCAAGGTCAGTTTATTGCAAGCCTCTAATCACAATATTTCCATCAGCCAATCAATACATAACTTTGTTCCGTATGTATTTTTGTTTGAAGATACCTTATTTAATATAGACTATTAATTAACATTAAACTCACAACCAATAGCTTTGTAACTCATGCCTGAACGTTTATCTAACACATGTATTTTGACCGTAAGGCACATCATGACCCCCTCACACTTAGGAACACAACAAAGAGACTTCATCACTATATTTTGGGGACATTTTGAACAGCAAAATAACCTCCCAAAAGCAGAAAAATGCAAAAAACCTGACAATAACTGAACCACAGAGTGTTGTATTTACAGTAAGAGAGCTGAAATAAGACAGAACCACCTCAGTTCCACCTCAAATGAAGATATGTGCATTAGGCAATTCAAATTTTTCACTGCTTTTGCATATCGTAAGGAATTCCAACAGCCATGAATATTGTTTTAGGGGCTACAAATAACTTTTTTGGGGGGAGGCAGGGTCTCACTCTGTCACCCAGGCTAAAGTTCAGTGGCACAATCTTGGTTCACTGGAACCTCTGCCTCCTGGGTTCAAGTAATTTTTGTGCCTCAGCCTCGCCAATAGCTGGGATTACAGGTCCACACCACCATGACCAGCTTATTGTTGTTGTTGTTATTATTATTATTATTATTACTATTTTGTATTTTTAGTAGAGACAGGGTTTCACCATGTTGGCCAGACTGATCAAGCAATATTGACCTCAAATGATCCACCCACCTTGGCCTCCCAAAGTGCCGGGATTACAGGCGTGAGCCACTGCACCCAACCACAGATAACTTTTAACAGGAGGGTGAATTTGCAAGTATAGAATCTGTGAATAATAAAGATCAACTGTAATAAGTAATTTGTGGGAGATTTTTAATATTATGTGAGTATTCTCAACCTCATTTAACCTCCCTGCCCATCCTAGATTTACCATCCATTTCTTTCCTTAATCCATTTTTACAGTGATGGTTGCAAATGTGATTTCAAACTCCATCATTCTTTCTATATTTATTACTCAGAACTTCACTGCAAGGAACAAATTTCTGTCCTCTCCCTATCTATTTGTTTATCTGTTATTACCAATAGGAACTCATGAAATCTAGTTGTATTTAATGAGTTATGAGATATTTTCTTCAAGTTGTCTCCTGTATCCTTGTGACATTTCCACATCAGTTTTTCAGTACTTCTTTCTGGTATCACAGATACTTCAGGCTCATCTTCCATCTGCCCTTGCCTTGAAGTCAGCCATTTTTCCAAGGACTCTGATTTATTTGGATGGGGAATGTTCAGCCTCTTTATAGACTTGTCTTCTTCTGGTAGCCTTTATATGCAGGGATCTTTAAGTATCTGCCCCAGGCCCCTTCTCTTAGTACTAATAATTTCTAAATAAGGTCATCCGTTTTATGGCTGTATCTTTCTTTTAAGTGTCAGAGCTTCCTCGCCAACTTCATAGTGACTTTGGCTGCCTTGGTTACACTTAGAATTAGTATAGCTAGTTCCTGAAATATCATAGGTAGTCAATAAATGAACACTTTTATGACAATGAAATAGAGATTAAATGCACCCCAAATTGTGCTTTTACTCTGTGCATAATCTACTTTTGACAGATATTATTTCACCTTCAGTATATCTGACATACATAATAGTTTATCATGTAAGAAAAGGTTCCTATTGTGGTAACTTCTTATTTCTAGAAGTATTTTTATTATAAATTTTTAATAGATTCTTCGTCAAGATCAACAAATAGGATTGCCAGATAAAGTACAGGACACTAAGTCAAATGTGAATTTAAGCTACACAATGAATAATGTTTAGGAAAGTACCTCTCAGCTAAGTTTTAAAATTTCATTGTTTACCTGAAATTCAAATTTGAGTAATATCCTATTTTTTTATTGCTAAATCTAGCAGCCCTATCAATATATTATAAACATTTCTCTTCAATGGCATATAACCTATGAAATGGTTATGGCACCCTCATATTATCTAGAACTAAAAGTAAAATTGCATTGAAAGTATGTCAAATGTCATTATATAAAAGAATGAGGAAAAAAAGACCTTATATTTCTAGCTAGCATACTTTGGACATTCTGTGGATACACCTCTCACTTAAAATTTAGTTGAAATTTTAAAGAGTTTTACAACTATATTCAAATACATTTAAACATGGTTCTAACTATGCTCATCATTTTCAAGGATAAGTTAAATGAGTTGTGCCACATGATGTAAAGAAAATAAGATCTGCAGACGATGCAAGGCAATTCATGCAGGATCCTCTTAAGTGATCATCAATGCAAAAAATCGGCACTGTCTCAGGGAAGAACTTTGCCTCCAAAGGACATAGAAAGGTTTGTACAGAACAGGAAACTCTTCAAGGTAAATGGGAAAATCATGCTGAAAGTCAAAAAAATGGAAACTACAATGGATGTAATTTAGATCCTTCAATATATCACTACCAAATCTAGTATTTGAATTTTTGTAGTAAACATAAAAATGGTTGAGGTAGGTAGTATAGATTAATTGTGTGATACTTCAATTAGTTTATTTGTTTTATTACCAAAGTGGAGAAAAATGGGTAATTAATTCAAATGCAAATAAGATTTTAATGGTCATACTTAACCAAAATTGGGATTGTCAGTGTAATCCTACCAAACTCTATTTTGTATTGGTGTGTACTTTGAATTGAATTAATAAGAAAAAAAAAATGCAACTGCAAGGGTATCAATTGCAGAGTTCAGTTTAAACGAGAAGTATTCTAGGTTCTTGGTTCACTAGGCATGGGATATTTCCACTCTCTCTTCATAAGCTGACTAGGTCTTATAAATTTGTAAGATTTGTACTAATGTAATAGGTAGGAAATTTAAGGGTCAGAATGTTATGTAGTATTCAATTCCAGTGTTTTCAACAAAGAATAAAAATAATAGAATTAATAAATAATAGAGAAAAATAATAGAAAAAATAAAAAATAAAAACTCAAGGGATATGATTCTCCCAATATATGTAATTAGAAAGCTATGGATAATAATTTTTAGGGAGGAGGACTCTCCATTGGCTTAATAGAAACTAGTTTTTATCCTTTTAAGAAGTTTAATTTATAAAACGTGTAGTTTGTGTCTACTTTATTTATGACTAAGAATTGTACTCTTACTGTGGACATAAAGGCTAATAACACATAATGATACCTCCAAGCAGCCCAGGTCTGGGAGAGTAGCCATAGTCTTACATCCATAAACAAGACAAAGATCTTGTAAATACTTCTAATCAGTAAACTTTTAAGTTGTAAATGGATTTTAGTATTTTTTAAAATGTGCTTTCATTTTCCTTTCAAGACATTTCTTGGTTCAGGACTGGCTTACAGCAAGTAGAAAGGAAGTAGTAAGTAGAATTTGTTCTTGATTTTCTTTACAAAAGATAAATGAAGAGCTGAGCTTTTGTATTCAGATGAGACATGCTTGGCAGTTCCAAAGGAGATTAATGGAAGTCTGGATTCCATAAATCATTAAAACATTTTTCAGTTTAAGGGACAGTAACACTTAGCAACAATGCAGAAGATCTGGCCATAAGAAATATTATGCATTTTGTGCTTTCTCCAGGACTTGACTATTTAGCCTGCACTTCCCATAATAGAGTTCTTGATGGGTTGCTGTTTTAAGAACAGAACCATAAATTAACTCATCACAACTTTTCCCTGAATGTTGG
Source organism: Mandrillus leucophaeus (assembly GCF_000951045.1). Taxonomy (NCBI): domain Eukaryota; kingdom Metazoa; phylum Chordata; class Mammalia; order Primates; family Cercopithecidae; genus Mandrillus; species Mandrillus leucophaeus. The sequence goes on along the minus strand of NW_012109430.1, from coordinate 653,572 downwards.
TACTCAGAAAACAAAGACCTAAGACAACAGCCAAATGAATACTCTGAAAAAAAAAAAAAAATCTGAGAAAGCAGGATGGAAATCAATTGTTTTTTATTAATTAAGCCAAATATAGATATGTCTTATTACCAGGCCTACCTTATACACACCAACAGAGCAGAGGTGGCTTCATCAAGGAAATGTGGAGTGCTGTTTACCTCTGTGAATGAACAAACGTCTCACAACACAAGCAGTAGAAATCCACTAGACAGGTCCAGGGCAAGATGGCTGAATAGGAAGAGCTCTGGTCTGTAGCTCCCAGCCAGACCAACGCAGAAGGTGGTTGATTTCTGCACTTCCAACTGAGGTACCCAGCTCATGTCATTGGAACTGGTTAGACAGTGGGCACAGCCCACAGAGGTCAAGCAGAAGCAGGATGGGGTGTGACCTCACCTGGGAAGCACAAGGGGTTGGGGAACTTCCTTCCCTAGTCAACAAAAGCTGTGAAGCACTATGCCATGAGGGATGGTGCTATCTGGCCCAGATACTACGTTTTTCCCAAAGTTTTCACAACCTGCAGACCAGGATACTCCCTCGGGTGCCTACATCACCAGGGCCCTGGGTTTCAAGCACAAAACTGGGCGACCATTTGGGCAGCCACTTAGCTAGCTGCAGGAGTTCCCCCGCCCCCCCCCCCCGTACTCCAGTGGCACCTGGAATGCCAGTGAGACAGAACTGCTCACTCCCCTGGAAAGGGGGCTAAAGTCAGGAAGCCAAGTGGTCTTGCTCAGCAGATCCCACTTCTACAGAACCCAGCAAGCTAAGATCCACTGGCTTGAAATTCTCGATGTCAGCACAGCAGTCTGTAGTAGACCTGGGATGCTTGAGCTCGATGGTGGGAGGGTCGTCCACCATTACTGAGGCTTGAGTAGGCGGTTTTCCCCTCACAGTGTAAACAAAACTGCCAGGAAGTTCAAACTGGGTTTAAACCACTGCAGCTCGGCAAAGCTGCTGTAGCCAGCCTGCCTCTCTAGATTCCTCCTCTCTGGGCAGAGCATCTCTGAAAGAAAGGCAGCGGCCCCAGTCAGGAGCTAACAGATAAAACTCCCATCTCCCTGGGACAGAGCACCTGGGGGAAAGAGCAGCTGTGGGCACAGCTTCAGCAGACTTAAACGTTCCTGCCTCTTGGCTCTGAAGAGAGCAGTGGATCTTCCAGCACAGCACTCAAGCTCTGCTAAGGGACAAACTGCTTCCCCAAGTGGGTCCCTGACCTCCATGCCTCCTGACTGGTAGACACTGCCTCTCATACAGGAGAGCTCTGGCTGCCATCTGGTGGGTGCCCCTCGGGGACGAAGCCTCCAGAGGAAAAAACAGGCAGCAATCTTTGCTGTTCTGAAACCTCTGCTGGTGATAGCCAGGCAAACGGGGTCTGGGGCGGACCTCCTGCAAACTCTAGCAGACCTGTGGAAGAGAAGCCTGACTGTTAGAAGGAAAACTAACAGTTTTAAGGAAGGAATAGCATCAACATCAACAAAAAGGACTTCCATGCAAAACCCCATCCAAAGGTCATCAACATCAAAGATCAAAAATAGTTAAATCCACGAAGATGAGGAAAAACCAGCATGAAAAGACTGAAAATTCCAAAAATCAGAATGCCTCTTCTATTGCAAAGGATCACAACTCCTCGCTAGCAAGAGAAAAAAAAACTGGATGGAGAATGAGTTTGATGAATTGACAGAAGTAGGATTCAGAAGGTGGGTAATAACAAACTCCTCTAAGCTAAAGGAGCATGTTCTAACCCAGTGCAAGGACGCTAAGAACCTTTATAAAAGGTTACAGGAAATGCTAACCAGAATAACCAGTTTAGAGAAGAACATAAACGACCTGATGGAGCTGAAAAGCACAGCACAAGAACTTCTTGAAGCATACACAATTATTAGCAACCAAATCGATCAAGTGGAGGAAAGGATATCAGAGACTGAAAATTAACTTAACGAAATAAAGCATGAAGACAAGATAACCAACAAAAGAATGAAAAGGAACAAACAAAGCATCAAAGAAATATGAGACTATGTGAAAAGACTAAACCTACATTTGATTAGTGTACTTTAAAGTGATGGGGAGAATGGAACCAAGTTGGAAAATACTCTCCAGGATTTTATACAGGAGAACTTCCCCAACCTAGCAAGACAAGCCAACATTCAAATTCAGGAAATACAGAGAACACCACTAAGATACTCCTCCAGAAGATCAACCCAAAGGCACATAATCACCAGATTCACCAAGGTTGAAATGAAGGAAAAAATGTTAAGGGCAGCCAGAGAAAAAGGTCAGATTACTCACAAAGGGAAGCCCATCAGACTAACAGCAGAGCTCTCTATGAAAACCTTACAAGCCAGAAGAGTGGGGCCAATCTTCATTATTCTTAAAGAAAAGAATTTTCAACCCAGAATTTCATATCCAGCCAAACTAAGCTTCATAAGTGAAGGAGAAATAAAATCCTTCACAGGCAAGCAAATGCTGAGGGATTTTGTCACCACCAGGCCTGCCATACAAGAGCTCTTGAAGGAAGCACTAAATATAGAAAGGAAAAATGGGTACCAGCCACTGTGAAAACATACCAAATTGCAAAGACCATTGACACTATGAAGAAACTGCATCAACTAATGGGCAAAATAACCAGCTATCATCCTAATGACAGGATCAGATTCACACATAACAATATTAACCTTAAATGTAAATGGGGTAAATGCCCCAATTTAAAGACACAGACTGGCAAATTGGATAAATAGTTAAGACTCATTGGTGTGCTGTATTCAGGAGACCCATATCACATGCAAAGACTCAAAATAAAAGGATGGAGGAATATTTACTAAGCAAATGGAAAGCCAAAAAAAGCAGGGGTTATAATCCTAGTTTCTGATAAAACAGACTTTAAACCAACAAAGATCATAAAAGACAAATAAGGGCATTACATAATGGTAAAGGGATCAATGCAACAAGAAGAGCTAACTATCCTAAATATATATGCTCCCAATACAGGAGCACCCAGATTCATAAAGCAAGTTCCTAAAGGCCTACAAAGAGACTTAGACTCCCACACAATAATAGTGGGAGACTTTAACACCCCACCATCAATATTAGACAGATCTGTGAGACAGAAAATTCACAATGACAGTCAGGACTTGAACTCAGCCCTGGACCATGCAGACCTAACAGACTGTTGTGGGAAGTCAGGGACCCTGAACGGAGTGACTGGCTGGAGCCCCAGCAGAGAAACATGAATTGTGAAAATTTCATGGACATTTATCAGTTCCCAAATAATACTTTTGTAATTTCTTATGCCTGTCTTTAATCTCTTAATCCTGTTATCTTTGTAAGCTGAGGATGTACGTCACCTCAGGACCACTGTGATAATTGTGTTAACTGTACAAATTGATGTAAAACATGTGTGTTTGAACAATATGAAATCAGTGCACCTTGAAAAAGAACAGAATAACAGCGATTTTTAGCAACAAGGGAAGACAACCATAAGGTCTGACTGCCTGTGGGGCCGGGCAAAAAGAGCCATATTTTTCTTCTTGCATAGAGCCTATAAATGGATGTGCAAGTAGGGAAGATATCACTAAATTATTTTCCTAGCAAGGAATATTGGTATTAATACTCTGGGAAAGGAATTCATTCCTAGGTGGAGGTCTGTAAATGGCTGCTCTGGGAATGTCTCTCCTATGCACTTGAGATAAGGACTGAGATACACCCTGTTCTCCTGCAGTACTCTCAGGCTTACTAGGATTGGGAAACTCCATCCTGGTAAGTTTTTGGTCAGACTGGTTCTCTGCTCTCCCTGTTTTCTGTTAAGATGTTTATCAAAACAATATGTGCACTGCTGAATATAGACCCTTATCAGGAGTTCTGCCTTTTGCCCTTTGTCCTGTTTCCTCAGAAGCATGTGATCTTTGTTCTGCTTTTTGCCCTTTGAAGCACATGATCTTTGTGACCTACTCCCTGTTTGTAAACCCCCTACTCTTTTGAAATCCTTAATAAAAACCTGCAGGTTTTGAGACTCGGGTGGGCATCGCGGTCCTCCCAATATGTGATGTCACCCCTGGCGGCCCAGCTGTAAAATTCCTCTCTTTGTACTCTTTCTCTTTATTTCTCAGCTGACTGACACTTATGGAAAATAGAAAGAACCTACGTTGAAATATTGGAGCAGGTTCCCCTGATAATAGAGATTTACGGAACTCTCCATCCCAAATCAACAGAATATAAATTCTTCTCAGCACCACATGGCATTTATTCTAAAACTGACCGCATAATTGGAAGTAAAATGCTCTTCAACAAATGCAAAAGAACAGAAACCATAACAGTCTCTCAGACCACAGTGCAATCAAGTTAGAACTCAGGATTAAGAAACTCATTCAAAACCACACAACTACATGGAAACTGAACAACCCGCTCCTGAATGACTACAAGGTAAACAACAAAATTAAGGGAGAAATAAATATGTTCTTTGAACGCAAATGACAATAAAGCACAATGTACCAGAAGCTCTGAGACACAGCTAAAGCAGTGTTTAGAGGGAAATTTATAGCACTAAATGCCAACATGAGAAAGTGGGAAAGATCTAACATAATAATTAAAGAACTACAGAAGCAAGAGCAAAAAAATTCAAAAACTAGCAGAAGACACAAAATAACTAAGATCGGAGCACAACTGAAGGAGATAGAGGCACGAAAAACTCTTCAAAAAATCAATGAATCCAGGAGCTGGTTTTTTGAAATGATTAACAAAATCGATAGACCACTAGCCAGAATAATAGAGAAGAAAAGAGATAAGAATCAAACAGACACATTAAAAAATGATAAAGGGGATATCACCACTGATCCCACAGAAATACAAACAACCATCAGAGAATACTATAATCACCTCTATGCAAATAAACTAGAAAATCTAGAAGAAATGCATAAATTCCTGGACACATATACCTTCTCAAGGATAAACCAGGAAGAAGTCTAATCCCTGAGTAGACTGAAAACAAGTTCTGAAATTGAGGCAGTAATTAATAGCCTACCAACCAAAAAATGCCCAGGACCAGACAGATTCACAGCTGAATTCTACCAGAGGTACAAAGAGGAGCTAGTACCATTCCTCATGAAACTATTCTAAACAATAGAAAAAGCGGGACTCCTCCCTAACTCATTTTATGAGACCAACATCATCCTAATACCAAAACCTGGCAAAGACACAACAAAAAAAGAAAATCTCAGACCAAAATCCCTGATGAACATCAGTGCAAAAATCCTCAGTAAAGTACTGGCAAACTGAATCCAGCAGCACATCAAAAGCTCATCCACCACAATCAAGTTGGCTTCATCACTGGGATGTAAGACTGGTTCAACATAGGCAAACCAAACCAATAATCCATCACATAAAAAACCAATGACAAAAACCACATGAGTATCTCAATACATGTAGTAAAGGCCTTCGATAAAATTCAACACCCCTTCATGCTAAAAACACTCAGTAAACCAGGTATTGATGGAACATATCTCGAAATAATAAAATCTATTTTTAACAAACCCACAGCCAGTATCATAATGAATGGGCAAAAGATGGAAGTATTCCCCTTGAAAACGGGCAAAAGAGAAAAATGCCCTCTCTCACCACAGCTATTCAACATAGTATTGGAATTTCTGGCCAGGCAATTGGGCAAGAGAAATAAATAAAGGGTATTCAAATAGAAAGAGAGGGACTAAAATTGTCTCTGTTTGCAGATGACATGATTGTATATTTAGAAAACCCCATGGTCTCAGCCCCAAAACTCCTTAAACTGATAAGCAAATTCATCAAAGTCTCAAGATACAAAATCAATGTGCAAAAATTACAAGCAATCCTATACACCAACAATAGACAAACAGAGAGTCAAATCATGAGTGAACTCCCATTCACAATTTCTACAAAAAGAATAAAATACCTAGGAATCCAACTTACAAGGGATGTGAAGGACCTCTTCAAGGAGAGCTACCAACCACTGTTCAAGGAAATAAGAGAGGACACAAACAAATGGAAAAACATTCCATGCTCATAGATAGGAAGAATCAATATCGTGAAAATGGCCATACTGCCCAAAGTAATTTATAGATTCAATATTATCCCCATCAAGCTACCATTGACTTTCTTCATAGAATTAGAAAAAACTACTTTAAATTTCATATGGAACCAAAAAAGAGCCTGTATAGCCAAGATAATCCTAAGCAAAAAGAACAAAGCTGGATGCATCACACTACCTCACTTCAAACTATACTACAAGGCCACAGTATCCAAAACAGCATGGTTCTGGTACCAAAACAGATATATAGACCAATGGAACAGAACAGAGGCCTCTGAAATAGTACCACACATCTACAAACATCTCATCTTTGACAAACCTGACAAAAACAATCAATAGGGAAAGGATTCCCAATCTAATAAATGGTGTCAGGAAAACTGGCTAGCCACATGCAGAAAACTGAAACTGAACCCTTTCCTTACACCTTATGCAAAAATTAACTCAAGATGGATTAAGGACTCAAAATAAGTCCTAAAACCGTAAGATCCCTAGAAGACAATGTAGGCAATACCATTCAGGACACAAGCATGGGCAAAGACTTCACGACTAAAACACCAAAAGCAATGGCAACAAAAGTCAAAATTGACAAATGGGATCTAATTAAACTAAAGAGCTTCTGCACAGCAAAAGAATCTATCATCAGAGTGAACAGGCAGCCTACAGAGCTGGAGAAAATTTTTGCAATCTCTCCATCTGATAAAGGGCTAATATCCAGAATCTACAAGGAACTTAAATAAATTTACAGGAAAAAGACAAACAACCCCATCAAAAAGTGGGCAAAGGATATGAACAGATGCTTCTTAAAAGAAGACATTTTTGTGGCCAACAAACATATGAAAAAAAGCTCATCATCACTGGTCATTAGAGAAATGCAAGTCAAAACCACAATTGTGTACCATCTCATGCCAGATAGAATGGCGATCATTAAAAAGTCAGAAACATCTGGGCACAGTGGCTCATGCCTGTAATCCCAGCACTTTGGGAGGCTGAGGCATGCAGATCACAAGGTTAGGAGTTCGAAACCAGCCTGACCAACATGGTGAAATCCCGTCTCTACTAAAAAAAAAAAAAAAAAAACCCAGGCCTGGTGGTGTGTGCCTGTAATCCCAGCTGCTCAGGAGGCTGAGGCAGGAGAATCACTTAAACCACGGAAGAGGAAGTTGCAGTGAGCCAAGATTGCACCACTGCACTCCAGCCTGGGTGACAGAGTGAGACTCAGTCTCAAAAAAAAAAAAAAGGGAGACAACAGATGCTGGAAAGGATATGGAGAAATAGGAATGCTTTTACACTGTAGGTGGGAGTGTAAATTAGTTCAACCACTGTGGAAGACAGTGTGACAATTCCTCAAGGATCTAAAACCAGAAATACCATTTGACCCAGTAATCCCATTACTAGATGTATATCCCAAGGATTATAAATCATTCTACTATAAAGACATATGCACACCTATTTTTAATGCAGCACTATTCACAATAGTAAAGACTTGGAACCGACCCAAATGCCCATCGATGATAGACTGGATAAAGAAAATGTGGCACATATACACCACGGAATAGTATGCAGCCATAAAAAAGGATGGGTTCATGCCCTTAGAAGGAACATGGATGAAGCTGGAAACTATCATTCTCAGCAAACTAACACAGGAACAGAAAACCAAACACTGCATGTTCTCATAAGTGGGAGTTGAACAATGAGAACACATGGAACACATGGACACAGGGAAAGGCACATCACACACTGGGGCCTGTCGGGGTGGGCGGCAAAGGGGAATTTGCCCTTTACATAGCATTAGGAGAAACACCTAATGTAAATGACGGGTTGATGGGTGCAGCAAACCATAATGGCACATATATACCTATGTAGCAAACCTCCACGTTCTGCACATGTATCCCAGAACTTAAAGTATAATAATAAAAAAAGAAAGAAATCCAACAGACTACTGAATAAATAACGAGTAGACTCAAAAAACAAACAAACATAAAAGAAATGTCTTATTACGCAGGTATTCACTTCACAGGGTCTACAAGACTATTTTACCTGATTTCAGTATAATACTTAGGACATGCTGTTGAATTAAAATTGACTGTCTATAGTTACAATACATACATATTAGATTCTGTCCACAGAAACTAATGTGTGTTTTGGCTGATGTGGCTTTCATCTGTACAGAAAAACCTTGTCAGAATCCAGTAAATAATAGTATTTGGCACATCTCTTTTAAACACATTCAAAACATAGGATCAATATCTAAACATAAATGCAAGTAAACTCATTTCAATTTTTAATTAACAAAAAAATTATCTTCCATTTTCATCTTAACTCTCAATCCGGTGGAAGTACCAAATCTCAAAATCTAGGGAAGAAATAACTGACACTGTGATTCAGGTAACATTCTCTGAAAAATAAAATTCATCATTCAGAATTCAAGAAGAATTCTTAAAATATGCCTTAACATTTCCAACTAAATATAGCCAGGATGAGACCATCTCCCAGTAGGTAAGGAAATGACAGGTGTGGTGTACAGATCTGGGACTAAAGTTTGGCTGCTTTCTTTCCTGATCATGGGAGATGGATTCTTTTCCATAGTGGAAATATGGTCTATGAGGGTTAGCCAGAACCAGAGAAACATTCAATAAGTGCAGACACATGCTTTTGATAACATAATGCGCTATTGTGTAAATTAATAATTTAATTTCTCAAGGTGCAAACATAATTTTCAGTTGAGGAGCTTTCTCAAACTTAGTTTTAGAATGTCAACAGTGACAGGAGACCTGCCCAGAGTTCTCCTTTTTTTTTTTTTTTTTTTGGCATTCTCATTATTAGAGAGACTGCATTGTAAGCATGCGGTTCATATTCAATGTGACAAGTCATGTAGCGATTAAAAATTGGAATGCTTTGACAGCAGGGTGAGCATGAGGATCAGTTGCCAGTGTAACTCCTCATGACAGAGAGAGCCTGGCAAATGACTAGGATCTGGTCAGGGGGAGTCTTCAGCATCAGTGCACAAGGCGGAGAGGACTGACGAGACTCACCAAGACAGCACCCAGGGATGGCAGATGCACTGACCAGTTTCACTTCTTGCCAGTACTTCCCTTGTGCTGTTTTCCTGTAGCAACAAAATGGAAACTGAGTTTTTGCAGCTTCAGGGTGCATATTTTAGGATTGGTTCTGAAAGTCAAATAGAGGCCTGAAATACAGCTTAACATGTACACAAACACACACACACACACACACACACACACACAGAGACACAGACAAATATATACATACATCATACATACATACATATTTATATATACACATACACACACTGTCTTGCAAAAAGATATTATATTGTTAAAGCTATAATATCTCTCAGCAAAACTTAAGAGAAGGTCTATAGAGGGTTAATTTCTGTTCATTTTTATTCAACATCATTCATTAAGATTATCATTTTTTCAGTTTTCTGGATTGAAATTTATTTTTGCTTCCATCTAATATATATCTATGTTAATTACATAATGTCATGTTGTTGGTGTGGATTGACTTTCATGTCCATTAGAAAGCATCTTGCTGAAAACTTCAGGTTGAAAATTAATGCTATTTATAGGAAAATAAACTGTTCCATGAATTGTTTGTGCACATGTGTGTGTAAATAAATTGGTCTCTAGTTAGCACTGAAATTTTTTTTTCAGCAGGTCTACTATTTCCTATGAGTGATTGAATTCATGAAGTATAAACTGAATAAACCAAAGAGGAAAGTTCAGAGAAGGAAAGAAACTTATGAAGAAAATAAAATAAATATTATTTGCAATATTAGAATCTATATCATAAATAAAACAAATTTTATTGACTTGCTTTTTAACTGTATGTACTGTGAAGAACACTGTCAAATTTATAACCTACAACTTCTTAAATATTTTAGGCTTGGTATAAAATATTTTCAAGTTACAGCTCACTGAAATATTATTGCCAGTAAATATTGCTTAGACTAAATATAAAATTTCACAAATGTAATTTTTTATTATTTGTTTTATAAATTTTCAGAATGGTAAACTGGCACCTTAGCCACTACTGATGGTAACTAATTTTGTGTGTGTGTGTTTGGGGGGGTGTTTTAGGAATTACTATGAGCTCATAGATATATTTTTCCAGCTTCTAAGTTCAGGGATATATGTGCAGGATGTACAGGTTTGTCACATGGGAAAGACGTGTGCCATGGTGGGTTGCTGCACAGATCATCCTATTATCCAGTTATTAAGCCAACCATTAATCAGCTATTCTTCCTGATCCTCTCCTTCCTCTCACCCCTGCCCTCCAACAGGCCCCAGTATGTGTTATTCCCCACCATGTGTCCATGTGTTCTCATCCTTTAGCTCCCACTTATAAGTGAGAACATGAAGTTTTTGGTTTTCTGTTCCTGCATTGGTTTGCTAAGAATAATGGCCTCTAGCCCCATCCACATTGCTGCAAAGAACATAATCTCATTCCTTTTTGTGGATGCATAGTATTCCACGGTGCACATGTACCACATTTTCTTTATTGAGTCTATCATTGATGGGTATTTAGGTTGACTCCATGTATTTGCTATTGTGAAGAACGCTGCAATGAACATACGCATGCATGTGTCTTTATAATAGAACAATGTATAATTTAGCGGTATATACCCAAAAACGGGATTGCTGGGTTGAATGGTATTCCTACCTCTATGTCTTTGAGGAATTGCCACACTGTCTTCCACAATGGTTGAACTAATTTACTCTCCTACCAACAGTGTAAAAGTGTTCCTTTTTCTTAACAACTTCACCAGCATCTGTTGTTTTTTGACTTTTTAGTAATAGCCATTCTGACTGGTATGGGAAATACATATTTTAAAGTACACAGTTCAATATATTCCAGTGTATTTACAGAGTTGTTCAACTGTGTAATCTAACTCTAGAACATTTTCATAATTTCAGAAAGAAACCTTTACTCATTAGCACTCATTCCCCATTCTTCCTCCCCCTACCCTCAGCCTAGTCTATGACTAATTAACTTTCTGTCTCTATAGATTTGTCTATTCTGGACATTTCATATAAATGATATTATGCAAAGGATGGTCTTTTGCAACTTGCATCTTTCACTTAGCATAATGTTTTTGATGTTTAGCTATATTATAGCTTGTATTAGTGCTTCATTCCTTTTTATTGACAAACAATATTCTGTTATATAAATATACAGTATTTTTTTCATTCATTCTTCTGTTGATTGTCAATTTGACTGTTTCTGCTTTGTGGCTATTATAAATAATGCTACTGTCACCATCCACATACAAGTTATTGTGTTGATATATATTTTCATTTATTTTGAGTACATAACTAGTTGTGATATTCCTGGGTCATATAGCAAATCTATGTTTAATATTTTCAGGATCTACCAAAGACTTTTTTCCAAAGTGGCTGCTCATTTTACATTTTATGAGCTCACCAGCAATTGGTTAAGTTCCCAATTTGTCTACATCCATGCTAACACTTATTATTGCCTGACTTATTATTATAGCCACTTCACTGGGTAGAAGTGGTATCTCTTTGTGGTTTTAATTTACCTTCCAAATGACTAATGATGTTTAATGTCATTTTAAGCACTTATTACCAATTAATAAACCTTCTATGGAGAAATGTCTATTAAAATATTTTCCCATTTTCATAATTTGGTTGTCTTTTTGTTATTGTTATAAAAAGTCTTTGTATATTCTAGATAACAATTCTTTATCAGATGCATGATTTTCAAGTATTTTCTTCCAGTTGGGGGTAGTTTTTCTTTTCACTTTTTTGATGATGTCATTTGAAACACAAAAGGTTTTTATCTCTGATGAAGTCAGATATTTAGAATTAGTTTGCAAGTTTCTGCAAAAAAATGTCAGCTGAGATTTTGATAATAATTGCATTGGGGAGTTTAAATATATTTCTGTATGTGTGTATTTCTATCAATTTTAATCATAATTTATTTTGGCATTCAAATGGTTTGATTTAGGCCAACGGGAGCACTTTCAAATTGGCTCCTTATCCTTTTGGCATATGTTTGTTTAATAATCTTTGAGGGCTTCCTTTCTTCCTGGTATAACAAATGTTCAGTCCTTGTTTGGACATCCCCTAGCTCAACCCCAGAGTTAGTCATTTCTCCAAGCAACCTTGAACCTTGGCACTTTTTAGTGGCAAATGATATGTAAAGACCACAATCTGGATGTTAGGAATGCTCATTGCTATAGTTTTTACAGCTTGTTTTCTAGTGACAAGGCAGGGGAAAAAAATACATACACACACAATAAAGATAAATTTTAACTAATACCAAAATTTTAAAGTTATAGAAATTTACTTAACTTCCCTGTTTTATAATTTTATCTTTTTAACCTGAAAAATATATATGGTTTGCAATGTTATTAACACAATTATTTTTCTTTATTTTAAAATATGCCTATAAGTTCAAAACTAAAATATAACTGTAATCTCAGCACTTTGGGAGGCCGAAGCAAGAGAATCACTTGACACCAGAAGTTCAAGACAAGCCTGGGCAACACAATGGGACCCCCACCTCTGCAAAAACCACAAAAATTAACCAGATGTGGTGGCACAAACCTGTATTCCCAGATAATTGGGAGGCTGAAGTGGGAGGATTGCTTGAACCCAAGATGTCAAGGCTGCAGTGAGCCAGGATCACGTCACTTCACTCAAGGCTGGGTGACAGGGCAAGATCCTGTCTCAAGATAAATAAATTAAAGAATATTACCATTAAAATTAATAATATTGCATAAAGTTTATTTGCTTTTTATCCTTTGAATATAATATATCATGGATATCTAGTCAAAGTACAGTATTTCAAGGTATTTTCTCTTTCTGATTATTCTTCCAGATGATATAAAGTTAGGTTTACTTGTTGTAGTCATTTTTTATCTTTTCAGGAATTTTTACATTTAAATTTGTATTGCAATCATGTTAAACAGTTACACAGTTCTATGATAACGTGGACTAACAGAGGTTTTACTTCCACCTCTGTTCCATCCATTCTGGTTTTTTGCTTCCCCTAAAAGTGACCATAAAAGTGACCCCTAAAAGTGACTTTGGAGGTTATTTTTCTATTACTTATTTTTTAATATAAGCAAGTAGTCCATATGAATAATCATATTTTCACCACTTTCTTAGACTAAAATTGGCATCCTTGTTTTTTTTCACTTTACATAGATCCTGGATAAAACTCTACATCATAAGGAAGATAGATATCTTCCTCATTCATTTTGCATTTGTAAGGCTCTCAAATACACAGACACACATTCTCTTATTGATAGACATTGGGGTTGATTTCATTCTTAGGTCTAAGAGATCATACCACTATAAATAGTCTTGTGAAGTTTTTATTTTGTATTTTTGCCAGGATGTCTTTGGAATAGAGATGGGATTGCTGAATACAGCAGGCACACTTTGTGCTCCCTTGGGATCTACCTTCTTCCCTCTTCTGTGCACTCCTCTCTCAGCTCTGTGAGTCTTCCTTTCTAATGGCCTGCAGCTGTAGCTGGAAGACTGCCCTCAGGAGACTGGAGCAGTTCTCTCTTGCATGCTCAGATTGCTGGAAGTGCTGAGGAATTCTCAATGTTTCAGGTAAGTTTAGAAAAGGATGCACAGGTATCAATATGTGAAAGCCCAGCA
>NW_012109430.1:626192-637966 GCF_000951045.1 Mandrillus leucophaeus | reverse complement strand
AGGAATGCTCATTGCTATAGTTTTTACAGCTTGTTTTCTAGTGACAAGGCAGGGGAAAAAAATACATACACACACAATAAAGATAAATTTTAACTAATACCAAAATTTTAAAGTTATAGAAATTTACTTAACTTCCCTGTTTTATAATTTTATCTTTTTAACCTGAAAAATATATATGGTTTGCAATGTTATTAACACAATTATTTTTCTTTATTTTAAAATATGCCTATAAGTTCAAAACTAAAATATAACTGTAATCTCAGCACTTTGGGAGGCCGAAGCAAGAGAATCACTTGACACCAGAAGTTCAAGACAAGCCTGGGCAACACAATGGGACCCCCACCTCTGCAAAAACCACAAAAATTAACCAGATGTGGTGGCACAAACCTGTATTCCCAGATAATTGGGAGGCTGAAGTGGGAGGATTGCTTGAACCCAAGATGTCAAGGCTGCAGTGAGCCAGGATCACGTCACTTCACTCAAGGCTGGGTGACAGGGCAAGATCCTGTCTCAAGATAAATAAATTAAAGAATATTACCATTAAAATTAATAATATTGCATAAAGTTTATTTGCTTTTTATCCTTTGAATATAATATATCATGGATATCTAGTCAAAGTACAGTATTTCAAGGTATTTTCTCTTTCTGATTATTCTTCCAGATGATATAAAGTTAGGTTTACTTGTTGTAGTCATTTTTTATCTTTTCAGGAATTTTTACATTTAAATTTGTATTGCAATCATGTTAAACAGTTACACAGTTCTATGATAACGTGGACTAACAGAGGTTTTACTTCCACCTCTGTTCCATCCATTCTGGTTTTTTGCTTCCCCTAAAAGTGACCATAAAAGTGACCCCTAAAAGTGACTTTGGAGGTTATTTTTCTATTACTTATTTTTTAATATAAGCAAGTAGTCCATATGAATAATCATATTTTCACCACTTTCTTAGACTAAAATTGGCATCCTTGTTTTTTTTCACTTTACATAGATCCTGGATAAAACTCTACATCATAAGGAAGATAGATATCTTCCTCATTCATTTTGCATTTGTAAGGCTCTCAAATACACAGACACACATTCTCTTATTGATAGACATTGGGGTTGATTTCATTCTTAGGTCTAAGAGATCATACCACTATAAATAGTCTTGTGAAGTTTTTATTTTGTATTTTTGCCAGGATGTCTTTGGAATAGAGATGGGATTGCTGAATACAGCAGGCACACTTTGTGCTCCCTTGGGATCTACCTTCTTCCCTCTTCTGTGCACTCCTCTCTCAGCTCTGTGAGTCTTCCTTTCTAATGGCCTGCAGCTGTAGCTGGAAGACTGCCCTCAGGAGACTGGAGCAGTTCTCTCTTGCATGCTCAGATTGCTGGAAGTGCTGAGGAATTCTCAATGTTTCAGGTAAGTTTAGAAAAGGATGCACAGGTATCAATATGTGAAAGCCCAGCATCTATGCCAGAGGCACCCTTATGAAATCAGGTGCAATCTTCTTCCTGAGACTCTCCCTGAAACTGAACGCTTTCAAGGCGTCTTCTTCTTCCTTATGCTTACTCCCTTAGCTTTGTCTCCTATGGGCGCTTTCTTAATTACCCATTTGTACAACCTTTTGATTCTGGATAAAATTTAAGATAGTGGTAATAGTACTTACTACCAAACTGGCTTGGAATGAGAGGGAATGGGAGAGGTTAAAGACAATTCTAAAGGTTTTTGGTTTGATCAACTGGAAGAATATAATTGCCACAAGTGGAAGGAGAAAGACTATGATTACAGTAGTTCTGAGGAAGAAGATAAGGATATCGGATTGGAGCAAAGCCTAAACTCGGTATTCACATTAAGACAATGCATAGACTCTGAAATTAAAGTTCGAATTATAACTTCCTTTAAGTCAGGTGCTATATTAGACAGCTTTTGGAATTCCACAAAATACCTAGTACTGGACACCACACTCAGAAGATGTAAAATAAATATTTGCTAAATAACTTAAAAGGTACTCACACCTTCAATCTTTTTCCCTATAGTGTGTGTGAAATATATGAGCAAATGCATTGCTAAATACTATGTTAATACTCTAAGTGTTTAAAGTGATAGAAAATATTTTTAAAACTGGTAAAATAGCCAAACTGATAAATTTATAAGAGATTTTATTTAATCTTTAATACAGATTTTTAAAAATACTGTACAATGTGTATATGTGTACATAATTCTACATTTTCTTTTAAAAGACATAGACAGATGTGATTCACTTAAGAATACATTGTTATGAATGTATTTAAGCAAAAAAAAAAAAACAGATTTGAAATGTATCCTTAGATTTTATAGTCATCTATGTTACACAGACTTTTCATATTGTTCTCTTTTTGAATCAAAATGCACGTGCCTTTTCAGTAACTACCAATATATGTAAAATAACAATTAGAGTCATAATACTTAGAATACCCTATTTCCATATCTCATAACAAAATCTTATATTATACAATATTTCTTGAATTTCTTTCTCATATTATTCAATAACGCCATGGAAGGAATTTGCATACAAATTCCAAATATTAAAAAGTGAAGCTCATATAGGAAATTATATGGGACATCATTTCATTTTAATAGATGACAATTAAATCTATGATAATTTGCATTTACAAAACAATGAGCGCTGTATTACTGCACAATTTGTAGATATGTTGTGATGTATAAACTTAATGTTCAGACATTTATGCATTTGCTACTTTTCATGTAACATCTAAAGTTAACCAGTCCTTGAAAAAGAAATAAAGGATTTAGTCCTAGCAAGTTTACTGCAATATTGGCCAATAATGAAAGAGTTAAATTGAACTTTGGATATATGTTAGTCATAACATAATCTCTTGATATATTAGTGGGTCAATAGTTCAGCCAAGAAAGGGACTCTAACTTGAGCAGACACTAATTAAAAGAATCAATTCTTATCCTACTACATATGTCCAATCATATTAACACATTTCTAGATTTCTTACTCAGTGGACTAGTCAAGATTAAAGGATTTGCTAATATGAAGGAACAGAGTATGCTTCCAAACTGACTGAGCAGATTTGTGAACAAATTAGTTCATTTAAAATTGACAGTGAAAGATTGATTTTGCACAGAATGAGTTACCTAAGGTATTCATCATTTCCTCTGCCTCTGCACACAAGACAGAGATCCGTTTCCTTCACTTTCTGATTGTAATAGGGCTGCTTACTGAGCACCTTTATTTTACAGTCCTGATTGCAGGCTGTCATTCTTTTTAATTCAGACATATTTTAGCCTCTTAGGCAGACCTTCAGAAATAACTTCCTTAAAAGCCTCAGAAAAATGACTCATTACACATTGCTCAATTCAACCATGCTATAAATTATAATACAGGGAAAAGTTCTAATTGCACAAAAGATCCAATTACTCATAAGGCTATGTGACTCCTTTTTCAAAAGCAGGTACAAGTAGGAAATCCAGATGCAAAAACACATTTCCAAAGTTGAAGGTCAATACTCTACAACTCTAACAAAAGCTAAGACATTTGGCAGTTAGTATATATTAGCACATATTTAGTAGATAAATATTTTAAGTAAAGGGTTAGAAATTATATATAAAAAACGAAATAAAATGCTGAAATCGTTGAGGATTTTGTTTTTTAAGTGTAAGGAAACAAAAGCAAAACTTTGTGGAAGAGGAAAAAGAGCATGACAACAGCAAACACGTTTAGAAAACCGTAAGAACCAGGTAGACACGGTGGCTCACGCCTGTAATCCCAGCACTTTGGGAGGCCCAGATGGGTGAATCACCTGAGGTCAGGAGTTTGAGACCAGCCTGGCCTCCACTAAAAATACAAAACATTAGCCAGGAGTGGTGGTAGGCACCTGTAATCCCAGCTACTAGGGAGGCTGAGGCAGGACAATTGCTTGAACCCAGGAGGCAGAGGTTGCAGTGAGCTGAGACTGTGCTACTGCACTCCAGCCTGGGTGGTAGAGTGAGACTCTCTCAAGAAAAAGAAAATAGTAAGGACCAAATTAAAACAAAATCCAAGGAAAAGTATATGCACTCATGTTATTTTCCTACAAAGACCTAGACTTTAGTTATCTAAAATATAAATTATGGTAAAGTGATGTATTTAGAAAATAGAATTTTCAGGACTTGTTAATCAATCAAACTTGAGATCGTGGGAGAGTGGAGGAGAGGTCTAAGTTAAATATTGTGGGGTGAAAGATTTGAGAGACTTGATCCATGACAGTGTCCGTTCATTCAAATATGACGGACAAATTAGAGCAGAAGGGATTTCAATTTTGAATATCTGGAATGTCTATAGGAAATCAAATGGCAATATATAGAACTGATTTTGATAGCTAGATCTGTATTCATAAGTTATAAGCAGAAGTAATATTACCTCTATTTTGTTGATGAAAATAAAGCTCAGAAAGAAGATAAAGTTTTCTGCAAGGTATTATAGTTAAAAAATACTGATACCAGATTATCTGACTTTAGATCAAATATTTATTTTTACATAGTAAGGGCAGTGTGTGTGTGTGTGTGTTTGTGTGTGTGTGAGTGAAAGAGAGAGAGAGAGAGAGAGAGAATCTGTGTGTTTAAAACAATTCAGATTTCAGGTAAAGAAATCCAATGGCTTCCCCAGTGTTTCTGTGTAATCTTGGGGGAATCTCATGTTCACTTTTGATTCTAAGTTGCCATTTTCATTGAATTCTCGGTTTTGCTGCATTTTAAGACTCATGTCCTCTTTGATTTGCTCCATTTCTGGGTAAACAAGAAATTCAGACCTCATCACCAAGTTAACAAACCTGTATATATCCATACCCATATATTTCGTTTTTCCTCCTGTCATAATAGATAACATCTTTGTTCCAAGGTCAACTCTACCACATGTAAACTAAAACCTCTCCCCTAATAAAGGACCTCACTTCTACAGTTGTCTCCTCTTTCTCTCAAATCATTTGCATTTCCTCACTATTAGATTGTTTTTTAATTAGCATAAAAATCAAGAGTTAATAATAACAATTCCTTTGTTAATTGCCATCAAAAATAATTTCTAATAATGCCCATCAAAAAAAAAGGGAACCAAAACTTTCATTCTCCTTCAGCTTGCTTATTGTTGCTTGAACTCACTTCATTTAAGTTTTTGTTTTTACTGCATCCAAATTGCTCTTGCCAAGATCTTTAAAGACCTCTACATGCTAAATCCAGTAGCCAATGTTCAGTGCTATCTGACCTGTTTGCAGTAGTTGGCACAGTTGATAACTGACTGTTTCCCGAAACTCTTCCTTTCCTTGATTTACTGGAGCCCCCTCTCTCCTGCTTCTCCTCCTCCTGATTTGGCTGCTCCTTCTCAGTTTCATTTGCTGATTTCTATTCATTTTCCCAATTCCTAAATGTCACAGTGTTCCAGGGCACTATCCCCAGAACTCTTTGTCTGCACTCAGTCTCTTGCAGATCTTATGCCTCATGCCTTTAAATCCCATCTATATGCTAATGTTTCCCAAATGTATCTCAGGAGCTGAGACCTTTTCTTTCAAACTCCAGATTTCTTTTTTCACCCCAGATGACTACTCTCATCTCTATTTGGTTGACTAAGAGGCACCTCAAATGCAATATGCCAAAATTAAGCTTTTGGTATCCAAGCTTCCAAAACTGCCTACTCTTTGACTTTTCATATACATAAATCACACCTACATTTTTCCAAAACTCAAACCTTAGTGCTTTTTTTTTTTTCCACCTTTTTCTTTTCTTATTATCAAACCAGCAACAAATCCTATTGACTTTTTTTTTTTTTTTTAGTTTAAGTTACATCATTCCTAGCTCCCTATCCTGTCCAAGCCACATTAGCACTCACTGGATGTTGGTGTAACCTCTGAACTGATCTCACTAGTTCCATTCTTGCCCCCCAAAATATTCTTCACTTTTCAGTCAGAATGACTTTGTAAAACAAATTAGATCATGGTACTAATTGCTCAAAATCCCTCAGTGCCTTCTGGTGTCACTCAGAGTAAAATCTAAAGTTTTTAACCATGAAATAGGAAATCTTAAGTGATTTGGCTTTCTGTAAGTCTCTTGACTTCATCAATTGACTCTTCTTGTTTACCCCCTCTTTTTACACTGGCTTCTTTGCTATAATTGAAACTTTGTAAACATTATTCCTTTGAGGGCCTTTGCTTTTGCTATTCCCTTAATGGGAATGCTTTTTGTTCATAAAGTCTCAAGATTCCTCATTTATTTCAAGCACTGCTTAGACGTTACCTTTATTCAATTGAATATAAATCTGGTCGCTGTTAACAAAGATCAAAATAATAATAAACGAAACAAGGTAAAAGTTTATTTCTCTTTGACATATGAATCTGAGAGTATAAGTGGTTCAAAGCTGTTGTTGATGCTTCATGGTATCAGAGGCTCAGACATCTTCAATCATGTTGCTTAGTCATCCTCAAAATGCAGCTTCCATCATGAGGTCTGGACAGCTATACATCTCCCATCAACATGTTCACCTGCACATTGGGAAAGAAGAAAAGGCAAGGAAGGGAGTACTCAGTTGCATGTGTCACTTCCACTTACATCTTACTGGCTACGGCTTAATCACCAACTGCAAGGAAGGCTGGGAAATGTAATCTAGGCTGTGTGGTTATGTGGCCAGTTAAAACTCATATGTCTTATGTCTAAAGGTAAATGAAAACATGGTTATTGGAAGACCATTGGCAACTTTTGTCACATTATCTTATCACAGAACCGTTCTTCCCACTTTACTCTACAATTGTCTTTAATATCCTTTATTTTTGCTTATAGGACTTATAATTACTTACATATCATGCTTATTTGCTGATTTATTTTCTGGGTACCAACACTATAATGTGAAATTCTCTAGGGCAAGAACTTTATCTGTTTTAATCATGAGATCCCTGTAGATCTATGAACTCAATCAATGTATTTTGAATGCAGAATAACTCTCTGAATATCCCTAAACTCACTATCCTCTCTCATTCCCATGCATTTTCACAACCTGCTCTCTACCTGAACCTCTCTATTGCCTTTGATTCGCATAACCCCAGTGTCTATTTAAGGTTCAGTTTCAGGCATTAGCTCATTTGTGATAACTTTGTGAATCTTTTAGGTGTCTGTTCTGCACCACCCAAACCCTGCATTCCAGTCCTCCTTCCCATTGTCTGTCTCTATTATTATATTACAAACTCCTTGAAGATAAGAAGCCATGTCTTATCTTTGTATCACAGGCTCTCCATTAGTAAGTTCTCTGACTACAATTGATAAAAACTCATTTCAAACTATTTAAGTAAAAAAAGATTTTAAAGCCAGTTGAGCACTGAGGTGGGTTTTTCTTATGTAACTCCAAGAGCAATAAGACCTCATACTCCCCTCACCTTGATCATTTCCTGTGAAAAAAGGAGTTCCTTCTGGTAGCTCTCATGAAAGAGTTGGTTTTTCTGTCTTTTTTGACAGATACTTGGTCATCTTCTTTGTAATCCTAGAGTTACCTTTAAACTCTGTATTTAATAATGATTTTCTTCTCTCTAGGTTAGAAGGTGGGAGGAGAATGGAACTCCCAAGAAAGTCACCCCAAGATCTATGGATACTTTTCTGGAAAAAAAAAATCAGTTCATAAGCTTACAATAAATCAAACCTGTATTTCTTATCTGAAACATTCAGGTAATAATTGCCTCAATTTGTTACTTGATGTTGGTCAGAAAGGTTAGAGAAGGACCTGACTCATTAAACCCATCTCAAATTAGGTGACGAAATTTTGATTAAATGTAACCCTACCAGTCATTTTTTTTCTGTCATTGTAAAAGGAGTTGAATGTTCTTCTTCCTTTGAAGTAAAATTCCAGGCTGCCTGCCAAAAAGTGTACATGTGTGTTGGAAATAAGTAGCTAGGCATGCTTGGAAATATTTAAAAAACAGAAATTTCACAGGCAACACACTGAACCTAGAGTATAATATGTTAATGTGTGTGACATTACTTTGATTAGGCAATGTCATAATAGTGATGTTCTAAAATCTCTGCCTCATTGCTTATTTTTGAAGACATAAAAATCAGATCTAGTTTGGGAAAGGCCTCACCCCCTGACTTTACAAAGAGCCTATTACAGCTTCTCACGATTCTTGATCATGTCTCCCCTTTCTTACTGGATCAGATGGTTTTAGAACCCACCTCGAAGCCAGTCACTGTGGCCTGGAGGAGAGATATGCTCATTGGATAAAACAACCAAGGTCCACCCAGGAAGCATAGGTGAGTCAATCTTTTCCAGAGTGCTGGGAGGTGGGAAGGAAACTGGAGTGGATTCCCCGAGACCATTAGATTGCATTAAACCAGGAAAAGAGAGAGTATATTCCAAATGTAATGCTACAAGTGTTCACTGAAGATTTCACTGAGAGTTTTATAAATAGATGTGTAGCATAATTTTGTTTGTGTAAAAAACCATATTTAGAGAGACATAAATATATATGCAAAACAGAAAGTCTTCAAGTTAGATAGCATAATGCAAAACTAGCAGTGCCACCATTATGCATCGTGGGAAGGCAGTGAAAATGTGGAGTGTGAGGGGATTCCACTAAGAGGAGATGGTTCACATTTAACTTTACATATATATATACTGCTTGGATTTTGTAATAAATATGTAGTCCTAAGTAACTTGTTACTAAAAACCATTTTTAATCAGAAACAATACTTATTCCTTATGACAGAAAGTTTATAGCTTGATTTATGAACAGTTGTCTTGAACATGGCAAGCAATATCGACAGGATATCATTGCATTCATACTTCACCCTGCTATTGTTAAAAGTAACTCTTCACATATACTTCCAGTTTATTTGAGTCGTACTTCTGTAATAAGTCAAATATACCCTATTTTATTAGATAAACATGTCTCTTATGGAATTTGGCATTTAGAAAACAAAAAGAAAGAAAAATATGCATTTACTTTTTTTCTTTTTTGAGATGGAATCTCACTCTGTTGACCAGCCTGGAGTGCAGTGGTGTGATCTTGGCTCACTGCAACCTCAGCCTCTTGGGTTCAAGTGATTCTCCTGCCTCAGGCTCCTGAGTATCTGGGACTACAGCCACCAAGCCCAGCTAATTTTTTGTATATTTAGTAGAGATGGGGTTTCACAATATTAGCCAGGA
The DNA here is from genome assembly GCF_000951045.1 of Mandrillus leucophaeus. Taxonomy (NCBI): domain Eukaryota; kingdom Metazoa; phylum Chordata; class Mammalia; order Primates; family Cercopithecidae; genus Mandrillus; species Mandrillus leucophaeus. The sequence goes on along the minus strand of NW_012109430.1, from coordinate 628,818 downwards.
TGGTCTTGATCTCCTGACCTCGTGATCCACCCACCTAGGCCTCTCAAAGTGCTGGAATTACAGGTGTGAGTCACTGTGCTCAGCTCCTACCTTTTTTTTTTTTTTTTGATGTAATATAAACATTTACATTTCATTTCCTGAAGCTATATTTACTTATTTATTTTCACTGAGAAAGCCATTCATCATGTTACGGTCTGAATGTTTCTGTCTGTTACAACAAAATTCATGTGTTGTAACCCAATCCCCAATGTGATGGGGCCTATGAAAAGCAGTTAAGTAATAAGGTCACAGGATTGGGGTGGGATTAGTGCCCTTATAAAAGATATCCTCAAGAATTGCTTTGGCTTTTTCACCACGTGAGAACACAACAAGAAGGCAACATGCATAGACCAGGAAATGGGCTCTCACCAGACACCGAGTCTGCCAGTGCCTTGATCTTGGATATCTCAGTTTTCAGAACTGTGAGGAATACATTTCTGCTATTTGCAAGCAACCTAGTCTATGGTAACAGTCCAAAAGGACTAAGATAGGTCATAGTTATGAGATATTTACAGGTATTAATTAAGCTTAGAGTTTAGCAAAGCACTCATAAGTGTTATACTTGTACTATCTTCATTGCAATGTCTCTTACAAAAATAATTCAATGAACTGCCACGACCCACTTTTTTTGCTTTTTGGTGACAAAAAATGTCAAGTGAATCTCTGCATGTGTGTAATGACAATAATCATTAAACACATATAAGCATGTATGTATTCATTTGTAAAAATTGTATTGTGTATCTACTGTATATCAGCCACTGTTCAGGAAATACAAATACAAAGTCATTACCCTGAGAATTACAGAGACTACTGGACATCACTAATAAATAAACAATTTCTTTTGATTGTGGTGCATTAATGAAGAACAGGGGGAAACAGGATCACAGAGTCAGCCTTAAGTAGTGTTAGGGGTGGGAGGAGATCCATGCAAACCTTCAACAGAGGAGCAGCTGCTTGGCAGACAATGGGGTGAGAGTACATTTCAGGCTGAAGGAACAGTAAGCATAGTAAATGGAGTTGTAAACAGCATAGTAGAATTAGGAACCTGTAAAAAATCCAGGACTGTGCACTAATGAAGTGGAAGGGGAGGAGTTATCACCAAGTAGGTAAGAGTCAAAATTTACTCTGCTATTGTAAACACTCTTTCTGTAGGTAATGCAATGATATTAAATAGGGGAAAGGCATAACAAAATTTATGTTTAGGGAGAAACATTTTAGTTTAGAAGCTATGTGAAAGTGAATTAAGGAAGATAAGGACTAAAGAAAGAACCACTTAAGACACTGTTAATCCAGATGACAGATGATGGCTTGAAGTAAGTGATTCTGGAAACATGAATGAAGGAGATTTAAAGATCAATTTACATGTGGGATTATAAGATAAAAGGAATTAAGGATGGGCTTCAGAGAGTCTGTAAACTTTCTCCCAGATAGGAAAATGTATGATTTTTTACATTTATTTTTTACATTTATTACAAAATACATGATTATTTACATTTTCTAGGAAAATAACATAGATTTTATCAGATCCCTGATGGGTTCATAACTGAAACAAGTTTCAAATTATTGTATTGCACTATTTTCATACTCAAACTTTACTTAAAGACTCATATCTTTTGACAATTATTTATTGAGGCAAGATTGCCAGATATAATTATTAATAATAAAAAGACAGAACGGAGTGCGGGATTTAGCAAATAAAAATTTACATTTAGGCCGGGCCCGGTGGCTCACACCTGTAATCCCAGCACTTTGAGAGGCCGAGGCAGGTGGATGACCTGAGATCAGGGGTTCGAGACTAGCCTGGTTAACATGGCAAAACACTGTCCCTACTAAAAATACAAAAATTAGCCGGGCATGGTGGCACACACTAGTAGTCCCAGCTACTTGGGAGGCTGAAGCAGAAGAATTGCTTGAACCCAGGACACAGAGGTTGCAGTGAGCCGAGATCACATCCCACCACTGCACTGCAGCCTGGGCGACAAAGAGAGACTCTGTCTTAAAAACAAAATAAAAGTTATATTTAACTGAGCATCCTCTACTTTCATTTGGCATCCCTACTTAAAGACATTCAAGCTGTGAAGTGACGTTTCTCTGGAATTGTACATTATCTGGTATGAACTTTCTTCCATTTGAATTCCATTAATTAATTAGTTCACCTAACATATATTGATTGGTTGCCTAATCTGTCCACTGAATACACATTTAGTGAATAACAGATATATACGCCTTTCCTGAGACATTAACAATGTGTTGAGTAATATATTTTTTTGAAAACTAGATTGAGAATTAATAGATTATTATGAATAGTGCATACCAGGAGACAAGCAATGTGGGGTAGTGATAGACAGCAATGTGACTTTTTACTAGGATGGGAAACAAGCCAAGCCAGGTGAAGGGCAGGGAGGAACGTGTTCCAGGGAGAGGAAAGAGTTTGATGGAAATACCGGAGGTGGGAAAGAATTGCTGAGTTGATGAAAGAAAGAAAGAGAGAGAGAAAAGAAAGAGAAAGACAGAAAAAAGAAAGAAAGAGAAAGAAAGAAAGAAAGAAAGAAAGAAAGAAAGAAAGAAAGAAAGAAAGAAAGAAAGA
>NW_012109430.1:617231-625992 GCF_000951045.1 Mandrillus leucophaeus | reverse complement strand
AAGGAAGGAAGGAAGGAAGGAAGGAAGGAAGGAAGGAAGGAAGGAAGGAAGGAAAAAGAAAAGAAAAGAAAAGAAAAGAGGAAAAAAGGAAGGAAGGAAGGAAGGAAGGAAGGAAGCAAAGAAGGAAGGAAGGAAGGAAACTTTGGAAGGCTGATGTGGGTGGATCATGAGGTCAGGAGTTTCAGACCAGCCTGGCTAACATGGTGAATCCCTGTCTCTACTAAAAATACAGAAATTAGCCAGGCGTGTTGGCGTGCCTGTAATTGCAACTACTCAGGAGGCTGAGGCAGGGGAATTGCTTGAACCCAGGAGGTGGAGGTTGCAGTGAGCCAAGATCACACCACTGCACTCCAGCCCTCCAGCCTGGGCAACTGAGCAAGACTCCATCAAAAAAAAAAAAAATTCAAATTACTGGCATGAATTTTAACATTTATTTTTATATTGGGAAATTCAATTTTTAAATGCAAATATGAATATTTATCTTGCATGCAAAACACTGAAATTACACAATTTATATTTCATTGCTCATATATACATATGTATTCCATTCTTAGAACCGTAAAAATGCTACACAAAACTAACTGAAATGTTTTTATTTCACTTCCTGATACAAACACATTCTACTACCTCTCTCTACCTTCAGCTGATAAGGAGAAAGAATCAAGTGGAAAAGGAACTACAGGCTGCTCTATCTTTCCCTTTCGTTCTATATCATCCTTTTCAGTATACATGATTGGCAAATACAGAGAACTTTGGGTAAGAAAAGATATGATAGAGTTTCTTGGCTCTTTGAGTCTTTTAGAATGCTATTAACTTCTTTTGTCACTAGAAGCAAGATCTGATTCAATAGGAAAAGATGGTCTCCAAGAGCTGTCAGCAGCCCCGCCCCCTGCCCCCACCTACTAGTTGTAGACAATACACTTGACTTGTACTCTCTTTGATTCTCACTGGGCACCCATGTAATGATGAATTCAGCAAAATGTTGTGCTTATGGGGCAAACAAACTGGAACACCAAAAAACAGTGATTTTGTGCATGGCATGCATTTCTTCTATTCACAGGCATGCTTCATTTATTCCTTGGACTTAACTTACAAAACACAAATTCAAAGATAAAAGAATAATAGAAGATAAGAATTTAGAACTGTAATGTCAGAACATTAAACCAGCCATGAAGCCCTGTATGACTGCTATGGACTTAACGATTTTGCCCCCAAAATTTTTTATGTTGGAGTCCTAATATCCAATGTGATAGTATTTGGAGACAGGGTCTATGGGAAGTAATTAGGTTATGAGGATGGAGCTGTCATGATAGGATTATGCCCTTGTAAAAAGAGACAGGAAAGAACTTTTTTTTTTCTCTCTCTCTCTCTCTCTTCTCTCCACCAGGTGAGGCTACAATGACAAAGCAGCCATCTGCACACCAGGAAGGGGCACTCACCAGACATCAGAGCTGCCAGCACCTTCATCCTGGACATCCCAGCCTCCAACTGTAAAAAATAAATGTTTGTTGTTTAAGCCACCCAGTCTATTTAATTTGTTATAGCAGCCTAGTATGGTTTGGGCTATGTCCCCACCTGAATCTCATCTTGAATTGTAAAAATTTCCATGTGTCATGGGATGGACTCTGTGGGAGATAACTGAATCATGGGATGGATTTTCCCATGGTGTTCTCATGACAGTGAGTAAGTCTCACGAGATCTGACGATTTTACATACCCCTGAACACACTCTCTTGCCTGCCGCCATGTAAAATGTGTCTTTGCTCCTTCTTCACCTTCCACCACGATTGTGAGACCTCCCCTGCCATGTGGAACTGTGAGTCCATTAAACCTTTTTTTCTTTATAAATTACTCAATCTCAGGTATTTCTTCATAGCAGTATGAAAATGGACTAATGCACAGCCCAAACTAACCTAGGTCAGCTACTCCACAAGTTACAATTTTAAAAAGGTACTCCTGTGGTGGAGGAGATGAAGATGGAGAAGTGGGTAGGGACCTGAACATGCAATTTATGGTGTGGTGTCTGGGTTTAATTCAGTGTCTATAATTTTCCCATACTTCTCCTAGCCTCTAGCTTCTTTTTCTCCTGTTTGGAAAACCTATATATAATACAAATTTAACATATCTTGTGTTAAACAGATTCGATTTATTCCAATGTCATTTATTACTTCAAACTACAAATCAAGCCTCGGACTTGAAGGAGGAACAATCAAAAACCAAAACCAAATTTTCCTTTATCTCAATATTTGTTTCTGGATCTATCACAAATAATAATAACAACAATTACATATTCAACATTAAAAAATCAGGAATGATGCCAAGTATTTTATGTAGTAGTTTGCAATTAAAAAAATATTTAGAAGCACACACCATAAGTCTCCAAGAACTATTTTTCACAGTTGAATTTTGCCATTTCACAGGACTGTTGGCTCTGGAGTGATGCCCTAGTAATCTGTTTTCTGACACCCCTTAATGCATTTCCTCACTTCTTTGATTGAAGTACTGCATACACTGATCATTGATTTGTAAAGTTGGATGCAAATGCCCAGTGAATTTTAAAAAGAAACCCTTAACACTTCATTCTGTTCTATCTGTACTTCACTTTGCAGTGCAGTTCATGGTGTCATTTGCTGCCTATGTCCTGCTTCAGCAGAAGTGGACAAAAGAAAGCAGAGAGTAGGAGCAGAAAAAAACATACCGAGGTAAATTTGTAGACAAAGTGCATTCATACTTCTAGTGTCATCTCGTACATTATCATTAAGTAAAACCCTGAAAATCTCCTTACTGATTCTTTTGTTTGGTTTTTATTTTGTTCTTATGAAGGATTTTATAAAATAGAATAAAATCTTTCATAAGAACAAAATAAAAAACAAGCAAATAAATTTTAAAAGGTACAATTCCTGACACCACTGAATTGCATTATAATTCTGTATGGACTTTTCCTGAATTTGGGGAAGCTGGTTGTCATTAAAGGCTCATGAGAGATCTGTATATTGTTCACAGAATCCCCCACATGTGTGTCTCTCACAGATTCGGGCAAGGATGTGAATGCAGTGGCTTAGAAATTGGTATCAGTTGAGAATAGTAACAAAATATTACCTGTTGGCGTTTTCTTCTTATACTTCTCGTATGTAAAGAAAAAAGATCCTCCCTTTTTCAAAAATAATTTTAAATACTTCCTATAGAATATTTATTTCTAAAACCTGCATTTTCATCACATTTAATTTTTAAAGGTGATATATAAATATACTTTATGTTATAAAAGTTTTTGTTCAAAAAGCAAATATTACCAAGCCAACATAACAAAAAGATACATTACAGATTCTCTTCAGTGACTTACAAAAAGTACCAGTAATACCAATGAAAAGTTAAATCCCAAAAGGAGAGATTATCCAAATATTTCTTAATCAGTCAAACTTTTTTGGGCATCTACCACACACCAAGGACAGTACTATGTACTAAAGTCTACATACACATCTCTATGCCATATAAAGTCCTACTGATGTAAACAAAATATGGTGGCAATATTTTCTTTGCATGGGATTAAATAAACTGGGATACTGCCAAGATTGTCTTCCCAGCATACTTCCTCCATTGGAGTTAACCTGCTTTGTTTAACCTACTTTTCTCCTCTGGGCCAAAGCCCTAGATTCATGACTACCTGACTTTTTTCCTTCTCTGTCTTCTTTCCATTATTCCAAGGTAGACTAGTTCGTAAGTTGTGCTAAATCATAGCCTTCTGCAGACCAACAGCAGCAAGCCTAACACAAACCTTTTATATACCAGGAGCTCAATTTCAGGAGCTCAATGCTAAGCTTTTAATATGCTAAAAGAGGAGAATAAGAAATTTGGAAAATCCTTTCTCAGGGCAATAGCTTGGTTTATGAAGCTATTGTCTTGATACATAATCTTATTTTGCATTTTTTTCTTTCTGTTTAAATGCCTTCTGTAACATGTCTAATCTCTAAACATATGTGCTCTCTGGCAGATAGATGCATAACTGACTAGAGAGATGCCATGAATTTAGAAAAAGCAAAATATAATAGTTTATAATTTTCAAATGCTCCTCCTTCTAATAGTATAGTCAATATCCGATACATAGGAATTCACCTAGTTTCTCCTCAACTTATTTTTCCTATTTATTTCTTCATCTTCTCCCAAGTCTACCTTTTTGCTAAAACCACTAGAAGAATACACACACACACACACACACACACACACACACACAACCCTAAACACTATACCTCCTTCAAATTCATGCACACACTTGACCCTTCTACTCTAATGGTAAAATGGCGGCACTAGGCAGTATGGAAAATGATGGACTAACTGAAACTGAATTACAGGTTCCTCAAAATAAAACTGTATTGTTAGTAGTAATATTAGTAGTATTGATGTTTATAACAAATAAAATGCATTAAATAATCAAGACTCTACAGGTCCAAATTGATACAAATTGACCACAAAATGTATCATAATTGACATGGCAAGTGCATGCATGTACTACTTTCCAGACTACTATGAAAAGATCAACCTGAGTTTTGTAAGCTCTCCTATTAATATATTTGAAAACATTGCAGTTGCTGAAATAAGTAGTTTTATTTTAGAAGATTTCCATTTGCTTCAGCTTTTCTGCCACAATTACATTATATTTTATGGTTTGTGATGTTTACTATTTCTAGTCCATGAGAGAGCAATAGTCTATCTACCATCATGTGGTTTAATACATAGATAGAATATTTGTTAAATATTCTATCGATTATTATTTATTTTTAATCAAATAGAATACTTCAGTTAATTGACAGTTGAAATGAGAAGGGTTTAGTCTGCAGTGACATGTCAATGCCTGTGAAGGATATAGAACAAATGTCAACACATTTCAAAAGAAAATTCAAGACTATTTAATGACTAACTGGTTGTGGACAGAAAACAAAACATAAATCAGAAATTTTGCTGATATTTTGAATCAGGATTCCAATAGGAGAAAACATAGGAGACTTGTAGGAAATGGGAGCAGGGATTTTATTTCAAGACTCCTAGCAAATTTCAGGTTTGGTCCTGGGTATCTTGATTTGAAGACTGGGAAATGAACATATCTTCTGTCATTACCTAAAATTCAAGGTGACCTTTAAGTAATAAAATGTATTTACCTGCTTGACTTGTGGGATTGCTCTCATTATTTTACTTCCAAATTAAATTTTTCCCTATGTCTCAAGGGAAAGTGATATCCATCTCTCCATTTACTTTCCAGAAGGAAAAATTATAAGACTCTATGAAAGGAAATGTCTTTTGTTTATTCCAATGTCATTAAGAACTATGGTAGTTTTAATTTCACAAATGAACAGAATTTGAGGTAAATCTTGAAGTGAAAATGTAAGGAGACTGTCATAGGCCACAAAATGAGGCTAAAATGCATAAGCAAATTTTAAATTCTAGATGTTTTAAATTTTACACAGTTGATATATGTGCCTTTGTTGACTTCCTTTTAAGGGGAAGAAGGAGATTATCACTTCAGGAGATTCAAAACTCTTCCCTAACTAATATTGCTCTCCACTAACCTTATGACCTGGTTACCTAAGGCCAATTTAACACATCATTAGAAATGTAACCAACATGTCACTTAAATAGGTTCATCATTTGGCCAGAGGATGACAGGTTCTTTCTCCTCCTATATATGCATTCTAGCAACCACTAGTTTCCTGTAATTTCTGTAAGAAATATAGATATGCAAGTAACTGCTTTCAAGTGTCTATGCCCTACTAGTAAGAAGATGCCATTTCCAGATGGGATAACAGTGTGATTTTAGAAATATTTAGAGTGTTGAGAAAGCAGAATATGCAAATAAACCATGTCATGGGCAATCTAAGGAAAGAATTGGTGCTATCATACCGAGGAGAAGGTTGGAGATCAACTAACGAAGGGATTAACTATTTGTAAGTCTGGAAAGCAAGTTCATAGAAGAAAAGACAGCTCGTATTTTCTTTTCTTTCACTTTTACTGGCCAAAACAAGAATAACACAAGAAGACCTAAATGTGCCAGGATCATGTTACTTTACTTGGTAAAGTAAACATGGTAAAGTTACTTGGTAAAGTTCATCATCTCAAAAGAAGACTGTTGAAGCTTTTCCTTAGCTTCTCAAATGCCTAATTGTCCCATTGCTGCAGTTGATTCCTAAATAACACTGGGGTGAGGAGACAATACAAGCATCTGAATAATGACAAGCACACTATTATATCAGATTGTTTTGAGAGTGTAGTTAGGATTCAAATGTATATGTTGGCACAGATTTATTTCTCAACCCTTTAAAAATAAACTTACCTCATGCTGGTGTACCACTCTATGCATATTTGTAACCAAGTGGCCCTTTTCCACTGCTATTAATTATTGCTTTTTTGATTTGCCAGCAGACACTCTCTAGAACATTTTCTTACCCCATGTAGGTACAGCTTTTTTAAAAATAGAATATGTTGGTTCCTTTGTATTAAAAAGTAATATATGTTTATTGCTGAAAAATGTAAATAGATAACAAAGCTGAAGAACACCTAAACCTGTGAAATATTTTTATGCTCATCATCTAATTTTATTCCCACAATAACCTTATGGTTAAGGCAAGATACAGAATATTGTCTATTTAGCTGTTGTAGAAAACGAGAATGAAGTGAGTTGCCTTTAGTTCATGGCTGTTCTGGATCCCATTTAATTCCTAGGCCAAAAATCTTTCTGTATCATACTGTCCCCCACAAATAGTAGAAAAGGAATAGGTATCCCCTGGGGTTTGGAGCCAAACCCAGAAAGGGAAACACACTCATGTGACCGGTCTTGAGCTAGACAAGGCCAGCCTGGCCCGTGTGTGAAGTCTCCCCAGCTGCATCTTCACTGACAGATTTCTCAGCAGTTTTGAAAGCTGCTTGGGAAACTGCAGCAGTCAGTGACTGTGGAGGCTGACAGCTCTGGCTGAGTGATCCTCAGCCCTAATTATAAATAAACCTCTGATTTTAGGAAGGGTATGGAGGGAGAGTGTTTAGTCCCTGTATATCTGAAGAGACTGTATTATGTTGTGGGCCAGATAATGAATCAGGAGGGCACTTAGATTAACATAACTCATTCATTTATCAGATAAAAGGTGTGCTCCAGTCTGTATTACAGTCAAGGGCTCAGTGTCTCCATTTTTGTGTATGAATACATCCACCCTCCATTTTCTTTCTATCCAGAGACACTCTAGGCAAATCTTCTTTAATAAATGAATTTGTAAAGTGCTTTGTAATTTTTACATGTTTGATTATCCATGTAAAAGGTTTTTTGAAATAACAAACAGCTAATAGCAAATGAGAATGTGTGATACTACTTGATGTCTATATGAGTAACAGATTTCAAATAGACTGTTTCCCCACTGATTGCATTCCTATCTTTAAAGCCTATATTTTAAGTTAAAATATTTCTAACATGTGGTTTAGTGGGGATTAGCCCTCTGTGGTGCTGAAATATATTGAATACATCATTATTTATCTGTAAAACAAATTCATGAATGGAAAATATTTATATTAAATATTCTTAGTGGTAAATAATATGAAAGAGAATGGCTGTATACAGAACAGTAGGAAAGAGAAACAAATGGAGTAAATAAAGAAAACTATTTCATAAGATGGACCGGGGCATGTGGAATACATTAATGAAAACAAGATAGGTAACGTATACCACATGTTCATGTGCCAATATGTTCAGCAGGCTTTTAAGAGCTTTTGGCCAAAAAGGGACTAAAGAAGGGTATGGACTTTGCAGAGCTGGAGAAGCATAGGACGTATACGGTATATTTGTTAAACAGGACTAGTTGATGACATTATGGAATCTCTAAAGTTAAATTTCCAAGGAATGAAAAAATACCATGGATGAGGTTTTGCTTAATATATTTTCTAATATCACAAATAAAGTAATAGCATACACTATCTTTCAAGGGAAAAATACATCATGATTAATCTTTCATTTACACAATCACTTATTCACATTTATTTACTATTTTCTCACCTCTACTCCCAGAAGAAAGACACATATACATACACACACATCCATGCAGTTTGACCCCGAATGTCATTATTACAAGCAGAGTATTTCTGAGATATTTGCTTTCTTTGTGGACAATCACTAATAGTAACATGGCTAACCACATACCTTTTACCCAGTTGCACTTGTGACCAACTTTTACATTGTCTGCCTATAGAACATGATCAAGAAAAATAAGCACAACAAAATGCCTGATGGTCACTGATGATTCTCTTGTATTAGGAAAGGACATAAATAAAAAAGAAATTTCTGAAACAAATTAGTTAGTTGTAAGGCCAGAATATAATCATAGATTAGGAATTTTTTAACAACTAGGGAACTAGCACGTTAAAATGATCATATTGAGATTTTTTGGTCACATTAAGAAATAAGAGATCTTGGTCAGGCACAGTGGCCTATATCTGTAATCGCAACACTTTGGGATGCCGAAGCAGAATGATTGCTTGAGGCCAGTAGTTTGACATCAACCTGGGCAACATAGACAAAAAAAGTTTAAAAACTTAGATGAACGTGGTGGCGCACACATCCAGTTCCAGCTACTTGAGAGGCTGAGGTGGGAGAATTATTTGAGCCCAGAAGCTGGATGTTGCAGTGAGCTATGATAGCACCACTGCACTCCAGCTTGGGCAATAGAGCAAGACCTCATCTCGAAATGGGAAGGGAAGGAAAGGGAAGGGGAGGGGAGGGAAGGGAAGGGGAGGGG
>NW_012109430.1:590544-616901 GCF_000951045.1 Mandrillus leucophaeus | reverse complement strand
GAAAGAAAGAAAGAAAGAAAGAAAGAAAGAAAGAAAGAAAGAAAGAGAGAGAGAAAGAAAGAAAGAAGGGAAGAAAGAGAGAGAGAGAGAGAGGGAGGGAGGGAGGGAGGGGAAATCTCGATCACCTGTCCTGGTATTAAGAGATAACTCAGCAATATAAAACATAAACTTATTATTTAGAGAAAGCATTGCTCATCTTATAACTTATCATAGGAAGTTCTAGTCCATTTTCTGGGAGATAATGAGTTTTGATGAGTACTATTCCACATACAAAGCTTATTTCTATCAAATTCCCTAAAGTACTGTTAAATGATAATATTCACTGTAGGTAAGGAGATGGAGAAATAGGAAGTTATGTATTGCTGGAGAAAAGGTAAAATGGTAAAATTTTTTATGAAGGACAGTTTTGAAAATATTTTTAAAAGCCTCTGATTTTTTAATATATTTGATCCAACAGTTCTATTTCTAGAACTTATCCTAGGCAGCCATTGTGATACTGCTTACAATCAGAAAGAAAAAGAAAGGAAGGAAGAAAGAAAAATGAAAGAAGGGAAAAGGGAAAGAAGAAAAGGAAGGAAGGAAGGAGAAAGGAAGTAAAAAATGAGAAGAAACAGAAGAAAAAATTTAAAAGCCTAAACACCCCAAATCAGGGAATTATTTTGTATTAAGAAAAAACATCAATGAAAGTTATTATTTTATATAAAAATAATATTTTTACTGAGTTGGTTCCATTGTTGCATCAGGCATTTGGGTATCTGCCAAGTGGTCACCTCTCTGATTTAGGGAGGCTTTAGACAGTTCCTCCTAGGTGGCCTGGCTGCAGAATATCTCTATCAAATCTCACTACCTAGTGCCCTTACCTATTCAGGTCAATACCTATCTTGGCCCAACCCTCACTGCCAAACCCACAGTGATCAAGTCCATTTTCAATGCACTGATGTTTAGGTCTCGAGAAAACATCTACCAACTCTTCAGTGTCCTGCCTGCTTTCTTCTCAGTGTCTCATTGTACACATCTTATCTCCTAGGATGAGTTTTCCGGCATTGGCTCAGGAGAACATCCCAGAGGAGCTCTTTTCCTTAAAACACAAGAACAAGAACAACAATACTCTTGAAGATTTGGCAGGGGGTAACTTGGAAAACAAAAAGACAAGATGAATGATTTACAGCATAAAGATAGGCATTACATAGCAAGATCTCAGTTCAATGATGACTGTAAGATCCTATTCAATAATACAACCATATCTTCAGAGAGAGAGAGTAAGCCTTTTAGATTGCCTTCTGGGTGGCTGTGACACTTTCCCCACCAATAACTCATCTGCCAAGTCTATAGGAGGAGGCACATATAATCTATTAAACTCTTCAACAACCAAAAATTGCTTTTGGAATCAAATTCCTCAATATGGAAAATCATACCAGTGCGTACTTATCTCAGCATAAGAAAAATATTTTGAAATAAAGAAATTTTACCCTTGTACTACTCTACTACCTTTGAAAACTAGGTTGGTAGGGTTGCCATTATTTGGATATTATTTAAGAGATCTAATTTCTGAAACTCAGAAAAACCAAATCCTAGGCACAAAACATACAGTGAATTCTTAGATTTAATAAATATGTTTATTTTTGTTCTCCCTGTGTTTATTTCAGGCATGTGTACATGCAATGCATATTAGCAATATATATTCAATTATACAAAGTATTTTGTAAATTACTTTGTGTGGAGCAAACACCTTTTTTCAAATATGAGTGTACTTTATCATTATCTAACATCAATTATCAGGCATTGTCAACCTCACAGAAACTCAGAGTAGGCCACTACTTATATGGAGTAATTGAAAGACACCTAAAAATAACAATGAGGAAAATATAGTACCTTTTTCATGAGCTTTCCACCATGCCTGAGTTTTACTGTGATCAGCATCATACAAGAGTGCATGAAGAAATAGGCATTTTACCATCTGCAACTGGCATTCTATCAGCTAGTTAGCACTTTAACATGAATTACTTAAACTCCCTTTGACCTACTGTGATTTATCAAAGAAAGTGTCAAGGGAGTAGTTTAACACTGTAAAGTATTGATTTGGAGACAGGTAGAGGGTAAAAGAAGGTAAGAAAAGTCCAGCAGATAAACATTCAGCACAGATAATACAACAATGGACCTTGACCAATCCTTGTTTAACTGCAGGGCAATTTGGACACTAAATGGGTCTGTGAAAGGCTATGTGGTCAGGTTGATAAAATCAGGAGACAGTGGGCACCTACCTTAAAAGTTTATCTAAGTCTCGTACTGGTTCTAAGATGGTATATATGTACAATCTTACACTGACCACTCTAATTCAAATTTTTGGAGGCATTCCAAGGTTGAAGAAAAATTAAGATTAAAATAAGTTATTGTGTATGGGGAGGGGGTGAGGGTGTGGGGGAATATACCTACACATGTGTGTGTGTACCTTACGTATTACAATTTGAAGTAGTGAATGGTGGCTGTTACCAATACAATTTAGATTCGGTTTAGAGCGGGGTTTACTTTTCACATTACTTCTTTATTCATTTACTTTTTCCCTCACTTTTTCTTAATAAATCATCACATTTTCAGTATAGAAAGTATCTCAGCAATTAGTATGATGTTTCAGCAGTTTGTCTTTTGTCTTTGCAGAGAAAAATGCAGACATGCTTTTCCTAAATAATCCCTAACTGTTCCAACAAGATGCCGGCAGATGGGCATTCTGGATTTACTAGCTTCCCCCCAAATTATTTTTGCTGTAGAATGAACAATTTTTCAGAATTTTTATGTGAATTTCAAAAATTACATGGTCATGCTGTAAAAAATTTGTACGATTATGAAAATAAAGTATTTTCTCATTCTTTTGTCTTCACTTCCTGCATCCAATAGCTGAAAAGGGAGTCAAATCTTCCCAAAATGACTATGCACTGTCAAAATGAGATGCTTTAATTTAAATAATAAATAAGCTCCATGGTTACCTTTTGCTCTGATCCATGCTAAACATTAGTACCTGATTTGGTTTCCAGCATTATTGCAACAACATTTAAGTGTACAGTATAAGATTGTACTTGATTTATTAAAGTAATAAATTAGTTTTATTGTAGGTGATTAAATGTATTTTACTTTTTAAAGCACAAGAACCAGAAAAGAAAAGCATCGTTACAATCTGAAAATAACTAGAAAGATAAGTTCATTAACTTGCCTACACTTGCGCATCATAAAAACCTTGTTAAAAATTATTCCCCAGCCTGCTGTATTAGCTTCTTTATGAGGTAATTTCTCCATACAGTAATAAGATTTTTCTTTTACTCTCCAGTGCATATTAAACCCACTAATCTTCTTTTATAAACTATAGTTTCAGCCACTTTCTCAATTTACTCACTTTAAAGATACACTCCTATTAATATTAAAGGTAGCAAATGCAGATATGAACTTTGTAAAACATGCTTTCGGATTTATGGCACAATCTTCTAACAGTGTACTCCAATAGCACAAAAGGGAAAAAGCTGTAAATGTCGAATATGTCTCATGACAAACCAAATAATCTTAGTCCCCATAGAATTAATTTCCCACCCTATTCATTGTGTGAATTAACTGTAGACATATTTTCTACTGTCAGCAAATAAAAACAGAGTAGAAAGGCTGAATTCATTGAAAGAAGTAAAAGAAAATCTTGCATAGGAATCACACAGATGTCCATGATATGATTGATATGCATTATGGGTGTTCTGGGGAAAGGATAACTGGCAGCCATTCCCACTTGTGGGTAGCTCTCTAAGGATCAAGGTTTTCTTTCTGTATCCAAGATCAGATAGGGTACAATAGGAAGTTAAAAACTAAGTTTTTCAAAGGTTAAATTTCAGTGATTTCTGTTACATCTCCTATTTCAATAATTCTTCTAAAATATTCAATATTTTAAACAGTTTATTATTTAATAATGGCAGAAGTAATTAATACTGCACTTTAAACCTCCTCTAGTGGGTGATGTATCTTAGAAATAATAAACTAACTCAAATTATTATAGAAATTTATTTTAAAAAAGAATGCAGAAACAGCTACCCCAACATTTGCTTTCACTTAATGTAAAAAATAAGAATTTCCTTATTACCCTGTGCTTAGACTTATTTTGTTAATGAAAAAACAAAAATTTTAATTGTTCTTTTCTGAACTGGGGGAAGACATTTGAAATATATGAGAAACAAAATTCCTAATATGTAAAGGTTCTTCCAGGTCAACAAAATCTATGCAAACAGCTCAATAAAAAAAGAAAACGGGGATAGAATTGAAAAGACTATGCAAAAGAAAAAACATAATAGGTCTATCAATATATGAAAAATGTTTAGCCTCTCCACTAGTTAAAATGCAAATTTGAAATTTTAATGGAAAATGTCATTTTGTTCAAATCAGGTTGATAAATATTAAAAATAATGGAAATAAATATTATTGTCCAAAGCTTACAAAAATAACACTCTTCTATATTGATTGTAAGCTCATAAATCAACATCATCTTTTTAGCAACTTTTTGCAATATTTAAAATCTTAAACATGCATGATATTGACCCAACACGCCTAACGATGTATGTACATATATAGGGATGTATATAGAAGATGTAGATTAGAGAGAAGAAAATTGGTAACAATATAATGCTCATCAACACTTTAGTAAATTATGATATATTTAAAAGTATAGAATATATTCAATCATTATTTGCTAATGTTGAAAGATGTTCGTAATATACCAAGTAGAAAAGCAAATTACCAGACAACATACATTGTACAGTGGTTTTCTTTTAGAGTGCAATTATATAAATATGTGCATTCATTAAAAAAAAGAATATGAATAAAGAATATAAACTGAAAGGCTATCAATAGTTGTTGTTGTAAAATAGTATAAGTATTAAATAGCCTTGCTGATTTCTTTTTTTACATTTAATATACTTCCTTTCTACCCATTAAACACATTGAATAAATAAATGCTTACAGTCTGATTTCATTCATCTGTAGAAATGAATGCTTACTGTTACAAGAAATTAAAACCCAGATATATTTTTAACTTTTCTAAGTGACATAAATTACTCAAGTATATGCAAATACATATAAAAGAATAGTGACATCATGGATTATTACATGTCAATAAGTTCTTTGACATTTAATAGACAATAAATGTTTGTAATGTTAAAAATAAATAAGTTTATGACATATTTGTGCCGTTTTTATTAACAGCAGATTAAAAATAATAAGTAATTATTTTCTTTTTTCAGAACTTTAAATGTTATTACAGATTTGAATTCATAACATTTTAGCCATTTCTAAAATTTTACATACTTATTAAGCTACTGTTTCAGAAGTTAGCCAAAAACAGAATACATTTTAAATAGACTTTCTTCAAATTTCTTTCTTCTATGATAGTAAGGCTTATTTTCTCATATTCCTCACTTGTGCTCTCCATTTTTACTTCTTCTTCATTCTAATCACTTGTTCATTTCTTTAATTACATTAGCTTTCCTCCCCGGCATAGTTCTCTTAAGAGAGGGAGAGATGAGAGAGAGAGAAAGACAGGGTTGGGAAAGTTGGAGGTGGTAGGTGTATGTGTATGACTTTCCTTATGGTTGCTGTTATCTTTCTTAGCTAGGTACTAAATTTCTTAATTATTTTCATAAATCTACATTCTGCTTTAGAATTCCTTTTCCCATTTATCTTCTGTATTCAGAATGATTAACTTTTTCTGTGGCCTCATTTTCCCTTTCCTTGTTGAGAAAATTGAAAGTCATTTCAAACATTTCTGATGTCTACCGTCCCTTTAACATAATGTTAACTTTTTGCCTAACAAAGCTTTCTTCATCCTATCATAAACATTCCAACACCATTTCCCTGTATTGTTCATTTCACCAGGGGTAACTATTATCGCTAGGGTTCCATCTGATCCTTTCTGCAAAAATCATTTTCTCTGAGATGGTACTATATCTTGTATAGTCCTTTATACCAAGGCGGATGGTAGTTTGGTCAATGATAAACTAAAATAGAAGCCAGATTTATACAAAACATAAATTCATTAGTGTGGAGAGTTTTAGACCCTTGATCTACTTCTAGCACCTAGCACCTCTCACATAGTGGGTTATCAGTATTTGCGGAATGAATAAACAAGTGATGGAGAATGACCAGCAAACCTGATTCAGAAACTAAACACTGAAAGAAGGAATCAACCTGTCTTTCATCATTTGTTTGCAAGAGAAATCTAACATTATTTTATCACAATCATTGCTCTTATATCTAATCTTAATAAATTATATATTTTGTAGTAGTCTCAGAACCCATTGCATTTAGCTGTGTTCACCTGCAGCTTTTATATAGGCTGCTAAAGAAGACTTTTCTGATTAAAGAAGGACAGAGCAGGTTGGCATCATTAATATGAGCTGTTCCTCCCTTTTGACTACATATGCTGCTCCTAATGACAGATGGGAGCATTGGCTGGTTACACAGACTGCAAAGACTGAGGATTATAGGGCAAAAGGGATGCTAAAATAATAAAAGATCAGCTCCAGGATTCTAAGCATGGAAGTTTCTTCATATTTGCTTGCCCCCAGCCCCTGGACAAGGGAATTGTAGAGGGTTCTATGGCAAATTTGTCAACTAGAGCACATTATAAGCAGTCTGTACTAATGGGTTTAGCCTTATTTGTCTAAGACATTTAAGTTACCCTTTTTAGTTAAGTGTTTTATTCTGGCATTTTGGAAAGATACATGATGCCAAACAGAATATTTATAAAAACCTTTTAAGGTTTATTCTCATCTATTTTTGCCCTCAAAGGTCATTTCATAAAAGAGATCAAAAGGCAGCTTCTTCCAGGCCAGCTCAGTGGGTGGCCAGCAGCAGATTAAGTACTAACAGAGCCCTAAAGAAGTACAAATCTGTATGACTTGTTTCACACAGTTCTGTTATATATTTTCTCCATTACTATGCCACATAATTACATATATGAAGTAGTTTAATTATAACTGATATAATGAAAAACCATTAAAATGATCTTGAAACAAGCCTACCAAATGGGATTCCTGTGAGTATCTAAACCCTTTACGGGTAGTAATTTGTTTTTTCAGTAATTTAAAAATCTTCGGGAGACCTGATATCATTTGGTGGGTAAAGCCTATCCAAAAAATAGATTCTATCTTTCCAATTTCTAAATTTCTAGTGTTAGAAATGAATTTTTGGTTTGTTTTTTGTGTTCCAGGCCAGCACTGATTTTATATCAAACATTTGAATTACGTACTTTAGGAATTTGTTTTCTATATCTTTTCCTTTTGTTAAATCAATTCAGTCAGCACTCTTGTGTGCTGTCTCTGTGTAAGGCACAATTCTAGGCTCTTTGGTGTCCAAAGATGAAAGAAATACCATGGTGACTGACTTCAAGGAGGTAAAATCCAAAAGGAAAAGTCAAATGTGTAAAAAGATAGTCAAATATCTTTTGCCATAGTAAGAATTTCAAAAAGAGGTAACTACAAAGTACGGTGATAGTTTGGAGGGCATGAGCAACTTTGCCAAGGAATGTGGAGAACACTTACGTTAAGTCCAAACAAGTGAACAGCAGTTTACCAAGAAAATGGCAGGGTCCCAGAAGGGAAAAGAAGGAAAAATAATAATTTGGAGGGAAAAGGAACACTATGTGCACAGGTGAACTACAGACCTGCAAGAAGATGGGTATGAATAGCTTGAGAATATGATTAAAAACAGCAAAGAATATGAAGATAAACATATAGAGGTCAGGTCATAGATAACTCTCACTGTTTATAAAGAGCCATCAAAATATTAAATGTAAGAAGAAAGAGATGTGGCCAGAATTGCATTCAAGAAAAATAGCTGGGAATGTATTAGAGAATGATGGGAAAGAACAATAGGAAAGAAATGAGGCTGAGGTAACAACTATGGATGTTTCAGTATTTCTGGAGAGAGGTGATGAGGGTGTTAACTGAGAGAGCATGAAAGGGAAAGAACTAGTGAGAAAGAGATGGTACATGAAGAATCAAAAGGACTTATCAGTTGCAAATGAAAAATAACAGTGAGGTTGAAGCCAAGGGTGATCTCTAGGTTGGGTAAATAGGTAGATTTTAGTGTCAATTACCATTGTTGAAAATATAGAAAGAGAGGCAGATAAAGAATCAGTTTTTTGGGGCCAAATGGTGCATTTGTTTGCAGCAGACTGCCATGATTGAGTATAATTAGACTCTTACATACGTATAGCTTCACACTGTGACCCATCCATATAAGAAGATTGAAATTCAGTTATCAGTATGACAGAATAATGTCCCCCGACCAAAGATGTCTCTGCTCAAATCTCTGGAACCTGTGAATATGCTACTTTACATAGCAATATGAATTTTGCTGATGTAATTAAGGTTAAAGTCTTTGACATGGGCCATGTCTCACACCTGTAATCCCAAGCATTTGGGAGGCTGAGGCAGGAGGATTGCTTGAACCCGGGCATTTGAGACTAACCCGGGCATTTGAGACTAGCCTGGGCAACATGAAAAAACCCTGTTTCTACAAAAAATACAAAAATTCATCAGGCATGGTGGTCAGCACCTATAGCCCTGGCTACTTGGGAGGCTGAGACAGGAGGATCCATTAAGCCCAGAAAGCCAAGGCTGCAGTGAGCCATGATCGTAGCACTACACTCCAGCCTGGGTGACAGAGCAAGACCATGTCTCAGAAAAACAAAAACGAAACAACATAAACATCTCTTGATATGGGGAGATTCCAGGCGGCCTCAATCTAACCACACACATCCTCAAAATAAACAAGAGGAAGGTAGGAGAGGGGGTCAGAGAGATGTGACATAAGGACTTCAATTGTCATTGCTTGCTTTAAAGATGGAAGAAAGGTGCCACAAGCCAAAGAATGCAGATGGCCTCTGGGAGCTGGAAACACTCCTCAACTGACAGCTTACCAGGAAACTGGGATTTCAGTCCTATTTCCACAAAGAACTGAATTTTGCCAATGGAAAGGACAGGAAACAGACTCTCCCTTAGAGCCTCCAGAAAGGAATTGAGTTTACCAACACCTTGATTTTAGTCTGGCAGAATCTATAACAGACTTCAGACTCACTTTAATAATAAATTCTGTTGTTTTAATGCATTAAGTTGGCAGTAATTTGAAAATGGTAGCGATAGATAACTAATACACCAAGTTAGAACATAGACTGGATAACAAGATGTGAAGAGGAATTAGGTATGTATGTTAAAAGTTTACGTAGCTTTTATTATAATGGCCAATGGGAAAGAAAATCTATGAAGCTGAAATTAAGAAGAATAAGTAAAAGAAGAAAGAAAAAAAAAATAGGAGGAATCACGGGAAGAAGGCCTGAGGTGGAGATAGTAAAATTTTGAGCTACAAAACAAAATTGCAAAATGATTTTCTTCTTCCTTGTAAACAATACAATATAAAATTTGTTTTCATGTACTTAACTGAGAAGTACCCAGGTTCATCTTTATAAGGCACTTATTAGCACTTGGAAATCTTTGTTAATATAAAGTATTCAAATAATATAGCACTGATTATAAATATTTTATTTATTTATATCTGCCTCATTTCCAGTAGACAGAGTTATTTATGGACAATGAAATACAATTTAATGTGGTTGCCAAGAACCTTTTGCTTACAAGTAGCAGAAAGAAACCAGAAGAACAACCTAAAAGAGAATTTATTATAAGGATTTGAGGATCAAATCCAAGGACAGAGAATCAAGGACAGGAAAGCAGCTCTGCCTCAGGATCAGCTGAACAGAGAATCAAATGTGGTCAGCACATTCCCTAAGTTTTTGTTAGCTGTATCCAACATCTGTTCCATCCTGCTTTGTCACTACTGACTGCCTTCCTTTGTTCTTAGTCCACAAGGTAGCAAGGGGTCATCAAGAGCACACGTTTTAATTTTATTAGAGACGCCTAAAGAGAGATTGACTTGCCTCTCTCTGCCCCAAGTCCAAACCAAAGAAAAGAGTTTCATTTGGTCCAGGTTAGGTCAGGACCCAATCATCTGTGGCCAAGAGTCAGGTTAAGAAGATCCATCAGGCTGTGGGGAAGGGGAAATTCTCAAATAAGAAATACCAGTCAGACAGTTTGACATACATCAGCTATACATAGATAAAACATACAAAGCAGAAGATAAAGATAGATTAGTAAAATAAAGCCAGTGTTAAAGTTGCTACAGAAAAATGCATATCAGAATGTCCTGCACAATTGTTAAAGGGTTTGGCATATTTATCTCTGAGCTTAACAGTCAAACTAAACATGAGACATAATCAGTTACAAGATGCACCACTTCTACAAGATAAAACTGTATGATAGCTAAGGAACAGCAAATTCTATCAAGCATTTAAATCTGAGAGAAACTTTTCTAGACCCATTTGGTCCTCCAAAATAGGTTCTTTATGTGATTTAATGAGCAATATCTTAAAAAGCATACTGCAATACAACTGGAGACTGCCATACAGCTGTTTCTAATGGACCAATTCACTGCATCCAGTGTCATTGGAGCTTGGAAATCATTGTTGGCTGGCCACCTGTTAATTGATTGATGAAAGCATTAAGTTTACTTATTAATTCTAAATATTATTTCTGATTTTAAAAGGGGAAAATTTATTTATCATAAAGTCCAACTAACTTTTTGGCAGTATTTATGATGAATGTTGAAAATATTAATTTCATGCTGAAGTAAAATCTCATTAGATTAATTAGATTTCTATTAAAGCTAGAGCTATGCTGGCTAATGTTTAACAATGAGTTCTAGATGATAGTGAGTGAGACAATAGGAGAGAGTTTTAATTTGTATAGTTCTTCCATTTCTGTGGTGTAAATCCTCCTTTTTTAATAACTGACTCTCAAAGTTTCTGAAATTGTAGCAAGTAGTTCTTATAAGCTAGTATAAGCCAGCTCTATTACACTACTAAAAAGCCAACAGCAATCATTTATTATTTCTAAAAGTATTTTATCGATTAATTTAAAAAATAGATACGAACCCCAGTCAGTTGTAACATAATGGGAATCAGCAAATTTCTTTTAAAAACTGTTTTGTTTCACTATAGGAATAGACATCTATTTTATTATAGTAGGTGTCTTCTCAGTTCTGCCTTTTTTGGTCTACTGGTGACAGTTGTGAGGTGTGCAGGAGTTTGCTTTGATGTCTATAAACCCATTGAGTTTGGTCAACTTCAAATTCAGTGTTGCTGGATTTGATTTATTGGTTCATTGTTTGAGTTTGCAATTTAAAAAACTATTTTACTATCTTAAGTCATGCAGGAAATACAAACTTCTTATTCTAGGCCTGAAGCCCTCAATTTTCTAACTTTATTTTCTCGACTGAATGAATATTTATGATATAATATTTTATGTGAGATTTCTCAGGATTGTATTTTCTAATTGCTTATCATACTGTACTTAAAACTTTTAAGTTATTTTTTTAAATGCTAGAGTCTTAAATTTCTGAAATATAAATGAAAACAATGACATAAAGTATGACGACAAGTAACTTTTAAAGAAAGGAGCATATAAAATTGGTTGATGAAATGACTCTATAAAATACTCAAGGCCGGGCGCGGTGGCCCAAGCCTGTAATCCCAGCACTTTGGGAGGCCAAGACGGGCGGATCACGAGGTCAGGAGATCAAGACCATCCTGGCTAACACGATGAAACCCCGTCTCTACTAAAAAAAAAAAAAAAAAAAAAAAACACTAGCCAGGCGAGATGGCGGGCGCCTGTGGTCCCAGCTACTCGGGAGGCTGAGGCAGGAGAATGGTGTGAACCCGGCAGGCGGAGCTTGCAGTGAGCTGAGATCTGGCCACTGCACTCCATCCTGGGCGACAGAGCGAGATTCCGTCTCAAAAAACAAAACAAAACAACAACAACAAAAAAACTCAAAGATGCCAATAATTAAAGCTTATTACATTTATATACTACACTAATAGGCAGTATAAGAAATTTGGAGATTTAGCATCTGGTTCAGAGTTCTAAATGTAGAAGCAAAATATACTATACTAGAACCAAGAATGGAAAGATAAAACTAAAACATGAGAGCATTTCTGAAAGTTGGGTATGAATCCAATCAGAAATTTGAGGTATGTTATCTTGAAGGAACTATTTTGCACAGGTAGAAACAGCTAATTTCCAAAGTATGTTCACTTTCCAAAGAAAGTAATTCAAAAAATTACTTTCAATTTTGACGTAGAATGAAATGAAGTAGAAGCAAGATAAAGAAGGGGAACCTGATGGATGGTACAGAAATGACAACATGGTTGTGAGCAGGTGGTAGGAGACATCATGAATATTATGATAAGTCTCCTCTCTCCATTCTATTTGTACGATCAAAAGACAAGGAAGCAGTGCAAAATGAGTTATGGGTGGGAAGGAGATATTGTGGTTAAAAAATGGTTTTGTATGAACTTCTCAATTGCTAGAGACTCCATCACAGCAGCTACTTTGCAATTACCTCATTTCTCCCATGGTTCAACTATATTATAAAACAGAAAGCGATTCAGACTTAGTAAGAATATGTATGGCATAGCAATTAAGAGTGAATACTCTGAAGAAAGGCTGCCTATGTGTAAATTCCCACTCTTTCACTTACTAGTTATATAAAATTAGGCAAGATATTTAAACCATGCATCAGTTTTGTCATGTATGTAATGGGGATAATAACAATTAATTCATAGGGTTGTTGTAAAAATTTAATAAATTAATGTTATTCTTATTAACTTATACAAATATATCGGTAATGTCAGCAATCACCATGATCATAATTATTATCACTATTATTGTCATATAATTATTATGAAAAGACCATAAGTTTACATATACAGACTACCTAAAATGTTGACAGGATGTTAGTTTAAAATGTTCTAAAACTGAAACCTATAATGACTGCTTAGATAGTTCCCAGAAGAAAATTTTCTGCTATATTAGGAACTATCTATCAAAATAAGTAGTGATGGAGTGACCCCACAATACAGAGGCAGAAGATAAAATTCTACAGCTGGACCTAATAGCCCAAGCTTCTGGCAGGGCTCCCACATCTTAACCTTGTCTGACCTGGTGGGAAATAGATCTGAGCAAACTACCATAACTGTGGGGAAACTACCCATAGATGGAGAAGTTTAATTGAAAATTCCCAGATTCTATGATGGGATCATGTCATCCTTATTCAAAAGCCTAAAGCTGTTTTCTGCCACCCAGGGGATATTTTTTCTCTTCACTGTGCTTCAAGCAGCTGGATTTAAACCTCTTTTTTCCCTTCCCTCAAAGGAGAAGCAATGAAGTTATTTAGAAAACTATCGCCTTTTCTTTAAATTCTGTATAGGGCTAGACTAAAGGGAAATGTTTGATATCCTTATTAAAGGACTGACATTCTATTCACACCCAAAACAGAGTATGAGTTTTGTGTGTGCATGTGTACTTGTATATTTGTGTGTACCTGTAGGATGTGTGTGCATGAAGTGTGTATGTAAACATATCTGAGTAAACATTTGTGGACAGACACCTGGGCTAATGTCTACAGAGAACAGTGCAACACCTATGGTACATTTTAATGTATGCTAGAAAATTCACAGACATTTGGAGAAAAGAATGGGAAAATATGACTTATCAGAGATCCCATCCAGATCATGCTTGAAGAATGGCGGCTGAATCTTAATAAAGGCCTAAAGATAGAATATGATTGGCTTCAAATTTAAGAATAATCCTGGAAAGTGATTTGAAGTGTTTGCAAGGAACGTTATTGGATAAATTAAATAGCTTGAGAATAAAATTCTGTAATTAAAAAATAAAAATCAACAGTTATATTTCTTGATATGAATAGCTGGTGAGAGTGATAATGTACTGTTTAAGACACTAACTGCACATAAAGACAATCTTAATAACAATGTATTTACATAGACCCAGAGGAAATAGTCAATGGGCCTGTACTTTTTTAGTTAGCCTTTCACAGAGAAAAAATAACAGAAAGAAAATTAGCCAACGCCATATACTGCTTACTGTAACTAAATATAACTGCCCCAAAAGGATATCATTTTTCCATGTAATTATACTGTTTTTTTTAATGCATTCAACACCTGTGCCCGCCCCCAAAGTAACAGTTTTTCTGAACTTTTATCGAAAGAAAAATCTATGGCTTGTTGGATTTAAACTAATTTCCAGTTTTCAGTTTTATTTTTACTGTTTTGATAAGCTCAGCCCTATGAACAGATTGTCATCTATCTGTTTGATTTATAGGAGCAGATCAAACACACTTCTTTACCGCAGAAATGGCAATGTGTGCTACTCTTGTCATTGGACTCATGCAACATTCTAATAACTCCTCAAAAACCAAGATCCGTGTGGTCTGGCAAGCAATACCACTGCTGTATGGCTCAAAATTGCTCTTCCTCAGGGATGAACAAGTAGGGAGTGCTTTAAAGTTATATTATGTTATAGCGGTTCCGTAATTATTTTATCAGCAAAACTACCACCTGTTTTGAAACAAGTTTTAGGACCTCATTTATAGATATATTCATTACAAATTTGTGATCTCAAGCCTTTGGGGCAGGTACCTAGCACCATTGATGGTAGTAATTTTTTTAAAAATCAAAATATGTTGGCCACTGTCAAATTATAAGAAAGGTATTTTTAATTATATATTTTCTTCCTATATAACTCCCAAAATAGTTTCTTTTACTGAGAAGTTAAATGTACTTCATGATATATAATATTTTTTACTTTAAAGTATGGAAATATTGTTTCATTAGAAAAAAATTAAAAAGAAAGACATCTAGCCAACAAATGAAACTGAGATAATTTTTAAATATTATCTATACTATTTAATTTCATATGTACTGTCTATTCTATTTTTAAAGCCAAATTTAGTAAAATGCTAGATATTTACAATTTAACAACTGGTAAATATATATTTATTTGTACCTTCAGTACATTTAAGAAGAGTGAAAAATATTTTACACACCCAATCAAGTCCGAGTTATATAAAACTCTATGATATTGTGTTACAATCTCAATCTGAAATACTTATAAATATACTTGTGGTCTGTGAGTTCCTTGAAGTCTCACTCATTTTGTATACTTATGTTTGAGTACACAGTGGGCACTCAAGCAATACTTGAGAAATTTAACTGAAGTTGAGTAGTAGCCCAGCTTTGTGGATTCACTGTATTCACTTGTTAATTTGTATCATCAGGTGCTGTGCCAGGGACTACAGCAAGCCCTGTACCTTTGATGGTAAAAAAGGTCTAATATAATCTAATAAACTACATCAAGGAAATAATTACAGCTATGGACCAAACAATTTAGTACTGAAATTAAAAATGTAAAATTAATCCTAAATAATTTTATAAGCTACCTTGTTATCACTAACCTCAAAAATTTGTCTATCTTCCCCTACGTCATTTACTGCTCTAAAATGTGCTTATATTGCTTACCATATGCATGTCTGCATCTATTTCTCCCTGGCAAGAGTAGACTTAAACTGATTCCTCCAGCAACCTTGTCTGCTTTCTCTTGTAATCAGCTAAAGGCATATAATTTAAGGTGTCTGTCAGAAATTAAGGTGACACTTTGTGACCTGGAAGTGGACAGGGTCACTGGATTATGCCTTTTTCAAAAACTACTGCTACGTGGTGGCACTTATTAGAAATTATGTAGAAAAATGATATAAAGATGGATGACTTATATATATTGAGAGAGAGAGAGAGAGAGAGAGAGAGAGAGAAAATATACTTTTGGGCCCCAGTTTCTGAAAAGAAAGGTCTGCTTTTTAAGGAACCAGACCATATTGTGTTCTTCAGTGTTATAACACCAGGAGCCTAAAAAGAGAAAAAGAACAGTGGGAGTAAAGCACATTGGACATGCCAATAAATGAATGATAAATTATTAAAGCATGATTGGAAATATTGCCATTTTTCATAGCTGTCACTTTAAGTATAAAAGCATCAGCACATTAAACTAGTTACTGCTTTTTCATAATTGAGACTTTAGCTTCTAGCTGTGCCCTGCAGCTTTTCATTAATCACTGGGACTGAAGTTCAAGCTCAGTGACAGCTTAGAAGGCATTAAATGGGCAAAGTATTTTCCAGGTACAGTTAGGAAAGGCCTTTTAGTCCCATAATCCATAGCTAATTGTTTTTCAAAGTCTCTAAACACAATCTACTCCTGGCGTTTCCTAGTGACAGAATTAGCTGCAAACTGGCTTTCTTTTTATCTTCCCAGGCTTTCTCTCACTAAAATATATTGAGAGCCTATTGTTGGCTGCATAAAACAGGTGCAAAATGACTGTGATATGTAAAACTGTAACTGATACTTAACCAAGGAAACATTTATTAGAATGCCTCTGAAACAATACTTCCTGAATGCTTATTCTAATCATACCATTTAATTTGTCATAAAAGAAACAAGATAGCACGAAACTTTGTATACAGGCTGAGTTCACTTTTCTAATGAAAAGAGACTCTGTTGGATGGTTTTAACAAATGCAACTGAATCTTCATCAAACATGAAGTAAGAATGTGGCTTCCCACATATCCATTTAAACCCCAAGATTCCCAGTGTAAGCCCCTCTCTTGTTTTGGTTCATCTTTTTTTATTTTCTTTTTACTTTTCCGCAAAGTGTTGTATATAAGGTTTTAATGAATGTGCCAAAACATTCTTTCTTTTGTATAACAAATTATCAAGAGCATTGAGGTTCATTAATTATGTCATCTAATTGGATTGAGGCAGGTGCAAAATACCTCAGATGAAGTGGTCACTGGCAGGAAGGCCTAAGTGCAAGTTTTTCTATTAGAAACCAGCATGTCTCCAGACTCCTGGAATTACTTTGTAGTTATTGATTAATGGCCATAATTTATTACAGTGTAGAAGATCTTGCATTGAGTTAAATGTGTGATTAATCAATTTTCCATCAAATTATGAACAGCAGACCAGTTGCCAGAAAGAAAATACCAAATGCATTTTCCCATGGTGTAAATATATCAGGACTTCAGCTAATAACTGTCTATCACTTGCTTAATATTCCCTGTCACACTGATAAATGTCATCTCCACAAATGGGCCACAGGTAGTAATGATGGAAAGACCACCAAACATGTTTTATAGCTACCTTTCCTATATAATGAAATACTCTTTGAGTCCATCTCAAAACAATTTATTAATGCAAAATTCATTTCTGCCTTCAGCTTGAAATACATCATTGTTAAGTCAACAATCTTATATTAAACTGTGAAGGGATATTGAGGAAAGAAAACCTTAGGCAAAAGAGAGATGAATTTTGGACTTCTGTGCACAACAAGTCATTTTTATTTTCCGTCAAAAATTCAGACATGTGACTAATTGTTGTCAATTCTAATCTGCTTTTAAAGCGTAGCTCATGTGTGGCTTGGGAACACTAAAGGGACCTGCTGATGGAAGAAAACACATTTTCTTCCAAAGGTTAATTTCTCAGGTTAAATGACAGGTATTGTGAGGGTTCACAAATTAATTGTCTCCTATGAGCAAGGGTACTTCATCTTACAACTAAACTAGGTGGATGCTACCTCCTTAAAAAAATATAAAAGACAAATGAAAGTGGTGAGGTAACATTATAGTAATTGGATCAATCAAGTGTTTAAAAAGTGAAGTTGTATTAAAATCTATGTATAGACGTAAAAACTGATTAGGATATGTAAAGATTTAACTGGAATAAATAAATGTAAACATAGCTGCGACAAGTCACTGAGCCATCTCAAACCAGAGGTAGTAAAACAGTACATACAGCAATTTAAGAGAAGCTGAACCATACTTGGGCAAAGCAAAAAAAGACTTAAAAATGCTAGAGCAGAAGGATCTTAAAGATCACCATTCTTCTGCTTCCCTCAGGAGAGACACGAGTGATCTTATGTGTGAAGCTTGCTGTGTGGATACCAGTGACCAGCTTTCTCTTGGTAATTCTACAGACTTCAACTCCGTGAGGTAGGACTTTTAACATCAGAGCATTCTGTCTTTCTATACTAGGACATAAACACTTGGCAAACTCTTTGGTGCAAGTTCACTCAGTGACATACCTGTAAGGTGCATCTAGACATTTTAGGCCCTCATTCTTAAAGCTGTGGAAATAGAATGGGTTCCACTCTACCTTATCTGAAATTAGGAATTTTTTTTTTTTTTTTTTTTTGCGTCAGCCTACTCCTTAGTACAGAGTCAGTTCTCTATCTCCAGAATACTTGGTTTTATTGTTGTTGTAGTAGGAGGAGGAGGAAGACTTTTAAAGTAGGACACTTGTGTAAACAGGTGCAAACACTTTCCCCATTGTCATAGTCTCCAGGGCTGAGTATATCATCAAGTCCCCAAACCTTTTCTTCTTCTGCAAGAGCAGTAACATTATTTTAATGGTTTTAGATTCCCCAACTTTCTCAACTACAGATGCAAATAGAGTATGAATTAAAAGCCGTACCTAAAAGCTGTATCTAGCACCATTTCGATTAATATATTTACTGTGTAATTTGGAAAATATAGTCATGCAAATAGTTCCCCAGGCCCCCTTTTAATGCCACACAAGAAATTCATTTTAATGGTTCTTTATTTCCGATTTCCTCCTCCTGTACTATATAGAATTTTTAAGTATGCTTCTGTTAGATGTTTTATGCTAGGTATTAAAATTCTGTAATTCCTCAAGCTCAAGTCTCAATCATTTTAACACCTATTAAAGCTTTCCAGCTAGAAGGGATCAAACTTATTTTCCTTGGAAAAAGGGGGATTAGGGCTTTCCACATGCCTAGCAAAAGCATATATTACAGAGATAGTTTCCTAGTCCTATAGAATACTCAAGTTCAATCTCACTCTGACACCCACCTTAATATTCTTTTTTGGTTGCACCGTATCTTAAGATAGACCTCAAACTTACCACACAGAAAGAAGTTCCTGCTGCAGGAAGGGAAAGTAGCACTAAAAAAACCACAGGACTATAGTGGAAAAATTGGAATCTTTGTGCATTGCTGGAGGGAACGTAAAATGGTGCGGCCACTACGGAAATTCACATGGCAGTTCCTCAAAAAATGAAACAAAGAATTGCCATATGATCCAGCAATTCCACTTCTGGGCATATACCCCGAGAATTGAAAGCAAGAACATACACTTGTTCACCATTG
This sequence comes from Mandrillus leucophaeus, assembly GCF_000951045.1. Classification (NCBI taxonomy): domain Eukaryota; kingdom Metazoa; phylum Chordata; class Mammalia; order Primates; family Cercopithecidae; genus Mandrillus; species Mandrillus leucophaeus. The sequence goes on along the minus strand of NW_012109430.1, from coordinate 597,755 downwards.
TTCATAGCAGCACTATTTACAATAACCAAAAGGTTAATTTTAAAAATGTGATGTATACATGCAATGGAATATCATTCAGCCTTTAAAAAGAAGAACATTCTAACATATGCTACAATATGGATGAACCTTGAAGACATTAAGCTAAGTGAAGTAAGCCAGTCACAAAAGGACAAATTCTATATGACTCCACTTATATGAGGTAGAGTAGTCAAATCTGGAGAGGTAGAAAGTAGAATGCTGGTTGCTATGTGTTGGGGAAAGGGAAAATAGGGAATTATTGTTTAATGGGTATAGAGTTTCAGTTTTGCAAGATGGAAAGTGTTTTGGAGATGGATAGTGGTAATGGTTGCACAACAAGGTGGATGTACTTAATGCTGATGAACTATACACTTAAAAGTGGCTAAAACAGTAAATCTTAAGTTATATAAATTTTTCCACAATGAAAGATAGAAGAATGACATGGCTATTAAGACAGGGGCAAGTGGGAAAAAGGAAAACAGTTCCGTGATGGCCTTGCTAGTGTGGGTTTGAACTCTCCCCGATATAGTACAGGCACTGGAAAGGTATGGCTAGTACCCTTTAAGCCAGGGGCCCCCAACCACAGATTGGTTAGGAACTAGGCCACACAACAGGAGGTGAGCAAGCAAAGCTTCATCTGTATTTACAGCTGCTCCCCATGGCTTGCATTATCACTGCCTGAGCTCCACATCTCGTCAGATTACTGACAGCATTAGATTCTCATAGGAGCATGAACCCTAATGTGAACTGTCCATGTGAGGGATCTAGGTTACATGCTCCTTTTGAGAATCTAATGCCTGAAGATCTGTCACTGTCTCCCGTCACCCCCAGATGAACTGCCTACTTGCAGGAAAGTAAGCTCAGGGCTCCCAATGATTCTACATTCTGGTGAGTTGTATAATTATTTCATTTTTATTACAATGTGATAATAGAAATAAAGTGCACAATACATGTAATGTGCTTGATTCATCTTAAAACCATCTCCCCCACCCCTGGTCTGTGGAAAAATTGTCTTCCACAAAACTGGTCCCTGGTGCCAAAAAGGCTGGGGACCATGGCTTTAAACAATGGAAAATATGACTGATCTTCATGTGGAGAGGCTTAGTAAGTTCAGTTATGTAAGTTGTCATTTTTGGGTACATTTCTACCTCTCAAGAAAGAATCAAATAGGTAGAAGAGTGGTTCTGATTTGGTGGGCACTACGCAGCAAGCACTGTGTAAACCTGGAACTGAAGTCTTTAATTTGTGTGCATCACTGATTCTTCAGTGGTTATAGGTTTGGAATCCAGCTCACAAGTTTGAATGTATTGCTACTGCTGCCACAGCAATGCAGAGAGTGTATGCCCTTTTAGAGGGGCAATCATTACTTGCCTCCAATGATTGTGGCAATGCGAAAATAAGGTTGTTTGCAGATCTTCCAATTTTTAAAAGGAAATCCAAAATGCAGAAAACACAGACATTTATTAAAAACTTCAATGTTTAAATATTGGGAAACAATACCAAAAAAAATCCTTAAAATACTGGGTGCGTTTTAGCCTCATAACTAATTTAGCCTTTAAGTCATCATTTTGTTCTTCCTACTTCAGTGAATCAGGCCAAATCCTCTGCCACTGTAAATCCTTTTCTAGACCATACTGGTTAGAAGCTGTCTCTCTCTCCCTTCTCTAATCTGTTCATACGCATAACAGATGTCTCCTTTCTTCATTGCATTTGTGTGTGTGTGTGTGTGTGTGTAGATGTATACTATTGACTACTACAAATTAAGCTCTTTGAGAAAAGAATACAATTATTCATCTTAAAGTATATCCATGATGCAGTATCTTACACCTATATGTGCTAAATAAAACACTAGCTAAATGTATAAATATATGAATCGATGAATGAAAGCTAAGTGGGGGTGATAACCTCAAATAATATCATGTATTAAACCAGAAGAGTATTTCCAAAATCCAGGTTAGTTTGCTATTTTTTCCCTTTAAAATTACAAATGTATTTATATGTAAAGTTTATGTCTTTTTTAATCTTTGTATATCTTCCTTTCTCTTCCATGTACTAAATGCTAGGACATATTAATAATATTTTAGTCATCATCTGTCTGTCTCCCTTTCTCTTCCATGTACTAAATGCTAAGATATATTTATTAATTATTTTTGTCCTGATTAACTGTTAATTAAATACCACAATTTACATATTAAGTAAATTAATTCTCACACAAACCCTATGACACAGGTGCTATTATTGCCCTTAATTTCAAACAAAGAAACTGAGAGGTAGAGTGACTTGCCTGAGAGCACAGAGAGTAGGTAACAGAGCCAGAAATGGAACCTAAGCAGCGGGAGTCTTAACCATCACATTAGGACGTTTCTGTTAAAAATTCCTGTAAAGTGTCAACAGGGACTACTTCAAGGCCTGGAAATGGGGAGAAGGAAATGAAAATTTAAAAAATCAATGCCTATCATTCTTTTTTGGCTAAAACTTCCTTCTGTTTTTTTGCTTTTGTCTTTGCTTTTTTCCTTCTTTTATAATAAAAGGGATGTAGCTGCATTTGTCAAATCATGGTTGAATTGAAACCATGGGTTAGCCACCAATACAAAAGTGCAGCAAAAATCAAGGAAAGCATTCTGTGACCATCAATTGGTTATGTGGAATTTATAATAGAGTATTGCATGTTTTATTTTTTCAGTTGTGTGCTGCACATCCTTTGGATCAGTAAAATCTGTAATAATGTGTGTTTATATATACATGTATACAATATATACAATAAATGTATACATATACATACCCATACATTTTTGTCTTGGAGAACGGTTTACCACACACCCTTCTAATGGGAAAGCTGTGGACATATTTGAGATCTAGCTAATGGAAGCTGAGTTGGAGATTCATTTACTTTGGCTTAGTGGGATATATTTATGAGGTTTGCAGTCACTTCTATGTATAGCTAAGTTATTGTTAGCCATACACATTTAGGCAAGGCTTCTATAAATATTTCAACTGCTCACTGTGCTGACTTACCCAGTGCAAGGACATAAAAGTACAGGGCCAGAGATTGTGTTTTGATATGAACATACCTGTGGTGCCCAGTGCAGGAAGTTCGTGGCTTGTGGTAAAGAAACGGCAGCCAGAAGTTAGTCTGCAGAGAATTCCTCCAATTAACAGCCATGAAAATTATTAGCAGAAAATTAGGGTATCCTTGACATCTATTAAATTCTAAAAATTTCCCTGTCAGAAACATACACAATATTTGAGGGTTTACATCTCCATAAAATACATACCTAATTTGGGGAAAAAAATAGCTTTTAAAGTAGAAGGAAAAACTATAAAGAAAGATCTTTGGATATTCTTTTTTTCCTTCTTAATGGAAATGGCATATTTGGCAAAGCTAGAATTCAGCCTTTTAACTGCATTTTGGAAAACATTTTAGGCCATTTTAATAAAAGCAACTGAAAAATTATAATAATCTGATTTGGGCATACATGAAAGTTACCTTCTTTTGCCTTTTTTACCTTTATTTAATTAAAAAAACTGAGAAAAGTCACATAAAAATAAGTGAATATTAAAGAAAGATTATAAAATTTGAGTAATGGAGTAAATATAATTTGATTGTTAATTTTAGTAAAACTTTTATCAGATCATCGCAAAAGCAGTTAACTGATTAAAAAGAGATACAATTCACAGACATTTCAACTACAGTGAAACTATAATGATTATACAGTGAAAAAACTGTTAGACTGACAGGTAATGATTAAGAATGCTATGTGAGGGCGACAGTGTGCTGGAAAGAACGTGGGTCTATGACTTAATAAACATGGGTTCTGGCCCCAGCTCATCGTTATCCACACTGAGCTATTTGTGATTCGTCTCTGGAAAAAAAAAAAAAAAAAAAAAAAAAAAAAAGCATCCATTTGGGGCTGAGAGTCAATCATCTGACTGAATCTCAAGTTCTCTCCCTCACTCTCTTTGAATCTGTGCTGATACTTGTCATAACTTACCATCATGCACATAGGTACACAATTTCTACAAATTAATGTTGAATAGTTTTTCAAATATGGCATGGGATAATGCACTGACTATTCTGAATCATGCTGAACAGGCCTTTCAGGAATTTATCCTCCCCACCTCATGTCACTCCACCCCCGCAAAAATCTGTCTGCCTCATTGTAGCATTGCCAGGGACATTCATCTGTACTCTGTCTACCTAACTCTGCCTCAATAATGTGAGATGTCCAAGTTGGGCAAATGGGTTGGAAATTCAGTGTTCATTTTCCAGACTGGTGGCTGTGGTCAAGCATTAGAGAAATATTATTTCTTATTCATACATTCTGGGACACCAGTTAAGGATTGCTTGGATGTGTTCCATCACAGAGAGTACCGAGGCCAAATGCTTTTATACATTGTATCCATGACTTGGATGATGAAACACAGGTTCTATTTATTCAACTTAAGGATAAATCCCGGAAGGAGGTGTTGTTTATCTCTTGAAAATTTTGATTAAAATTCAAGAAATACAAATGACTTGGAAAAATAATCAGGAAAAGTGTGAGCAATTTCAAGAAACATGCAGTGGATGGCACAACTTAAAAGTAATTTAGATTTTCTAAATGTAAAATAAAATATAGTTGTGAATAAGTTTAAGGGTCTAGTGCTCAACCTGGGGCTGCAAATTAAACAAGAGATAGCAGTATTTTCATCTATTTTTATTTCTCCAAATTCATTATGAATCTGGCTAAACATGGACATACAAAGGAATAGTCCCATATTCATCCACAGATTTATCCTTGAAATTAATAAGATGAATTTAAAACAGTAAAAATCAACAGTACTATCTGTAGAAGTCTGATGTCACGCATAGTGGCTCACGCCTATAATCCCAGCACTTCAAGAAGCTAAGGCGGGCAGATCATTTGAGGTCAGGAGTTCGAGACCAGCCTGGCCAACATGGCAAAACCACGTCTCTACCAAAAATACAAAAAATTAGCCAGGCCTGGTGGCGGGTGCCTGTAATCCCAGCTACTCCAGAGGCTGAGACAGGAGAATCACTTGAACTTGGGAGGCAGAGGTTGCAGTGAGCCGAGATCGCACCACTGCACTCCAGCCTGGGCGACAGAACAAGACTTCGTTTCAAAAAAAAAAAAAGGGGGGGGTTCAAACTTCTCTGCATGTTAGATACTACTGTAGGAATTTATCTGGTTATTGATTGCAAAATTTAAGAGAAAAAAGATATCTTGGGGACAATTCAGAAAAAAAGCAGTGACGCTGGTTATAGAATTAGGAAAGGCGACTATGAAAAGAAATCATAAGAAATCGTAACAGAAATTAAAATTGGTAAAAATGAAAAATAGGATGACTCAGGAGTGATTGACATAATAAGGCTTTAGATGCCTATAAGATTTTTTTTTTTTTTGAAACTACAAATAAAAGAAATTTGTTTTTAAAATAGAGTTTGGACCTAAGGAAGCTATTTGTAACCATCTACTTATTATCTTGGCTGCAATGCAGGGGGCAGTCCTACAAAGTAGAGAGCCTAGCTGCCTGAGTCTAAAAATAGCAGCCCCTGCTCTCTTTCCAGCCTTAAAGCTGCCTTAAGGCTCTTCTAGCTCCCAGTGTCTCCTTTGAAATGCAAGCATATTTGAAAGTGGTTGCCCTTAATTTACTCATTTTATCTATCACGTAACACTTTAGTAACTGGAAACCAAACTAACAGAGAAAGAGAAACAGGGTGAGGGTTTTCAGGGTGTGGAGCTCTCCTGGGGATAAGAAGGGTGTGTAGCGAAAGGAAAGGAGTGTTTGTTAGAAAGGAGGAATGTACCCAAGATGTCCCTCATATCAGTCCATTTTTGGTGTGCATGCCAAAGGTCAGCAACCCCTGACCTAGCATAACTGTTGAGTTTGGTATGAAATGATGAAAGAAAGTTTAAAGAATTCTCTTCAAGCTTGTCACAAGCATGAATTCCAAACTCTATGAGACACTTTCATCTGTAGAGCTCCAGGATTGGTAGGAAAAGGTGGAAAGTGAATGGTTTGAAAATAGTTTGATCCCTTTAACTAAAATTAGTTTCTGGCAAGAGTTCTCAGCAACATTGGCCTACATTTTCCAGAACTATTGGTCTTGTGCTTCTGCCTAAGTGTGATTTTGTAGTTTCCAAAGTTAGGAGTGGGCCATAAAGAGCAATAAGAAAAGCTGTGATTAAATGAAGGAGAAAATAAAATCTATATGACAAAATTCTGCTGTGTAAACTTTATTAATCATTACTTCAGGAATATAAGACTCCTCTGTGAGTGTACATGAAAAATTTAGTTTTGTGTCCCTGTGACATACACTATTAAAAACTGCCTTCTAGCCAAGAAGAATGTGTTGGCTTACAGTTATGTAAATGGTGCTATCATTACTCAACTGAAACGTAAAGCATTTTTTTCTAGGTGTATACTGCTTTTCTTGTTTGACATCCATTAAAATTCTGTTTCCTTTCTCCAGTGTGGTTAGGTACTGTAAACTCTTTAGTATTAAGTAGCTAAACTATGTACAATAAAAAATGGGCAGATGTTGCTCTTATAGTCATATGATATGCATATTAATCAAAAAGACTTTGAAAAAAATCACCGAAAAGTGGAGAGTACAAGTTACTACTGTACTGAGATGTCTGAATATTACATGCTGTCCATTTAAGTGAAAAGTTACTGAAGCGCATGGTTGAGTAGTATAAGAACCAGATCAACTTAACTTTGAGAGCTATTTTTACAAAAACCACACACGTATACTCTCACTGGCTGAGCCGATTGAGCAAAACACAAAATATATTTTTAAAAGCTTACTTTAACCAAAACACAAGTTAGTAGTGGTGGTTTTATTGCAGGACACACTGATTTTCTGTGCTGAGCATCCCAATTAATCTTAACGAAATGGCAGGCTTTTCTCACTTTTCAACAAAGTATGTGTGGAAACTCCATTCCTAATATTTGTCAAGACTTTTAAGCCAGTCTTTCCAAAAACATTTCAATTTTTGTATTTGCATTTACTTCTACACCTGTAAAATATTTTAATGTGATAATGTAGTGAGGAGGGAAGCAGTATTTGAGCGGAAGAAAACATTGTATAGTATCTGTGGAAAAGTAAGTTGTGCTTTTTCTTTTTTTTTTTTTTTTTTTTTTTTTTTTTCCAGTTTGGATGTGGAAGCCCTTTGTGTGTGCATTGG
>NW_012109430.1:549561-589791 GCF_000951045.1 Mandrillus leucophaeus | reverse complement strand
AAGTAATTTACTCAGTTTGGAGAGGAGAGGAGGTAGAGAAGATTTCTCAGAGGATAGTGACAGATATTACAGAAGATACTCGGAAAGTTAAGTAGGAGGTGACTCGGCATGTGACTGTTAGTGGACAGCTCTGGTTTTAGCTTTGATACTATCACTGTGGTACTGACAGCTCTTTCCTAAGCAGCCCAAGATCAGCTCTGCCAGCCGAAGATCCTGGACTCAGCCCAACTTTCTGCAGAGGATGATGAGTAAAGGCAGGCAAACCAGGATACTGCTGCCGGAACACTATACTTACCCTTCCTTCACTGGCATAACACTATTAATATAGTCAGAGTTTTTTAAAACACTTTTATGCCACTGTATAGTTGTCTTTGAAACAACTTAAATATCCGTTTTTATGTAATTTAGATTTTGAAATTATAGCTAACTTTAATAAAACAAGTACACGAACCCTATTCACATTATGGTAAAATGAAAGTGTAAAGTGTGTGTGTACAGTTATTCAGAGACACCATCTGAGATTTGAAAGACAAATAGTTTTTATATCAATTATTAGCATTTCAAAAATTAACTTTTAAGTCTTCAAATTTCAAATTGCATGTAAACATGTTTTATTTTAAAAACAGCAGTTTCATTTAACAAAGTCAGTTTAGTAACTATGTGTGTCTTACCAATATCTTTAAAGACATCTTTTTACAAAAGACAGTCAGTTTAGAAAAAAAGCCATTGTTTCAAAGAGAAATAGTCTCTTAAACCCTAGTAAGTATAAATTATTATTCACAGTACTGTCTAAACTGAAAGAAATTATTTGGTTCAGTGATAAGACTCCTTGAAAAGTTTCAGTTAGAAAGTACTATGCACTATTACTCATGTAACATTTGAGCCAAATCTTCTATTTCAAATACATTGCCATTTATTGAATTTTCTTAGAAGAATCTTTTACTATTATTGTAAGTCCTTTCTATAATTATCCATAGAAAATTTGTATTCAGCCAGGAAAATGTTACCTTCTCCCTAATCTACCATTTTAATAGAAATATTTTCTCTAGCAATTATTTCTTCCCATTGTTTCTGTCTGTATTATAAATTCCCAAAGCTTAAAACTATAATAGAGGATGAAATAAGAGGCACTAACTGTCAATATCTATGATCTGATAATGACCTTTATGATTTTGGATTAATTTTTCTAGGTTCTGCAATAATTATTGCACGTATTCATGGTAGTAGCTAAAGACAGAATGCCTGCTACAGTCCACAGCAGGGTAAGACAATTAGCAAATCCATGAATTCTCCTCCTCTTGATACTTTAATTTTAAAGGTAAAATAGTTTATGTAGGGGTTTAGGCATTGGTCAAAGGCATTTCTATGTGACTGATGATGGGGTTTCTTCTCGGTATGAAATGTAAGTGTATGAAAATCAAACATGCATGAGGAAACCAAACATGGTTTCATTTATCATTTGACCACGAACATTACAAAGCCTGTGGAATGAATAAATAATTCAACTCATTCCATTAATCTAGTAAATAAACCACACACACACGCGCGCGCACACACACACACACACACAGCTAATGCAAACACTGAGTCAGACTAGTAGAGTATGTGTTCAAGAGCAAAAACACTGTTCACTTCATCTCAGTCACAGATAGGGCTGATACTCAATGGGTAGGCACAACAGTCCTTTTGGTTGAAGTGTTGAAGCACTTCCATACTGGAATGTCCTCCTTCACCTACACTGCTGAAGCTCCTCCCCAGGATGCCCCCTCCCCTAATCTCCCTGGGATTTGAAACAAGAGTTAAATCCTGGCAGAGCAAAAGATCTCTAGTCTCTGCTGCTGCACTGTAGTAACCTGTTTCCTTCCCAGTTTGGTGCTTTGTTGTTGGAAGCCAGTCTGACTACTAGTCTCATAACTTTTTTGTTGTTGTTGAGATGGAGTCTTGCTCTTGTCGTCCGGGCTGGAGTGCATGGCATGATCTAGACTTACTGCAACTTCTGCCTCCTGGGTTTAAACGATTCTCCTGCCTCAGCCTTCCCAGTGGCTGGGACTACAGGTGTGCACCACCATGCCCGGCTAATTTTTGCACTTTTAGTAGAGATGGGGTTTGGCCATGTTGACCAGGCTGGACTGACCTCAAGTGATCCACCCGCCTTGGTCTCCCAAAGTGCTGGGATTGTAGGCATGAGCCACTATGCCTGGCCTAGTCTCATCTCTTGAGTACCCATCCTAAAAATAAGGTTAAGGTGGTAGGAGATAAGTAGTGAGTTGGAAGAAAATCAAAAATTAATTTATTTGAAAGGTAATCTGAAAGCCATTCATTCCTTAAATGCTTTATCAAAAGTCAAATGCCAGCTGGGCACAAGGTCAGACACCTGTAGTTCCAGCAACTCAGGAGGCTGAGGCAAGAGGATCTCTTGAGCCCAGGACTTTAAAGGCAGCCCGGGCAACATAGCAGATCCCATCTTCTAAAAAAAGGAAGGGAAAAAACCCACTTCAGATGTCTACAAGAATAAGCTAAGCAAATAAAATGTTGGCAAGATGAAGGCTTTAGCAAAATGAAGATTGTGTGTCCCACAAAAGCTGGAAGTTGTTATTCCTGAGCTCAGTACTACTAAGTCTTCAGATCTTTCAAGTAATACTGGAAATCAAGTTATACTGGCTTTGTGTGTGAATTCTATTGATTTATAAATGTTGCCAAATAATTAAAAACTAAATCCAAAACCAAAGCACTGGGTGAACCAAAACGTACATACTTGCTGGTGGGATTCAGCTTGAAGTCCAGTAGTTTGGAATTTCTGAGTTAGAATCTTCATTCTTTTCTGGTGAGGCATAGGCACATGATTTCTCTTTTAGCTGTAAATAGTTAAGTACAGTTGAAAAATCAGTGTTTTATGGCCCTTGTAATTTCATCAGTTCAGAATTACACGCAGTGCTGTAGAATTTTATGCCCTGAATGTGACCATGGGGTTGAATTTGTTTCACAAATTAAAATAGTAGGCATTCATGTGGCCAAGCACAATGTGTAATGTTAGTAAAAGATTGTAACTGATTTCTTGTCCCATCCATTTTTAAGTGTTCAACAAGTGTATATCATTCTGCAGGAGCATACATTTGTGCTTATTTTGCCTCCGACTTAATAAAACTGTGATATAAACTCTGGTCTAAAATTTGTACCTGAAGAAAATTAGGCAAATTGTAAAAAAATATACTATAAGCATGGTTAAATAAAGTGAAGATAAAATGTACATTCTCACTTCCTCTTTTAAATGAAGTGAAGAGCAAGATAGAGCATCAGTGCCTAAACAGAAATTGGAGAAATCTTTATGGCTATGAGCAGGTGAGGAATTAGAATTTTTTGCAAGGGGCACCTAGTTCTCCCCTCCAGCTTTTTTCCTCCTTAGTGAGGAAAGAGTGGTCCCAAGTACTACTTAGGGGAATCACAGTCTATCTGGGACTTTTAAAAGTTTCCGTCTCTGAATATAATTTAAATGTTATTAGGGGAGAAAGGATGTAGATAGTTGTCATGTTTCAGAACCTCTAAAATGACAGGCAGTATGAGTATGGTGTAGAAAGTAAAGCCAGAGTTCAGGCATTGGAAGAATCTGTCATCTACTAGCTAAGTGATTTAAGTCGAACTAGTTATTCTCTATATAGGTCAATTTGCACTCTGTAAAATGGGAATAAAAATAACTTCCTCAGGATGGGCATGGTGGCTTACTCCTGTAATCTCATCACATTAACCGGGCATGGTGGTGCACACCTGTAGTCCCAGCTACTGGGGAGGCTGAGGCAGGAGAATCGTTTAAACCCAGGAGGCAGAAGTTTCAGTGAGCCTAGATTGTGCCACTGCACTCCAGCCTGGACGACAAGAGCAAGACTCCATCTCAACAACAACAAAAATTATATGAAACTAGTGGTCAGACTGGCTTCTAACAACAAAGCACCAAACTAGGAAGGAAGCAGGTTACTACAGTGCATCACTTAGGCCAAGGCAGGCAGATTACCTGAGGTCCAGGGGTTCAAGACCAGCCTGGCCAACATGGCGAAACCCTGTCTCTACTAAAAATACAAAAATTAGCCGAGTGTGGTGACACACGCCTGTAATCCCAGCTGAGGCTGGGAGGCTGAGGCAGGAGAATTGCTTGAGCCTGGGAGATAGAGGTTGCAGTGAGCCCAGATCGCACCACTGCACTTCAGCCTGGTCAACAGAGCAAGACTCTGTCTCAGAAGAAAAAAACAAAAAACAAAAAAAAAACTACCTCAGATGTTGTGAGAATCAAATCAAATGGCATTACAAAAGATTCACAAAAAATTCAGTATATTTAACAAGTATATTTAGCATGGTGTCAGGATCGTATTAATTTGCTTGATACTTCACTCACACATCATGTACACAAAGCAAACACATACATATACATATGTACATGCATAACAAATACAGCAGTTATTTGCAGCCAAGAAACAAGCAAGATGTTGGAAACAGGTTTGTTCTTGAGAGGGCAGAGATGGTGTCGGCGCAGAATAGCTTACCTGCCTGCATAGCTGTTCCATGATCAGCAAGTCTACTCTTTGGGAGTAGAAGACCTTTTAGAAGTTAAAAGGACTCCTTAACATCCCACCCTTCTTCCTTATTTTCCCTTCCTTTCCCCTCACCTTCATGTCATTAAAGTAGCTATAAGGAATAAATAATGCCTTAAAGTTTATCAACTAATAATTCACCAGTGATTAATTTTGTGACCATGGCAAAGTGGTAGAAAGTATCTGGGGATGTGACATAACATATTTTCTGTGTAGGCTCCTGAATAAACGAACAAATACATTAGGTAGTGCCTTAGATGGGCTTGCCATGCTAGGCAAAGAGAGAAGACAAAGAAAACTTAGTAAAGCCAAAGATTTGAGACCTGTACTGTCTGACCAACAAGTATCACTTATAAAGAACAAGAGCTGCTCTTCATTGCCTGCTAGTCTTGTTCCAAGCACTGTGTGAAGTATATTTATAACAACTGTTTCTTTAATTCTTGTATCTACCTTTAGGAAGCACTATTGTCCCCACTTAACAGAGGTGGAAATCATAACTAAGGGAGTTTAAGCAACATGCTCTGCATTCCACAGAATGTCAGAACTGAGATTTAAATTCAGTTCTAGTTCAGGTCCAAAGCCTGTATTATTAAGCAATTCTGTTTACTATCTCCTTCCAAAGGAACTGGATACACCTCTAGTCTCATAATTTAGGATATTCAGGCAGTTTCTTCCATCACAGAGACTGAAATAGTGAAGAATAGAGCTTGTTAGAAAGAGAAAAAAGAACCCACACATTTGTTTTGATAAAAATGGTCATAAGAGAAAAGAGAAAGAAGAACAGCAGGGTAGGGCAAATAGGGAAAAGTGGGAGAGATGAGGAAGAATTAGTCAGAGGGAGTTGGAAGAGAGGTAAAGAAGGAGAGAACATTCTTTCCTCTCAGGAGAGTGGAAGTGCTAACAGAGCAAGCTGGGAAGGGGGGAAAGTGATAATGGAGGAACATGATAAGAGGGAGTAGGGTGGCTCAGATGACAGTAAAGGGATACAGTTAACATGGTCCCAACCAGGAGTTGTGCTAACGAGCTCTGTTGAGACTACTACCAAACAGCTGTTCCAAGAGCTTCAACAGCCTCAGAATTGCCCTGCAACCCTGAGGGGCTCCCAGCTCCAATTCTTGAAGCACAAGATTTGAGGATCCGTTCGGTTATATCTTTTTCATTTTATTATCTAAATCAGCCAGCTGGAGGAAGATTGGTTCATGAGGGAATACATACTTGCACTTTGAGACCTGGAATTAGGATATGTCTGTTTCCAATTATATTGAATATCAAAAGAAAAAAGATATGTTTTACTGAAGAGCTTTTCCTAAATAGTTAGAAGTATATTTAACAGTATAGTACATTATTGCTGAATCAATTATCTACTATTTCATCTTGATACTTTGCATAGGATCCCATGACTGTGGATATTGTTTTCAAATACTACTGTGCACAGGAAGCAATGTGTGGGCTTCGGATTTGACACCAAGACAGTGACATAAATAGGATTAATGTATACTCCATCAAGATTTTGGCTTCAATCTTATTGAAAATCATTCCTAATGCATACTGTCAATAAATATCAGATGTTCTATTAAGAACAATAATAACAAATATGTCTGAGTTCCTTCTTAGAATATGGCTGGCTACCCAAAGCCAATCTTTAGTGAGAAAATACAAAAATCAAGTAGAATTTTAAATTCGGAAATCCTCCCACCCCCCTGGAACACACATGGCACCATCCTAAGTGAGGCAGCAGGAATGACAACATCCTGCCCACAAATTTGATACTGTGGTTGTTCATGTAGGGTATTCTTTTGTTTACTGAAACAGAAGTTAGATTTACATTTAGGATATTATTTCAGAAAACATATACCTCATGAGGAAATGGCAATATTTAAGCTACATTCAATCAGTCCCGAAAACATTTCACAAAATGGGCTCTAGAAGTTACATGGTTCATCTGGTCTCTCCTTAAATATTGTAGTGTGTGTGTGTGTGTGTGTGTGTGTGTGTGTGCCCTTTATGTGATCACTTGTGAGTCAACATTAACTAAATATTTTCAACAGCCCTAGGAAAGTTTCCCTGAAATATTTCCCACATTTCCTGAATATTAGGGATCATGCTAACAAGAGATACTGATTATCCTGAACCTGACAAAGCAGCACAGTGCCCAGGAACAAGGGTGTTGGCATCAGATATCCAAGTGTTACCACTTACTAGCTATATGAGGTGGGCAACCTCTCAAGCCTTGATTTCAGTATGTGTAAGATATAATGAAAATTATAAATCACCTCATGAGGTTGTCACAAGGTTTAAATAAAATAATACCTAGCAACAGCCATATAATATGCATTCACTGGGTGCCTCTTAACACATTTTGGCTTTTTAAAATTATTACCATTATTAGAAATATTAGTGAAAATAAAAATCTTGCTGGAAGGGTTAGCACACGAACTCAAAGTAAACTAATGTTTAATGACAATCAAATATTTAGGCACTGTGGGAGAGCAGGAGAGAGTAAGAATATTGGCCCCTGAAACAGCCATAAAAAAAAAAATTGCTGGTGGAATTGAAGATCCACTCCACATTGTGTAGTTACCTGTCATTATGTACATTTTTTTAATGACCAAATAACAGTGTTTTCCTCCCAGGCCTTATCTCTGCAATTCCAAGAGACATCAGTGAAGTGTATTATAGCATATAGTTTCATTGGAAACCTAATAGAATAAAATAAGCATGATCTATGGACCTATGTTTGACTTTCAATCAAACCAAATAAACCATCACTGGAAAAACGTGGACAAATTACCTCTCTGAAGCTCAGCTTCTTCATCTATAAAATGGAGACAAGGTAATGCTCTCACAGGCCTCTCAGGAATTGGGTGATCAAGTGCCTAGCATCATTCCTAGTACACAGTAAAAACTCAGAAAGTGTTAGTTACCTCCCTTGTCCCTTGCTTTACAGGCATGTGGAGATAAGTATAAGACAATGTCTACACTTCGATAAATGTTTCCCTTTCTAATCTTTTAACCTGATAATATAATAAATGCACATATAAAAGTTATCATTTTATGCCACTTATAAACAATTTATTCATTCCTTACAACAACAGATCATATTCAGTTTATGAATCACACAACTGGTAAGGAGCAGAATTAGAATATCTGCATAGGTTGTTCAATTGTGATCTCACATGCTCCCACTACACCATGCATATTATTAAGTATTTAAGTCAAGTCACAGATTCAAAATATAAATAAATGCAAATACTTGCATATAGAGTTTTACTTCCCTCAACTTACTAATCACTTCCTAACTAAATGATGGATTCCTTCTCCTCTCTGGTATGCCTTTGTTTTCAGTAGAGTGCTCTCAAGAGTTGAAATATACTGTTCCCTTTTCTTGTCCACAACTTCAGGCAAGTCACCTGCAGCTTGAGTTACAAAAGTCATTAGACTACCTTCTCCTACATTTTGCTTTAACTGAGAATCACTGATAGCTGAATTTCTTCGACAGCGAGGCAGGTTCCCAATTGCCTCTTTTATCACCTCGGTTTCTAGATCTTTTCTCTGTCAGACACACAAAACATGGAGAAGGAGTCCAACTATTTGCACTCAATCAATGTAAATTTTTCTGCAAGCCCTTTGATGTCGTTTAATCAGGAAGGTTGGCCACTAAATAACTCACTACTTAATTTACTTTCTCTTTCTTCCTTTAAGCATGCTCAGTTACTTGAATCACTCTTGGCCCAAGTAATAAATTTTCATTATCTGCAATCTTCTGACACCATTCCTTATTTCCTAAAGTGGCCATCCTCTTTAGGAATTTTTTTCCGAAAAATAACACTTTCTCAAAAAGTTTTAAAATCTAGTTACTGTGTGGTTTCTTGATAAGTGTCATTGAAATTTTACCTAAGGTCAGTCATATTTCTTTTAACTATTATGGCATCCCTTTTTTATAGGAGAAAAGGTAGAGGTCTATATTCTCATCTTATGAACTACTGGTGATCAACAGGGCAATTCAATGTATGGAGTAATAAAAACAAATTTAAGAAAAAATGTAATGAATTAGAGGAAAGGCAGTACAGTAGCATGGCAGCAAAATTTGCTTCATAGTACAATTAATTACAGGTATAATTAGAAATATAGGGACTACAATTTTCTTAATTTCTTAATTATGAACATTAATAGTGTGAGAATTACTTAGACAACATTAATATCCTGGAAGAGGAGAAAATGGCTTATTTGGCAGATATTATTTCTACTGATCAAAGTCTCTTTCTCTTTTTTGGTATAATTAAGCACATGAGTATTGTACATGAATCTTCATTTGGTGATCTCTTATGAGAAGGTACCTCACGTGAATTTAGCTATATATGTAAGCAGTACATGTCAGTGAAGTGTTAGCCCCACAAACACTCTGTGGAATGGTCAAAACCCAGTTAATTTATGGTGCTATGGGATTTTGTTGACTTTTCTTTTACTTCTAATCTGCCAGAATACAAAGGTACATTTTGCATAATAACAATGACTATGGTCTACCATAATTTTAAAAGTCTAGTGAATCACTAAAGGAAAAGATGACCACAAAAATGGGCTAAATAATTTTAACAGCTTCTTTCTGGAGATGAAGTTTTTCTTCTCTTATGATACTAAAAATACGTCTTTTAAAATCCACACAAAAAAATTTTGAAAAATGCACACCTACCAGATTGAGTTATAATGACAACTTCGACTATTAAAAATCTAGGTTAAATTATTACCTTTTTCAAGAGTATCTGTATACATGAACTAAATATAAACCTTATATAGAAAGCATTTTTCTCCCACTTTCCCCTTTTATAGTGTCCAGCAGGCCTTCAGCTTCTATACTCTTATTATAGGTACCAAATTTGTTGCACTGTAACTCTGAGTTAAAAGTACATTGGCCTATTTTTTGTATAAAATTGGGACACATAGTCTGACAAAAGGTTTTATGACTCTCCCAGTGAAAAAGATAGTCTGGAATTAATAAGTTATACACCAAAAATATAGGAAATTCTAAGAAGTTTCAATAATTTTTAGTGATAGAGATAGAAATTTAGAATCAGGGCTGTCTCAGAAAATCACAGTGGTATGATATGAACTGCACCTTGTTTTTGAGTGTATTTTTCCCCAGTATTTTGGTATCCAACTTACTTTTAGGTTATCATTGGGGCACAATTCCACACTGCCTCATGTAACGTTGAAAAATCCACGTGTTGTGCAAAGACTGGTGGCTAAGCAGTTTACCCTCCAGGACCGCTCAGGCAATATATACCTGGAAAAAACACATAAACAGCAGCAAGTGTACAGGAACAGTTTCCTCAATGCCTATTGCATTATAGTGCAGTGCAAGATAGCGACAGTATTGCCATATCAGACTTACTGCCTAGAGAAGCAAAAACTACACTGCTAGCATCCTGGCAGGGGTCAGGGTTCCAAGCCTTACAGTTGACCAGATGTTCTAGTTATCTGTTATTGCAAAACAAAGAACCATAAAACTTAACGTCTTAACAACTGCTTTATAATACCACATGATTTTGTGGGTTAGATATTCAAACAAGTCTCAGCTACATGATTCTTCTGTTTAATGGGACATTGATGAAGCTCGAGTTGTACTCAGCTGGAAAATGAGCTGCTCTGGAGGATCTAGCATTGCTTCAATCACATGCCTAGTTCCTTAGCAAGGACAGCTGGAAGGCAGGGGCGAGGCTGACAGTTTCAACCAGAGCACCCAAGCATGGCCTCCCTCTGTAGAAAACCTCAAGGTTGTTTGTTTGTTTTGTTTTGTTTTTGTTTTGTTTTGTTTTGTTTTGTTTTTTGAGATGAGGTCTGGCTCTGTCGCCCAGTCTGGAGTGTAGTGGCATAACAGGTCACTGCAACCTCCTCCTCTTGGAATCAAGCCATTCTCCTGCCTCAGTCTCCCAAGTAGCCGGAACTACAGGCATGCACACCATGCCTGGCTAATTTTTGTATTTTTTTTAGAGATGGGGTTTCACCATGTTGCTCAGGCTTGTTTCAAACTCCTGAGCTCAAGTGATCTGCCCACCTTAGCCTCCCAAAGTGCTAGGATTTTAGGCATAAACCACTATGCCTGGAGAACAGACTTTTTACATAGCGCCCTGGGACTCCAAAAGTGAGTGTTCCAGTGAATAAGAACAAAACTGTGTGGCTTTTAAAGGTCCAAGGTGCCCCATCTGCTGTACTCTATTGGTAAAAGCAGTCATGAGTCACTCAAATTCAAGGGGATGGGACCTAGAACCAATCTTGGATGGGAAAAACATCAAATATTTGGGCCATGTTTATAAATGACAACACTGGGATTCAGACATTTAAGCATAAAGACAGAGCCAAATTCTAAGGATCTGTATCGGATCCCAATTTTTTTTTTTCTGGGAGGCTGGTCTGCAGGCAATCATTCTTGAACAAGCCAAGCTTTAAATGTTACCACATATCCCTGTTATTCTGATTATCAATAACATCTAGAATTTATTGTTACTAATATTTATATATTTTCTTAAGGAAAATTTAAAGAAATTACTCCTAAAATAAACTGTAAAATTATAAATAATCAAGTAGTTAGAAGTTACCCTTGTCTAATCATTGGAGTCCAATATATTATATACTGCAAACTATTTGTCAGGATTCACACTGTTCCTTCTCTCTATGTCAATTGTTCCATCTGATCCTCTCTGCTCATCTAAATCAGTCAATCATCTGCACACAGGATAAATCCCATCAAGATTTCCCTAGTACTCACAGTTCACCATAATTTTTTTTATCTCATTAAAAATCTGTCAACATCTATACCAATCATTTGACTTCCTATATTATTAACTGTGTTTAAGTCTATAATTTCTGATTCCTCAGCTAAGGCATAAGCTCTTTGACTTTAGGAATCATTGTTGTATCCTTCACAGTGTCTTGCACATTGATTGCTAATTGATTGCTGATTAAGTAATTGAATAGTTGATCAATACATTGTTCTCCATAGGAATTCTTTTATTTAAAAATAGATGTTAAAATGGACTTGCATAAGTAATCCATAATCTTGATTTGGGGACATGTCACATTTTGCATTTGGAACAACTCCTAGATAAGAGATTACAATTTTCTATAGAATAAATGACTAAATTGATAGAATAATAGATAATTGTTCTAAGTAACACAGCATCTCTTATTCCCTGGAGTATGACTTGGGACCTCAGCCTCTTCATCCTTAAAACAGAAATAATCATTCCTACCGTATAAGGAAGGTTGTTTAAAGAAAAAATGAGATAATACCTGAAAGTGTTTAACAGTGTGCCTGTGACTTCATAAATGCCAATAAATTAGGATAGCAATAGTTTTAGGAGAAAGTATAACTGTTTTTTTTTCTTTTATATAATTTCAATAGTTTTTGAGGAACAGGTGGCATTTGGTTACATGGATAACTTCTTTAGTGGTGACTTCTGAGATTTTGGTACACCCATCACCCAAGCAGTGTACATGGCACCCAATATGTAGTCCTTTATCCCTCACCCTGCCTCCCACACTTCTTCCTGAGGCCCCAGAATTAATTATGTCATTCTTATGCCTTTGTGTCATCATAGCTAAGCTTCCACGTATAGGTAAGAACACACAATGTTTGGTTTTCCATTCCTGCGATACTTCACTTAGAGTAATGGTCTCCAATTCCATCCAGTTGGCTACTAATGCCATTGTTTTTTTCCTTTTTATGGCTGAGTAGTATTCCATGGTAGATATAATAGATCCCAAATTTTCTTTATCTACTTATTGTTTGATGGGCAAGTTAGGCTGGTTCTAAATTTTTGCAATTGCAAATTATGCTGCTTAAAGACATGTGTGTGCAAGTCTTTCATACAATGACTTTTTTCCCTCTGGATAAATACCTAGTAGTGGGATTGCTGGGTCAAATGGTCATTCTACTTTTAGTTTCTTAAGGAATCTCCATACTGTTTTCCATAGTGGTTGTACTAGTTTACATTCCCACCAGCTATGTAAAAGTATTCCCTTTCACCATGCCAACATGTTCTTTTTTGATTTTTAAAATTATGGTCATTCTTGCAGGAGTAAGGTGGCATCTCATTGTGGTTTACTTTGCATTTCCCTGATAATTAGTGATGTTGAGCATTTCTTCATGTGTTTGTTGACTTGTTGTATATCTTCTTTTGAAAATTGTCTATTCATGTCCTTTGCCCACTTTTTGATGGGATCATTTGGTTTTTTGTTGCTGATTTGTTTGAGTTCATTGTAGATTCTGGATACTATTCCTTTGTCAGATACATAGTTTGCAAATATTTTCTCTCATTCTGTGGATTGTCTGTTTACTCCGCTTATTATTTCTTTTGTTGTGCAGAAGCTTTTTAGTTTAATTAAATTCCATCTATATATCTTTGTTTTTGTTGCATTTGATTTTGGATTCTTGGTCATGAACTCTTTGCCTAAGTCAATGCCTAGAAGAGTTTTTCTGATGTTATCTGTTAGAATTTTTATGGTTTCTGGTCTTAGATTTAAGTCTTTGATCCAATTTGAGTTGATTTTTGTATAAGGTAAGAGGTGAGTTCTTCTGTATGTGGCTTGCCAATTATCCCAGCAGCATTTGTTGAATAGGGTGTCCTTTTCTCACTTTATGTTTTTGTGTGCTTTGTCAAAGATTGGTTTGCATCTATTGAGATGATTAAGTGATTTTTGCTTTTAGTTCTGCTTATGTGGTGTATCACATTTATTGACTTGTGTATGTCAAACCAACCCTGCATCTCTGGTATAAAACCCACTGGTTCATGGTGTATTATCTTTTTGATATGCTGTTGGATTTGGTTAGCTAGTATTTTGTGGAGGATTTTTGCAGATATGTTCATCAGGGATAGTGATCTGTAGTTTTCTTTATTCATTAGGTCCTTTCCTAGTTTTGCTATTAGGGTAATACTGGCTTCACAGAATGACTTAAGGAGATCTCCCTTTCTCTATATTTTGGAATAGTTTCAGTAAGACTGTACAAATTCTTCTTTGAATGTCCGATAGAATTCAGCTATGATTCCATCTGGTCCTGGACTTTTTGTTGTTGGGAATTCTTAAATTACTGTTTCAATCTCACTACTTATTATTGGTGTGTTCAGAGTTTCTATTTCTTCCTGATTTCACCTAGGAGGGTTGTATTTTTCCAGGAATTTACTTGTCTCCTCTGGAGTTTCTAGTTTGTGCTCATAAGAGTGTTCATAAAAGACTTGAATGATCTTTTGTGTTTCTGTGGTATCGGTCGTAATATCTCCTATTTCTTTTCTAATTGAGCTTACTAGGATCTGCTCTCTTTTCTTGGTTAATTTCCTAATGGTCTGCCAATGTTGTTTATTTTTTCAAATAACTAGCTTTTTGTTGCATTTATCTTTTGTATTTTTTTCTTGTTTGTTTCAACATCCTTTCGTTCTGCTCTGATCTTCATTATTTCTTTTTTTTCCTGCTGGGTTTAGATTCAGTTTATTCTTGTTTCTCTAGTTCCTTGAGGTGTGAGCTTAGATTGCCTATTTGTGTTCTTTCGGATTTTTTGATATTCTTTTAACGCTGTGAAATTTCCTTTTACTGCCACTTTTGCTGTATCCCAGAGGTTTTGAACCATTGTGTCACTACTGTCGTTCAGTTCAATGACTTTTTAAATTTTCATTTGATCTCATTGTTGACCCAAAGATCATTCAGGAGCAGATTACTTTTCACGTATTCGTATAGTTTTGAGGGTTCCTTTGGATGTTAATTTCCAATTTTATTCTACAGTGGTCTGAGAGAGTACTTATATAATTTAAATTTTCTTAAATGTATTGAGATTTGTTTTGTGGCTTATCATGTGGTCTATCTTGGAGAATGTTCCATGTGCTGGTGAAAAGAATGTGTATTCTTCAGTTTTGGGGTAGAATGTTTGGTAAATATCTGTTATGTACAGTGGTTCTAGGGTATAGTTTAAGTCCATTGTTTCTTTGTTGACTTTCTGTCTCGATGACCTGTCTAGTGCTGTCAGTGGAGTACTGAAGTTCCCCACTATTATTGTGTTGCCGTATATCTCATTTCATAGGTCTAGTACTAATTGTTTTATAAATTGGGGAACTCCAGTGTTAGTTGCACATATATTTAGGATTGTGATATTTTCCTATTGGGCTAATCCTTTTACCATTATATAATGTCGCTCTTTGTCTTTTTAACTGTTGTTGCTTTAAAGTCTGTTTTGTCTGATATAAGATTAGCTATTCCTGCTCAGTTTTGGTTTCCGTTTGCATAGAATATCTTTTCCATTCCTTTACCTTAAGTTTTTGTAAGTCCTTATGTGTTAGGCGATTCTCTTGAAGAAGCAGATACTTGGTTGGTGTATTTTTTATCCATTCCGCCATTCTGTATCTTTTAAGTGAACCAACGAGGCCATTTACATTCAACATTAGTACTGAGATGTGAGGTACTGCTCTATTCATCATGCTAGTTGTTGCCTGAATACTTTGTTGTTGTTTTTGTTTTGTTTTGTTATTATTTTATAGACACCATGAGATTTATGGAGGTTCTATTTTGGTGTACTTCAAGGTTTTGTTTAAAGATTAGAACTCCTTTTAGCATTCTTTGTACTACTAGCTTGGTAGTGGTGAATCCTCTCCGCATTTCTTTGTCTAAAATAGACTTCATCTCTCCTTCATTTATGAAGCTTAGTTTTGCTGGATACAAAATTATTGGATGATAACGATTTTGTTTAAGGAGTCTAAAGACAGGACTCCAATCCCTTCTGGCTTGTAGGGTTTCTGCTGAAAAATCTGTTGTTAACCTGATAGGTTTTCCTTTATATGTTACCCGATGGTTTTGCCTCACAGCTCTTAAGATTCTTGCCTTTCTCTTAACTTTAGATAACCTGATGACTATGTTCCTAGGTGATGATCTTTCTGTGATGGACTTCTTGAGTGTTCTTTGAGGTTCTTGTATTTGGATGTCTAGATTTCTAACAAGACTGGGAAAGTTTTCTTCAATTATTTCCTCAAGTAAGTTTTCCAAACTCTTAGATTTCTCTTCTTCATCAGGAACACCGATTATTCTTATGTTTGGTCATTTAACATATGACATATGACATAACAATCTCAAATTTCTTGAAGACTCGCTCATTTTTTAAAAATTCTTTTTTCTTTGTCTTTGTCACATTGGGTTAATTCAAATGCCTTGTTTTCCAGCTCTGAAGTTCTTTTTTCTACTTGTTTGACTCTATTGTTGAAACTTTCCTGTGTATTTTGCATTTTTCTAAGTGTGTTTTTCATTTTCAGAAGTTGTGATTGTCTTTTATTTATAATATCTATTTCTCTGGAGAATTTTTCTTCCATATCTTGTATTTTTTTTTTATTTCTTTGAGTTGTTTTTCACCTTTCTCTGATACATTCTTAAGTAGCTTAATATTCAACCTTCTGAATTTTGTCTAGCAATTCAGAGATAAATTCTTCTTGGTTTGAATTCATTGCTAGAGAGCTAGTGTGATCTTTTGGGGGTGTTATAGAATCATATGTTGTCATATTACCAGAATTACTTTTCTGGTTCCTTCTCATCTAGGTAGACTGTTTCAGTGAAAAGATCTAGAACTCAAGGGCTGCCATTCAGACTTTGTTTGTCCTATGGGGTGATCCCTTGATTTGTTACCCTCCCCCTTCCCCCAGGGATGGGACTTCTTGAGAACCAGAATGCAGTGATTATTATCAGCCTTCCGCATCTAGCTACCCAGCAGGGGTACCAGGCTTCAGGCTGATGCTGCTGAGGAATGTCTGCAAAAAGTCCTGTGATGTGATCCACCTTTAGGTCTCCCAACCATGGATACCAGTACATGCTCTGGTGGAAGTGACAAGGGAGTGAAGTGGACTCTGTGAGAGTCCTTGGTTGTAGTTTTGTTTAGTATGCTGGTTTCCTGAATACTGGTTATGCTGAATACTGGTGATATCACATGGACAGACTCAGAACCTCTGGTTAGCCAGGGTGTTTCAGGTGGCAGAATTAGCTGTTGTTTTCTCCTTCTTTGGACCAGGATTGTTCTGTTATGAGTTGCTGTAAAGGCTTGAGATATGTACTCAGGTTTCTCAGGTGATCAAGTGAGGCATAGAGCTCCCAAGAGTTTATGTCTTTTGTCTTTGGCTACCAGGGTAGATCAAGAAAAACCACCAGGTGAGGGCAGGTTGAGGCAGGTCTGAGCTCACACTCTCCTTGAGCATGGCTTGCTGTGGCCACTGTGGCAGGTAGTGGGTGGTTCCCAGGCCAATAGAGTTATGTTCCAAAAGGGATTATAACTGCCTCTGCTGCATCACACAGGTTGCCAGAGCAGTGATAAGGCTCATCCAGCTTGAATGTAATCAGCAAAGCCAGTCTCACTCCCACCATGCCCCGCCAACAGCACCAAGTTTATATCCAGGCAGCTGGTGAGTAGGGATGAGATCCTGCCCCAGGCTACATGCCTCTCTATTGAGAAAGCAAGCAGGGTTCTCAGACCTTGCCCCTCCTTGCCACACCTTCATTTTCTGCTTCTGTGCTCATATCTGCACTTCTCATTCCCACCCCCACACCCCTGCAAGATTCTGCTCAGAAAGATTCATAATCAATTGAAATTATTACAAAGTTCAGCTAGGAGCTTCCTTCATGCTGTGTCCCTCCTCAATTCTGCTGGCTGCCATCCTCAAGGACCTCTGTGAGATAAGGCCAGGAATGACTTCCCTGGGATTGAGCTAGGGACCTGGAGTGCCTACAGGGCTCTTCCCATTGCTTCTTCTACATTTATATGTTACTTGACTCCCTAAATCCACTTCAGATCTAGGTAAGGTTAAATCCTTTTCCCATGATCTGGATTTTCATATTCCCCAGTGGGGATGTGTGTTCAGAGGCAGCATTTTCCTCCACTTCACACTTTGGGAACTCAGTTTTTCAGCTGTCTTGCAGAGTTGGCAGAGGCAAGCTGCTTATTTCAAAGGATCTGTGAATTATTATTATTATTATTATTATTATTATTATTTTGGTATGCTCCTGCAGTGATTCTTGGAGCAAAAGTTCACAGTGTGAGTCTCCACATGCTGTTCTTTCTGTCCAAGTGGAAGCTGCACATTGGTCTTGTCTCCTACCTGCCATTTTCATTTCTGTAGCTAATTATTGTTGATTTCACTATTATTACTCTATCCCCCATAATTATGACATAAAAAATCTCAGCTGGGTGCAGTGGCTCACGCTTATAATCCCACCACTTTGGGATCACGAGGTCAAGAGATCGAGACCATCCTGGCTAACATGATGAAACCCTGTCTCTACTAAAAATACAAGAAATTAGTCTGGCATGGCGGTGGATGTCTGTTGTCCCAGCTACTCGGGAGACTGAGGCAGGACAATGGCGTGCACCTGGGAGGCGGAGCTTACAGTGAGCTGAGATAGTGCCACTACACCCCAGCCTGGGCAACAGAGTGAGAATCCGTCTCAAAAAAAAAAAAAAAGAAAGAAAAAGGAAAGAAAAGAAATCTCAGGACACCTATTCCATCATTTCTTTTTTCAATTAAAAAGATTCTCCACAGATTGGAGGTCACATTTGTAATTTAACCTTTTTTGAAAAATAAGTAAGCAATAGTGTATGCATTAAGAGTTCAGTCTCAGGGGTCAAATCTATGTGGGTTAAAAATCCCAGTTTCATGACTCATTAACTCTGTGACTGGGCAAGTTGCTGAACTCCACTTTATCTCAGTTTACCCATCTCTAAAATGGAAATCATAACAACATATCCTCATTGATATTATTATTACTAGAATACAATTAATCAGAGGGAAATGCTTTACCTGCCTAGGATGAGTTTGGGCAGAAAATTTCTGCCGCTTTTTATCTTTAAATATGGAGAAATAGAATTTAGAGTTTGAAAAAAGCATTAGAAGTTATCTAACCTAGATTTTCAACTGTACCAAAATTCTTTATAAAGACCTCTCATAAACGATTATTCAGGCTTCCACAGAGGAAAAGCACAACCTCATTCCAACCTTATGTAGCTTAAATTGTTTCTTATTGCATTCAATTTTACTTACAAGTAATCTCACATTTTGGTTCTACACATGTTCTCTGGACTACAAAGAAAAATGTAAAAATCCCTTTTATTTGGTAAATTATTAAAAATTGTTATCATATAATCCTAGAGTCCTCCATTTTTCTTTTCTTCTAATGGTTTCTCACATGCTCTGATTACTAGAATCTTTTCCATCCTGTTGTTTCACTACCAGACTGATACTACATTCCTTTTAATGAGAACCAGCAGTGAACACAATAACATGAGCATTCAGAGTCAGGTTATTACTTTCTTCATTCTAGGGAAGTAAATTCTATTTATTGCAGCCCAAGTACTGACTTAATTGTCAATTCAGTTGTATCATTGTCTACCATAATGCTATTTTCTTTCAAGCCACATCAAAGATTGTGAACATTTATTATAAATTTACACTGTGTGATTATTCTACATAATTTTTGTTTTATTTATTGCACATAAAATTGAAAATATAATTCTAGTTCCAGTCCATAAGGTATATGTAATCCCAGAAACTTACTGAGATATATCTACATCTCTATATATCTTATAATTTTATATATCTATAAACATATATACATATACACACACACACACACACACATACAGAGAGAAAGAGAGAGAGAGAGAGAGAGACAGAGAGAGAGAGAAAGTCTCACTCTAACACCCAGACTGGTGTGCAGTGGAGTGATTATAGCTCACTGGAGCTTCAAACTCCTATGTTCTAGTGATCCTCTCACCTAAGCCTCTCAAGTAGCTGGCACTATAGGCACATGCCAATTTTTTCACACATCTGGCTAATTTTTTCATTTTTCATAGAGATGGGGTCTCAATATATTGCCCAAGCTAGTCTTGAACTCCTGGTCTGAAGCAATTCTCCCACCTCAGTCTCCCAAAGTGCTGGGATTACAGGTGCAGACCGCTGCATCCAGCCTTATTTCAGTAGTATTTTAAAAGACTTTCATGACAATAAAAAGAAAATAAGAAAAATTTTAATCTGTCAGTGATGAGCCAGGTTGAAAAAAATTAAAAGAAAGAAAGAAAGAATGATTTTAAGAAGTAACTGACATCATATGGGTTATTTTATTTAAGTTTACATGGTTTCAAAAGAAAAATAATTTTAGTAGATTATTTATACTTTCAGTTTTGAATCTGCAAGTGTAAAGTTGATTTGTTTGATGGTAAAATTAAGCTGCTTGACATTTTCAACTAAAATTGAGATGATGACTCTTAGTTTTCCATATTTACTTGGTAAGGAAATGTTAGTTAAGCTAACTAAAGTTGAAATATGTAAACTTATTTGAACAAATTTATTAAGCCACATTAAGAGGAGATTTTTAAACAAAATAACGTATTGGCTCATGATGAAAGTAGCATTATGGTTTATTTTATCCCATCCTTTCTCCACCTCTTTTGAGCTAGGGGATTATCATTTACTTTATGTCAACTACGTAATCATTTGTAATAAAGCTACAGACTCAAGGCAACTAAGAAAAGAAATTAATTAAACTGGTAAGCAAAGTATTTTTGCTAAATATTTTTTTAAATTTTGCTAAATTTTCTACTAAAAATACAAAAATATGCTGAACATTAGGCTGCCATTTCATTTCATTGTGGATACAGTTGATTGTATTCCCTAGTTATCGTACTTTATAAAGAACATCTCTGAGTTGAAAAGATATGACATAACTGGGTGTTATAGGCATTCCTTTGTTTTAATATCCAATCTATGGTTCCACAAAATGACATAGTACCACATTATCTAGCAAGCTCCAGAACAAAATAAGGTAGCCCAGTTTAAACAGCCAAATTGTTCGGAATAACATAACTTTTTCATATTACACCTCATTTTTTATTGTTAGCAAGATTTTCTCTTTTAGATTATTTACCAAACTAAATTTAGAATACCTACATTGTATGATTTTCTTTCTGGCAACTAGAATACATGGTTGTGGGATTCAAAACTTTTATGTACTTCCTCATTCATTTGGGCAATCTGAGTGTGTTTAAAAAATACAGAGAGTATCTATCTCCTACAAAATTAGAATACTGTGGTTTTCTTTACTTACTCATAGAGATCCTTTGGAAAGCAAATGCTTTCTCTTCTGTTTCCTCCTTCCCTTAGGGCTGTATTTTAATCATCTTTGATAATGTTTCACTGATAAAGCAAGGGAAAAGGAGAAGCAGAAGGCAGATCTGTTAAGGCTTGTCAGCCAGATCAACACGGGATTTTGATTTCAGAATCAAGAGAAGTTTCTGTTAAAATTTTGCTGCATAGCTGAATAGATTGATTAGATGATCTGACAATCTAGTTAGTGAAAACTGAAAACAAAAGTGAAAAACCTTACACTATGAATAGTTAAGATAACTTTTAATTTTTAAAATCTAAATATTGAAATTTTTAAAAACCTTACTAAACTTAGTCTTGACTGATCTATTGATTTGTGACAGTGTGTAACAATAAAAAGCACTCCCTGTGATTTTGCATTTGTTGAGCTTACCTTGTAATTCTCTATCTTAAGCTTTACATATTTCAAGTGTATGCTCTTAGGTGAAGTACTTTCATATTACACATCTTTTTCCATTTCTTCACTATGTCTCTCTGCTTATTTTTAGTTAGATATGTTACTTATATAGAGAGAGAGTTTAGAAAGCAATGCGTCCAACCTGAAAGTCTCTGACATTTAATAGAAGATTTAAATCTATTTACACTTGTTGAGCTTATCAATTTGTTTGGATAACATTCTCAGGGATATATACCAGACATCCATTAAATATTTGCTTAATAAATATATTTGGCATATTTCATCTCTGATTTTATCTCCTTCTTTCCAGGCTTTTATTGAACTAAGAGTATTTTCTCTGTTCTCGCTTTTCTTTCCCTCTAACAGTTTGGAAGTTTCGCATTCTATTTCTATTCTTTCAGTAATTTATTACAAAACCTTAGTTATTTTGATAAACAAATTTTACAAAGGTTTATTTTACCTGTTGAAGACATCCTTTTATTGATTTATGCCATTTCTAACTATTCCTTGGCTTAATTTACCAAAACGGTATTCAATAAAGACAACAATAAACCCGAGTCAGATGCAAAAGTGTGTTTACAAATGTAGATATTTAAATTTTATACATTCTTAGGATGAAATCAAATACAATAATAAAACTCCAAAACAAGAAAACCAATATAAAAGTACTTTAAACTCCAATGTGAATACACTGTAATTAAAAAGGAGTATTCAATAAAAACAGAAATGCTTGCCTTTACACTTTTTTCCCACAGATTATTAAAATTACCCAACCAGGATGAGGTACCCAATAAATATTCATATCATTATGACTTGGTTTTGATTGTCATTCTCATGAGGCTGCACACAACTATTGAGCTGTAACATGACTCAGTTTTTCCATTGATGAAACTGTATGTTCCTTCTGCTGTCAGTGATGTGAAATCAATTGCTACAGCTTTATTTGTACTGTCTACAGCATAAACGCAAATTGAGATTATTATAAGTAATTGTAGCATCTAACCTTTTGGTTAGCATGAAGTCATACATAGGTAATAAAAGTAAGATGTTGCAATGGGAAAGAATCATCAATTCCACAGTGTAGTTATTGATGGTCAAAGCTTTTGAAAGTCAAATGAAATAAGAACAAGTGCCCCTGTTAATTAGCATTCAGGCATAGTAATAAAACCCTTACATATTATCATTTTTAAGGAGATAATTCACTATACAAATAAACCCTGAAATTAAACACCCACGTAAAGATTTTTCACAAAAGTGATATTCTTCCCTGGAGGTAGTGAGGTGGGGAGATGGACATTTACAAAGAATATTCTTGTTGGCCTTGTGATGGGCAGAATAATCCTCCACATCCCACCAAAGATGTCCAAGTCTTAATCCCTGTACTCTGTGAATATGTTGTCTTACATAGCAAAATGAACTCTATAAATGTGATTAAATTAAGGAAGTTAAGATAGAGGGTCACCCGAGATTATCCAAGTGAGCCTAGTGTCATCGCAAAGGTCCTTATAAGTAAAAGAGGGAGGCAGAAGGTTTAGAGTCAGAGAAGAAGTAAAGGTCAGAGAGAAGCAATTGATGGCCTTTAGATGGAAGAGGGCTACGGGCAAGAAGCAGGGCAACCTCTAGAAGCTGGAAAAGGCACAAAAACAAGCAGATCCACTCCTAGAACCTACAGAAGTGCAGCTCTGCTGATACCTTGATGTTAGCCCAGTGAGACTCATTTCAGACTTTTGATCTCCAGAATATAAGATAGTAAATATTGCGTTGTTTGTGGTAATTTGTTACAGGAGCAGGAAATACTAATAAAGGTCTCCTGCAGTAAGAATTTCTGAGTGAAAAGGAAAAGTTGTTCCAGGCTGGAAAGAATAACAAATGAGATCTAGAGAATTAAATAACTTATTTCAGGTCGCCCAGTTAGTGATAGAATCAGAATATATATGTGGATCTTTCTTTACCATTACTACACTATCACGAAGAACTCAGAACTAACTCAGTGCACAATGAGTAGAGTCTGTCCAGAGGCAAGTGGAAGCTTGCTCTTTTTATGATCAGTGCAATATGAAAAATTAAGCTAAAATATGTTGAATTCTACATAAAAATAAAATGTGTACAAGACCATAAAGGAGTCTCATATTTGTGCATAGTCCTCAAGATAATTCATGTGCCGAAAATTTTAAACTCTCATTTTACACTAGGGAGTTCTTGGAACAAAATCAGACTGAAAGGAGTCACATACAAGGACATTTTCAAAATTAAGAGACTTTTATGTAAAATACAAATTTAAATGGTTGAGTGAAAATTATATTTTTGATAAAAAATGTAGTGTAAATAAACATTAACGAAGAAAAAACACTCTACAGTTTAAGCACATGTATTTTAGTCAATATATGTTTTATACATGTTTCAAATGTATGAGGTTGAAACAAGACTTTCCAGGAGATAATA
Source organism: Mandrillus leucophaeus (assembly GCF_000951045.1). NCBI lineage: Eukaryota > Metazoa > Chordata > Mammalia > Primates > Cercopithecidae > Mandrillus > Mandrillus leucophaeus. Next base: position 566,200 of record NW_012109430.1, on the reverse strand, counting down.
AAAATGATTTTTAAATAGTAAAAGTTTTCTTACTTTATTTTGACTAAATTAAAACTGGCTGAAAAGTTGAGATAAGTTTGCCAATGATGATTTGTGGTATAATTTCTGATGTCCAAATGAAGGTGGCTGGACAAAAAGGGACAAGTTAATTATCTTGAGTAACTTTTAATGTTGAGTGAGCAGTCGATTTGGTAACTTTTATAGAGTTCATCAGGCTTCTTTTATATTATTGCATTACTTTGTAGTGTCTACTGGGTCTGTATCTGTTCAAAAGTTTTTGATCCTTCTTAAGTTTGTTATTCTATGACATCACTTGCAAAAGTCTACCAAATTGCCTCCACTTTCCTGAAATATGTAACCCCGTGGCTGCTGCCAACATCCTCTACCTTTTCTCCTGTTGAAGACCGTAAGCAAGTTACTATGGTCCCCTACTTCAAAAAATTTCAGTTTTATATCTTTACTTTCTCACCTTCTTGATGCCAGTCTTTGAGATAATTGTTCTCAATGGTTACCATGACTAACTTCTCTATTTTTACTCTTAATTGCTTTTACTTCATTTTCTCCAAGATGTTGTAACATCTGAAGACTCCTCCAACTTTCTGCTTGCAAAAATTTCCAGTGTGAAAATATAGTAGTCATAACAGTAATAACAAATTGTCCTTGCCTCTTTAAACTGCCAGCTCTTTCTTTCAGTATCAATATGGATACAACTTATTTCAGTCTCATTTCAGCCTCTTCACTCTACTGAGATTACTCTACCAAACATGACCATTGACCTTCTGAATATCACATACAATCCTCTCTCCAGTCTTTCTTAAGTTTATCTTGTTCACACTATTTTTCTCTATTTATCATGCTGTCTTCAAACTGCCATCAAGATTACTGTAACCCTAAATTCTGTGAATTTCTCTCCACTACTCTGATTGCTCCTTCTCTCTTTTGCAGGATCCCCTTTTTTTTTTAACCTATTTACGTAACGATTTCCTGAGCTTCTTTTCTCTCCTCCTCATGTACCAGAGCTAGAAATTCTCTTATTTTACATAAAATCCAATTCTAAATCAGAGTCGTAATTACGTTGTTAGTAGGATGAATGGTATAAATAAACATTACAGGAGAAACAACGTTCTGGAACTGAAGTATATGTACTTCAATCAGAACAAAAGTATGACATTCTCCTATTTTTCTAATTTTTTTCGTTTTATTTTCTGAAGTTTTTTGAGTATACCATCATATTTGTAAACATTACATTTTTTCAAATTATTAAAATGTAAACTCTTATTTCTTTTCATTTTTAAATTGAATTTGCCTTTAATTCTAGAAAATTTTAAATAATAATAGTAGATGGAATGTCCTTACATTTCACCATTAAGCTTATGCTTGAAATATATTTCTATCCTGTAAAACAAAAGTATCCATCTATTCTTATTTTACTAACAAATTATCATCAAGAATGGATGCTAAATTTTTAAATCATTTTTTGGCACCTATGGAGATGATTGTAAGTTTATCTTCTTTGAGTTATTAATATGAATTATATTCTATTTTAAACAGTTCTATAATATCAATATGTTCTCATGTACATGAGAACTTAGTTGCTGAGATGTTCAAGATTACATTAAGATAACACAACTAACAAGTCACAGGAAAAAATCTAAGCCTGTCCGGATCCGAAATTTATGTACTTTTCACTTTGGCAGTGGTTTCCAAAAAAGGAAGGAAAGATGGGAAGGAAGGAGGAAAAAGAAAGAGAGAAAATATAAACAAGATATTTTGTTCAAATGAAATCTAATATGACAATTCTCCTAAAAAATAATAATAATAAAAAGCCTCCAATTGCTCTAGTAAAGTAGGGTAGCAAGCGTAATGCCTGATTTCTCAGCAAGCTTGAACTCTTGGAACTGCTTTTGATGTAGCTGAACCAGAACTCTGAGGAACAGAGGTTGAGAGCCAAAACATATCATTACCTCTGTCACCCAGGCTCCACTCATGTATTTGTTCTACAAAAATTTTATTATAAAATTATACATGCATTTGATACAAAACCATTTCAAACACTAAAGAACAGTATTAAACGAAGTGCAAAAGTATTCTTCATTATCCCCACTTTAACTCTCTAGACTTAGACACTTTTAACTTTATTAGTTCTTCAGTTAACACCATGAATCTAAAAATCTAATAACCTATTTTTGTCAATTTACTATTTTACATACATTTATAGACTCTGTCTTGAAAGGTAGGGAACTAGTTTTATTTTGCTATCTTATTTAGTGTTTGTTGTTTTGCTTTTAATACTATTTTCATAATGTTATATTATATACCTAATTATAATTAGTAAATAAACTGAATAAAATAATACACTTCTATTTATAGAAGAGATATAACTTTATGTTATATCTCTTAATTGTGTACTAGGTAGCATGAGAAACTTTGCCAATCTACACCATTGGAGGTAGCCACTTGTTAGCTCTTTACCTCATCTCTTTCTGTAATCCTCATTCACCATACTTATGCTGGTCACCTTGTTCTTTCTCCAACGTGCCAGGCCTGGGCCAGCCTCTCAACATTTGCACTATAATCTCCATGTCTCTAATCATATTTCATATTTTTGTTTTTTTCTCCCCCATGCCTTAGTAAATGTTCTTAGCTCTATATGCCACCCTGTCTACCAGATTTTATATTTCTGTGATTACAAGTTTAATTCTGAAAGCACTCATTTACTCTCTGAGTGATTCTATTTTATAGGATATATTGGACTCTTGAGAGGTTCCAGTACTATGTTAGATACAGGGCATAAGAAAGACAATAAGGTGTGGCACAGACCTTGATCATTTCATGGTCTAATATGGGAAAGAAAACAAGTGTCATTACCCAGTATCCTGGATGCAGTATAATGGAAAGAACTTAGAATGTTTGAAATTTAAGATTTGCCAGACATTCATGTTCAACACTTTTTCTAGATTATTAGTTCATAAAATTTTCAAAACTTCCTTATAAGTTAAGTATTATCTTTCCCCATTTGATGAAAATAAGGGTTAAAGGGTTTAAGTCACTTACCCACAGTGTAAGGAGCAGGGCTAGAATTTACAGGCAGGCAACTAGATTTCAGAGATGACAAACCAAATCACCACAGCGGGACAAATATCAAGGCTGAGCTGAGTCTGAGGCTCAGCATCAGAATATATAACAGATAGCACAGTGAATATAACAAAATGAAGGTGGAAGGGAATTGCTAATTATCTAGTGTAATCCTTTTAATATTTTAAAACAATGATTTTATCTTACCTAAAGAACTATGTTTTTGAAAAACAAATCAAACAATACTACAAAGCTCAAAGACAAAAGTAAGAAAGCATACAAAATTCTATCAGACAGAACCCTGAGTAAATATGCTCCAAATTGCCAAGTTCAGGGTTTTGTTTGTTTGTTTGTTTGTTTTTTGTTTTGTTTTCTTTTGTTTTTTGACAGAGTATCCCTCTGTCGCCAGGCTGGAGTGCAGTGGCGTGATCTTGGTTCACTGCAACCTCCGCCTCCCGGGTTCAAGCGATTCTCCTGCCTCAGCCTCCAGAGTAGCTGGGATTACAAGCACCTGCCACCACACCCAGCTAATTTTAGCATTGTTTAGTAGAGATGGAGTTTCAACATGTTTGTCAGCCTGGTCTCGAACTCTTGACCTCAGGTGATCCACCCACCTCAGCCTCCTAGAGTGCTGGGATTACTAGTGTGAGCCACCATGCCCAGCCCAGACTCTTAAGTTTTAATAACTATGTGACTTTGGATGTGTAATTTAACCTTTCCATTCCTCAGTTTTCTCATCTATAAAACAAGAATAGTGATAGGGCCAATCAGAAAGTTGCTGCGAGGACTGAATTATTGTAACCCTATAAATGAAGCATTTAATGACTGTAAACCAGCTTCAAATCACAGAGAGGTGGGACTCTGCTCAATGACATCATACAATCCTTATGCATAATTAAATTAAGCTTTCCGTGATAAACATCTCTTCTATACATTCAGTTTCAATATTCTAAAATGCCCAGCTACAAATAAAAAGAATTTGATTAAAAATTGTGTTTTTAAATTTCCTCTGTGTTTCATCACTTCTGTGTCCCTGTGGTGTCATTCTCCAAATTACTCTCTATCATCTTTCTATCCTCTATTGTTCTCTTCTCCATTGGTTTCTCCCAGTTTGAATCCAAATGTATTTATTGTTTTCTTATGTAACAACACAACAACAAAGATTTCCCTGGTCCCTGCCTTCTTCTCAAGCTCCTTCCCCACTCATCTCTGTCCCTTTTGGAAAAAATCCTGGAGAAGAATCCATATCGCAGTACCTAATTTCTCATCTTTCTGTTACCACTCTATGTGGGCCATCTTGCTACTGGCCCTTCACTTCTCCCAAATCATTCTTACAAACATCACTAACAATTTACTAACTGTTAGGTTCAGTGGTCCCTCTAAGATCCCCATTCCATTTGACCTCTCTCCAGCACATTTGACCTTGCCAAGGCTTTACCCATCTCTGTTCCTTATTCCCATTGCTCTGGCCCTATCCTTTATCAGCTCTTGCTTGGGACACTGTAACAACTGATTTCCCTCCAACTTGTCTACTCCACAACCTCCGGTTTTCTCTCTAAGCCAATTTAAAAAGGATTTATTAGGTTACCAAAATAAAGAAGACATAGTTCTAAGGGCAAATGCTCACAATATAATAGTAAGTGAACAAAACAGGATTTAAAAAACTATGTCAATAGTATCATTTCAATCATATATGAATATGTGTAATGTGTACATAATATGCATATATGTCCATCTATATGTATTTTTATGTTAAAAAAAAAAAAAAAGGTACCAAAATGTTCATGTGATTTTCTCTGGTGGTAGGACACTGAATGTTTATTTTCCAAACAAGCATTTATTACTGTCATAATTTAGAATAAAAAGTAATATGTAGTATGTTAGCACATAATTTTGTTTGAGGCAAGAGAAAAAGTCTAGGAAAGCTAAAGAGCTCTAATACCACCCCCATTAGGTTTTGAAGGGTGAATGGGTATTTTCCAGTCAAACAAAAAGAGCAAGTATGTATTAGATTGAAGGAGGAGCATGAGACAGTTCCACAGAGGTGTGAAAGCATACTACATATTCAGAATAAAGAGTCCAGTAGGCTAGGGAATATGGTGGACTCTAATAATGATAACCTTCTCTGTACTGGTTGTTGCCAGAGTGATCTCCTATTTATCCTCCCAGTCTTTTTATTTTTATTTTTTTCAAAATTTACCTCTTCTGTGAAGTCTTTCATGACCATCTCTGATTTTATAACAGCTCTTCTACCTTTATCCCTGTAGTCTTAGACCATATCTCCACATTACAATCATATAGCAGCCCTCATTGCTTGGCTGGATCTTAGAAATTTTTTTCCTGCAGCTATTTCCCTGCCTCCCATAATCATAGCTGGTATGGATTGTTTCTAGAAAGTAGCATAAAGAATAACAGATGAACTCTATTTCCCCTAACAACTTCACACACATACTCATAGACACACACTCAAATCTTTCCTCTAAAATATGTTTTTCCAGTAACATAAAAATACTATGAAAATCAAACCACTGTCAAGCTCTTAAAAATTTCTTCCTTTCTTCAATATTTTCCCATATTCAAGATAACTTCAATAAAAAATGCAAGTAATCTGCTTTTTAAATTTGCTAGTAATTTTAGCAGAATGTCATCTTGTCCTATTTCTGATCTCTGCACCATGAATTAGTGTATAAGAATGGCTTAAAGATGTTTTACAAGTCACAAATACATGATGCATAGAACCAAGTCATCTTCAATAGGCCGGTGAATCCACACAGGCACAACTGCTATTTTTCCATTCAGTGTAACCACTCAAGTATGCATTAATTTTGATGTGACTGAAGAGGTTAGAGAGAGTGGAAAGAATATTGGTCTGTGAAGTGGGAAACTCAGATTCTAGTCCTGGGACTGCTAATTAGCTATGGGACCTTGGAAAAACTCCTGAACCCCTTCTGTCTTTGACTTCCTCTTCTTTAAAATGAAGCCCCTGGATTAATTCATTTAAAAAGTCCCTTCTGAATTGAAAAGTCAAGATCTAGAAGGAAAAATCATGTCCAAGTTTACCTTAGCTGTCTATCTCATTTTGCCCATTTGTAAATTGGCCTTTACGTCCTTTCCAACACTGACTTTGCTTTACTATGACTGATGAGATAAAATAAATGTGAATTCTGCTAAACATCAGTACTAAGCCAGCTTTCTTAAACACTAGAATCAACTCACTCTAGCCAAAATGTTCTCAGACCTAGAAATTCATCATACTTTAGTCAGTCAGAAGATAATTTGTAATACCACTATATCATAGTAAAATTTTTGTCTTCTCTATAGATTAGTGAACTACATCATTAGATTTACTAGAATCACAACTTGAGGACTAAAACATTGGAACAATAATTGTATTATTATTTGCACTAACAAAAACAAAACTAATAAAAATACGTATCTAAATGTTCATGGTCTTTTCACCGTGAGATACTAGGCTTTAAAGCATTAAATGCATTACTTTCTGATAGAAATTAGAATGCTATGAGCTTGCATCTCAGCAATTACTAAAAAGAAAAAAAAATACATTAAGCCCTCAACCACAAGCAAAGTTCTCACATTTAAAAAATTTTGTAATCTTCCCTTTGTGGAGCTTACTTTGTTTTATAAGGGTGCTCATGATTAAAATAACATAACATAACATAACATAACATAACATAACATAACATAACATAACAAACAACAAAAGTCATGGGCAATGCTAAAATACTAGTAAAAACATTCAAAATATCAAGCTAAATAAAAAGTTATTTTATTGTATTTTATAATAATTTCATCCATACAAGAAATACAACTAAATTTTGAGGGATTTTCATGACCAGGTATAGAAATCAATTACCTAAATTAACTATACATTGATATCATTTCGCTAAGGCATCATAAAACAATGTTATCTTCATTGACTTGGCAGTACTTAGTTTTTTCAAGAAAATTACAAGACCAATAGAAAAATTTTAAAGTAAGTTTAAAAGCCTAGAATTCCCATTAGTTATTATTAACTTCAATTTTTGGCTTGATCATATCCTAATTACAGTTGCAGGACTATGAAGTCAATGGTATTTTCAAAGCAGGAATCTGTTGATTCATCCCTGAGGGGAAGAAAAAAAAATCCAATCTCCAGCTACTTGCCACCAATATTAACAAAAATTACCCTAATATGTTCATAGGCATATTGATCAGCTGTTGAAAATTTCAAGTTAAACAAAAGTAACTTATTTTTCATCTACAACTAAATCTTGGTCTAGCATAATAAACTATATTTTTAATCTGCCTGTTCTTATGGCCAAACATGTAGGGAAGTTGGGGCTTTTATTTTCAAACAAATGCATCCAGCTTAGATGGGTGATAGAATTTCTAAATTAACACCCAACTTCAAAGAGCAAAATTTCAAGGAGTCCCCGATTGATTAATCAATTGCAGAGCTTTCAATGTAAACACACACAAAAAATCTTATAAATTCTTTGTTTTCTGTGTTTTCAAAAATATAATAAAATACAATGATTTATAAACATCAAAAATTATATTTTAACGTTGATTGATTAAAGTCTATTAGCATGAAACTGTAGCCATCAGTTTTTTCCTTTGTGTTATATAATTTTAAGACGTATGAGAAATTTGATCAAATAACCAGTAAAATTACATCCATGCATCAGTACTTTTAAGAAGCCAAAAAATGATATTCTATTACCCTGATGAGGCTAGAATTAATTTAAATAACTTTGGGCTTGATTCGTGAAAAACAAAAATACTTACACAGTAGGGGGGCATTATTTCTGCATTTTTTTATATGCACAAGTCATGGTCTGCATTCAACTTTCAATTCAAAAAGAAAAGTTGCAGATTTATGTAGGCAGGTTTTTGTGTGAGTGCACAGTTCCAAAGTGAAAAATAAATAAGCCTGTAGAATACACACGCCTTTTAGCAGAGTGTTAAAATGATTGCAGGCTGAACTTCAGACCCCCCAAAAAAATCTCATCCTAATAAATTATTACCAAAATGTTAGCAAGCACTACGTTGTCACACTCAGGCAGTAGAGACATAATGGTGACGCAGAAGAAAACTGCCACATAAATCACTTTGAAACAGCCCTTTGCTCCATATAGGGAGAAACTTCCATCCTCAGCTGAATCTCCTCTCCCACCTTTTCATCTCTATGATAAAATGGCAACTGTCTAAATCACTAAAAACAATTTAAAAGAAATCCCTGAAGATGTTGCTGCCAAACTTAGTAATAGCCTTTCGTGATTAAGAGAAAAGGAAATAGGGAGTAGGAAAAATTCTCTTCAGAAATATTCTCCCTTTAAAATCTGAATTGATAAAGTAGATCACAAGTCTTAAACTGAACCAAATAATCTATAAATATTGATTTTTCCTTAATTTGGCTTTCTTAATTCCACTTAGGGAATATATCTTTTATAGAGTACAGAAACATAAAGAAATGGATTCTATAATAAAATAATTTGGCATTGTTAAGGCATTTCAATAGAGGCAAATGCCTTTAACTTATGAAAAATGTTCTCAGGATTTTTACATCTATTTCTAAAAGCCAATTTTAAATTTTCAGACCACATTTGAAATTATTCTTTAAATAAATGTTCAGCAAAAATGTGTATCTATTAAAATTTTCTATATGAATAAAAATTGACTTTATAATTAATGACCATGTAAAGTCATTTTAATAGTAAAGTAAACCAACATTATGTACATGTTTTAAAAATAAGTAAGGCTACATGTGTTTTTTAGACATACTGACATATTTGTGGAAATAGTGTTGGTGTCAAAAATAGAATTAATCGATTTTATTTTAATGTAAAGTATTTTAAAATACTGTCATAGCTCTATTGTTTCTCACATTTTGAAGCAAATGATTTTTGTTGCTTCTTTTTGTCCCTTAAACTTTCAGGAAATCTTAGCTATTTCATAGGGGCACCCTACGAAAAATTTTTGTATTCAATAAAATCTTGAAAATAAATGGAAAATAAATCTAGACGTTCAAGATAATTTTATTAATCCTGTGGAAACTATTGCATAATAACACAGACAGTATTCAACTTCCCTTGTCAATTTTGAAACTCAACTATTACTGTTGCTGTCTTAAATTTAGCATCCTTTAAACTGAAGGAGGGAAAATCAACTTGCAATTTAGACAGTTATCAAATTACCAAAACTAGTGCAGGAACTCTTAATGAGCAAAACCATTAACAATTTTCCGACTGGAGTCCCTGTTCAAATACCTTGGACACCTTGTTAGCACAGAATGAGGTGTTCAATCAAGAGACTGGGAATTGGAAGTACCAGGGCACAGTTTTGAGTGGTGATTACAAGGGCGAGAGGGCGAGTGCCAAAGTAACAGTCTTCTACCCTGCAGGAAGCTGAGAAACCTTCAAGTCTACATTTGTAAATCAGGCCCGATGATTACAGCAGTCACAAGCAAAGAACATATGAAACAATTATTTGCACCATTCTTTCACTGTTTTAATTTGCTCTTAAAATGAACAAGATGATCCCCAGAGTCACTGGCATTTTGTCTTTAGAATTTTAGAGCATGTTCTAGGATTTTTCATGGCACTGTAAGCCAAGGAAAAGACTAAAAGGATAATTTCAAAGAGTATTCCTTTTTATTTCTGCACAAGCTATTTTATTGTGCAGCTTTCCTGTAACTTAAAAGAGACAAAATAGTTTGCAGGAATTTAATTTATTTCAGATATTTTAATTGCTGACTATTTAAAAATAAAATATATGTTTGTCACTTATTCATTTTTAATTTTAGTGTTACTGCCTTTTATTTAAAATGCAGTATCTTAGACATTGAGACTCTTGAATTAAATTCAGCAGAAATAGCACAACATATTTCCAGTTTTTAACTACTTTAATCTGCTCTTTAACAACTGACAGCTCACAAATAATTTACTAAAAAGTTTTTATTTTAGGTTACAGCATTTAAGTTGCCCTTGAAATTTAATAGTGACACAGTATCAAATGTATTTAAAAGAATATAGTTAAGAAAATATTATTTTTTAAAATAAGCATATTTATCTTAAGTGAAAAAATTGCACTGAAAAAACAAAATTAAACAGAAAACTAAACCTTCCAAATGCAAATACATGGAATTGATTTTATTGCCATTAGGTACATCCTTTTACTAAGCTGACTATAGACAAATAAAAATTCAGGTGCCATAAAATGAAGTGTTTATAGTTGGAAAAAGGAAACACAAATATATATTTATAATTTTGTTTTCTGATACAAAAATATATTTTTTAATTTATTAAATATGCATATACTTTTATTCTGAATTGCTTGCAAGATGATGTACTAAATGTTTAGGGATGGTTTAACTAATTAGTGACAGACACAAGGATTTATATATAATATATTTTATATGTCTGTAATTTTATAAACAACTTTATTATGAATTAGTCTGAAAAAGAACTTTTAAAAGAACTTAAAATTACCAATAAATTTTATTTCATTTTATGAAAGCATATTAAATGTTAGATTCTAAGTCTATATTTTCTTCAATAGGTGAATACTGGTAACTAGAAAGCATTTATAAAAGACTTTGATCACCTCTGAATTTGAAAACATCAGAAGGTTCTGTTTATATAAGCAAGGAAAGAAAATAACACAATTTTAAGGACTTATAAGTGATTTCTGAAAATTTATTAAATAATATGATTAAATTTATTTTTAAGTAGGTTTATATTTTCCTAGAAAGTCTTCTATTTCCTCTTGACTATTATTTTTGTCAGTGTTTTGCTCAATGGTAGAATATTGAGTTTCCAGATTTTGATTTTCTGTACTAAATCAATGGTTTAAAATACTGTAAACTCATGTGAGAGATTACCATGTAATTTTGTAATGTATTACAATCACATAAGTTGTCCCCAAACCCATAGTGATTATTGTTAAATGCTGCTTTTCTCAACTAGCAAAATCTTTTTCATGATTTGCTATCCAAATGTAGAGGGCGCTGTTGTTCATGTATTTTGAAAGTGTTTCATAAAGGAAAATACATTTAGCTAATAGTTTAGTATTTGTTTTCAAAATGTATCTATAAATTCCAATGGAAGTATCAACATGTTAAGTCTGAATTTAAATTTAATTTAACTGAAAAAGTGTTTATATCGATCAGTAAAGTTGCATTTGTCATTAAAGATTTATGTATTTTTAATTATCCCTGAGATCTAATTAATCTAATTAATTTTAAATATTATGATAACCAGATTTTATAGAAGTATTTCCATTTTTCTGTTGCTGTAGTTATGTACAGGAATAGCCTTGTGCATAGGAGATGCATGCTGCAAAATTTAAGAGTGTCATTACTTTCAAGCAATTTAGCGAAAAGATAAAGTCAATGTAGCAAAAAAATGTTGATTTTGAGTGGCGAACAAGCGGATGTTTGCTGTACTGTATTTCAACTATTTTTGTATGTTAAAATTTTTCAAACTAAAAATTTGGAGGCAATATTCTGATTGTTTATCTCATTCTTAGTTTTTATGTTTATTTTGTTCATTATTTTTCTAAGAAAATGTATATTTTTAAAAATTTTACTGAGCATGCTAGTTTCTGTATGCTAAATTTTACTGCAGTTTTTAAATATAAAATGTTATCCTAATTATATTCTGTCACTAATTTCTTGAGGTAGAATGGGGTCAATAATTTTAGACGAAAAATTTATATTCACTCATATTTGTACAAAATGTTATGTGAGTAAATATTATTCAGTTTTAAATATTTTCTCAAGTATCATGAAATCACATGAGTTCACTTTTGTTTTATGACTTTTGTTTGTTTTATGGTTGCTGTAAAGAGCTTAAAAATGAGTCAAAAATCCCCTAAAATTATAGCCATTCTTGTTCTAAACACAAAATTTAAGACATTGGCATAGCTTTCAAAATGAATTTCAAAAATTTAAATATTTAGATGCATCATTGTATCTTAAATATATTGAACAATTGTTACATAAAACTAATCAGCACCTTGCTACTAATAGTACATGCTGTAGAAGAGTTACAATTACAGATTTTAAACACACTAGTTTGGAAAATTCAAACCAGGCACTAAACATTGATTGTATTGTAAGGTAGTTTTCATTCTTAGTTCTTCATATTTAATTTAATACTTTGAATAAACCATTTCAAAATTTTTCTTTTCATATTACTTATATATTTAATACATCTAAATATATGTTATATATAGTGTAAAGTATCTTCTTAAGTTTATTATATTAAAGTCTATAAATATATGCTGAATAGACTGAATAAGAAAATAGTTTCTCTAGTTAAATAAAATCTAGTTAAATAAAATCACATTTAGAATCATCCAGACTATTGACTGAATATTTCTTTTCTATTTACATTATTCGGCACTGTGGCAGCAGCAATAACATCTCTTTTTCTTTTTAACTTAACTTGCAGAAAGAAAGAGGAAGAGAATGTTAGTGACTAGTGTATGTAAATATGTGTTCTATGCATAGCCATGAAACTAACTCACCAGAAAAACACAAATATTGCTTGAGGAAAAGTTTTGAATGTAGCTCAGGCATTACTTTTCACCACTTCAAATTATTTTAAAATCAAAATAAGCATGACAGAAAGCACAAAAAGAAAAAGCAGCTCATTAAAATAGCTCATAACTTGCAGTTTTAAATAGGATATCTGAAACTTTGTCTGGTTATACTGTATCTAATCTTGCACAAGCAGGCATTGTCTAATTTTTATGGTATCCATGCACATTCAAGAAGTTTGCCACCTTAAAAACAAGGGAGTAGAGTTGAGGGGGGTGGGGCCAATCCATAACTGAGTAACAGTTGCCTTTTATGTTTGGCAAGTTCTTTGGGACCAAGATACCCCCCAGCCTGACTGACTAGGAGGCTGAGATGCAGTTCGGCCCTGTCTTTATGTCAAATCACTGCCATCAAAACAATGGCTCATATTACATGAAAATCTTGTGCAAATGAGCCATAATGGGAGTGAATGACAATCTCGTAAGACCATGCAGCAGGGTCCTCCTTTGATGTGAAATACTGTTAATCTTTCTGAAACATAGCCCACTAAGTATACTTGGCAAATCCTATATGACAAAGTCCTTATAGTACAGATTCAGAGATAAACATGCTGTAAGTGAAAAAGACTAATATAAAGTTCCATGTTGTTCATACATTTTCATTTACTTCAGTCATTTTTTGGTTGGGGGTTTGCTTTTGTGTTCTTAGTGATTATCATTTTTGTTTAGTCTTTTGAAGGATATTTATACATCACACTTCCTTATTTTAAAATGCCGGGTACAATGGCGTTACGAGTGTTAGATATAAATGTTCAATGGCTGATTTAAAAATTATTTTTCAAAGGATCTCTAAGGGTTATAATAATTTGAGAATGTTTGAAATGCCTTATTTACATAGGCTTTTGTCATTAATCATAGTGGACTCAGACTGATGGCTTCATATTATGTGTGCCATAACGTGAAAGAGAAAGGGGAGAGAGAGAGAGAGAGAGAGAGAGAACTTTCAAGCATGATGTTTTCTACTATTAGAAAAAACTGACTTAGGTGTTTCTCTTTTTAAGGAAGTTTAAATAGCCATCTAAATATCTCCCAAGGAGTTACAGATCAGCTTTTGGATCACAAAAGGTATTTTCTTTCACTCTCTGATATCGAAAATCAAACTGTTTTGCTGGATAGCCAAATATGTAAGGCACATGTCTAATGCAAGCTGAGTCAATCATGGTAATTCAGTGCTGGTAGGAAATATGCCTCTTCAGTTGTGCTCTGCTTTTGAAGTGTTGCCTAAAAATCAGCCTTGGGCTTCAAAGAGAGAGGGATTATAGCCTTTATCCAGCAATTAATATGGCTGGAACTCAGAATGTCAGTGTCTAACCACGATCCTGGCTGGACAGTAGCATAGCAGGAATTCGTTCTTCAAGACTTGGAGTAAATCATAAAAATGAATAAATAGTAAACTGTTACTAATGTGTGGCAGAAAAGAAGACGGGAAAAAATAAACATTCCACTTCTAATGACCGGCCTGTGTTTTTGACATGCAGACAAGCCCTCCCAAAAAAGTGATGTCCCCAGACCTTTAACCAGCCTTATCCACCTAGATCGTTTTAATCTCCCACCAACTGCTAGGCAGAAAGAAGTGCTATTAGAGAGAAAGCTATTCCTTTTGCCTTCTAACATAGATCAGATGACAACCTCTCCAAGTCCCTCCTCTCTATCAGAGTTCAAGGGTTCAAAAATGGTCAGAATATCAAGCAACAGAAAAGCAGCAGGGTTTTGCAGGAAGAGTTTAAGTCCATTAGATTATGCAGAGTAGTCAGAAGAGACACTGGTGTTAGGGTTCATTTTTCATTCTCAGTCTTATTTTCAGTGCCCTTTGACAGTAACCAAAATAGTGATCTCCTTCTGCTACTGAGAGATTATAGAATGCAAGTCCTTAAAATACTATTTATTTCTACTTAATACTCTGGTATGTTTGAGGTTGAATATTAAATAACAAAATGTCCCCATCTTTATAGCAAAAGGTTATTTGGAATTAAATATTTCAATGTGATGTGCTTTTCTTGGTCTGAAGGCAAAGGAGTGTCATCTCTTCCAAGGGTTGTGAACAAAAATCAGGAAAATCTCTCACTGAGTTTAAGGAAATTCCTCCCTTGGAATAGGTAGGACTCCTCCCCACCATATACCGGGAACCACCAAACAATCTTGCTTTTTAAAATCTTACACAATTGTTTCTGCATGTTTCTTTATGATTTTTTTTCTAGTGACTTGAAAGAAAACCCACATGTAAAGTATTTACAGAAAAGTATCACGGCATTCTGACAGGCTAAGCAATGTGTTTCATTAATAAGCAATGTTTATTGCTCATTACAGAGGTTTTGTGTGGAAGACATTTGAAGAATGATCACTATAAAATCTAATATTAACGAAAAATTTTAAATATGTAATAGTTTTTTTGATATCACATACATATTTACCCCTAAATCTCACACATAAATATAGAATTGAGATCACACAGGCATTTGATTTTCTATATTCTTTTTGCATTTATTTTCTTTTCTATATTGCTGTGCATTTCACACTCGTAGCAAAAGGCCTGACAGTGTGTTTTAGTTCCACAGAAAGCTGGAAGAAAAAACCAAAGATGGTTGATAAGCTAAATAGATAAGAGAAGGCAAAGTGTTGCCCATAGTACCCATTCTACTGAAAATGGGAGCAGAATGTGTACAAATCTAAACAGAATCCATTTTTTCCCTTTCCTTTTTTGCTGCCTTAATGTTAAAGCAGTGTGATTCCCAGGCCCTAGTTCAAGTATCAGGAAACCCACCACGGCTATATTGCCATAGAATAATAGAGTATTTGGTGTTAAAAAAACAAAACGAGTAAAGGAAAGATAATTCAGGAAACTAGAAAACAAAATTCTTCAAAGGAAGAAGAATGTGAAAGAAAACCTGCATTTAACACTTTATCTCATATTTTTTATGATATAAAGTTCCTTGTTAGTACAATATCATTATCCAATAAGCTTGGGATTTAGGCAATGCCTAACCATAGAAAGCATACCATGGAATATCTTTACCATGTATTTAGTTATCAGCTAGGCCTAGTTATTAGGTCCAAATTATTTTAAACTAATTTCAAAAGTTGTATACCCTATTCAGAGTTTAAAGTGTCCAGACCCATTCATAACCACTATCCTATTCCCACTTCCATCAATGCCCTCTCAATGACCCAACAGGTATGAATCTATACATTTGTATATATTATATATAATACATATAAATATAATATATGTATAATACATATATATTCAACTGTATTACTTTCTCAAAAATCTCATCAGATAAAACTGCTTTGTTGTTGTTGTTTGTATGAAATTGGCATTTTCTGTAGTAATATGCACTGGAAAATAATTTAAAAAAAAAGAAATACAAAAAATGTTGTTACTGTTTCTTATAAAACAGATTTCTGCAGGATCCTCAATACTTCCCAGCAATTCTGTTTATCACTATCTAGTAAATACATTTCTAAGTCTTCTCATCTAGTATTTTTAATTTTATTAACTTAATTTTTTGAATGAGTAATACATTATCATGGGTTGGAAAACCAAAATAAAGAATAAAAATGTGAACAAGTGAAAACTGTTCCTCTTAATCCTCTCTCCACTTACCCAGTTCCCCCGACTCCTCAGTCAGATAACCTTTGTCGTTTTGATATATTCTTTCATTGTGTCTTTATGTATGTATAAGAAATAGAATCAACCGCTATAGCCCCTCCTGAAATATCTATTTGTGGCACTGTCCCTCACTCTCACCTTTGTCTCACATTTCATTATCACCACAATGTCCTCCTTCCTTACTCATCCACTGAGTATGTACCTCCTTCTTCTCCTGTTTCCTCCTCTAACATCAGAAAAGCTGCATTTTATCCTAGTGAAGTCCAATTCTTCTATGTACCTCCTCCTTCTCCTGTTTCCTCCTCTAACATCAGAAAAGCTGCATTTTATCCTAGTGAAGTCCAATTCTTC
>NW_012109430.1:545899-548395 GCF_000951045.1 Mandrillus leucophaeus | reverse complement strand
GTTAGAGGCTCTGCTTTAGTGGAAAGAGCTTAAATGTTTGACAGTATTTTGACTTTATCTGAGAAAGAGAATAATTAAGAAGGGAAGAAGGAAAGAACAATAGATGGTAGTATAACCATCACTCATGCTGTTTGTATAAAGATGTATTTTCCTGCTAGATGACTATAGTGAGATATTTTACATATGTATTTTTAAAAGATGTTAATTTTCTCTTTGAATGCATATATATTCAGTACAAATATTTAAAAAATACTAATTATTACATTTTTAAAATTAGAGGTGCCTCTTAATTTAACTATACTCAGAAGTGAATGCTCCATGATTCCCTCATGACACCCTTAGAGCTTTACATATTTATTAAACACACAATAGATACTTGTTAACATTAGTAAGTATTAATGTTAAAAGGTTATTATTTTATGAAAACCCCATTTTGCAGAAACACAAATTTACCCCAAAAATAAAATACATGAATATTCAGTTAAAATGTATTTTTAATCAGCATTTACAATTGGAATTAACTAAGTATTTTTATATACATCTCATTAAATCTCCAAGATAGTTTATGCATTTTGGGGTACTGGTATTTTATTCCATGCAAAATTAATTTTTGCACAAATTACATATAGGCTGACTACATAGGAATTGTACGTTTTAAGAGGAGGGCTTCGGGCCTGGGACAGTGGCTCATGCCTGTAATCCCAGCACTTTGGGAGGCTGAGACGGGCAGATCACCTGAGGTCGAGAGTTCGAGACCAGCCTGACCAACATGGAGAAACCATGTCTCTACTAAAAATACAAAATTAGCTGGGCATGGTGGCGCATGCCTGTAATCCCAGCTACTCGGGAGACTGAGGCAGGAGAATCTCTTGAACCCGGGAGGTGGAGGTTGCCATGAGCTGACATCCCACCATTACACCCCAGCCTGGGCAGCAAGAGCAAAACTCCATCTCAAAAAAATAAATAAATAAAAATAAAAATAAGAGGAGGGCTTCTACCATCAAATAAATCACAGTTTATTCATAAAATGGAATACTGAGCAGACTTGAAAGAGAAAGTGATAGCTATAGATAGAAAGGAGATAGCAAACAATCTATAAGACATATTGATAAACATTTTAAAATTTTGGAAGACAGTGAACAGTTTACTGCTACCTATGTAAGAAAAATAGAGATGTAGCCATACATTTATATGTTTGAGATTATTTAGACTATTTGTGGAAGAGAAATTTTGTTCTGTTTGAATTTTTACCGATTTTTTAAATGCTTTTTCTTTGTCTCATCATCAATGCATTCAGTTTTGAAAGTCTTCTTTTTTTTTTTTTTTTTTTAATTGACAGAGTCTTGCTCCTGTCTCTTATACACATCTAGATGTGTATAAGAGACAGCTGAGTATGTACCTCCTCCTTCTCCTGTTTCCTCCTCTAACATCAGAAAAGCTGCATTTTATCCTAGTGAAGTCCAATTCTTCCACGTGGGGTGAAGCCTTATCATTTCTACTTTCTAAAAACTTTACTTCTTCAGTTCTCCCCTTCTTCCTCCTACATCTCCACTGTCTGCTTCTATATGTTCTGGAGTTGGCTATTTAAACGTGAATGTATTAAAATTAGGTTTAAATGCATTAAAATTAGGTAAATTTCAAAATTTAGTTCCTCAGGTGCACTAGCTACATTTCAAGGGCTTAATAGTCATATGTGGCTAGTTGCTACAGAATTAAACTGCTTAGGTAGAAAACATTCCTACTATTGCAGAAAATTCTATCAGACAGTGTTGTTCTAGAGCATGTTTGAAAAATGATAGAATGTCTCAATTTCCTTACTCATTAAGTGTGACCGTGGCCAAGTTTTCTTTACTATGCTTCAATTTCTTATGTAGTAAACTGAGAAAAAGAATAGTGTCAATTTTGTAGGTTATTGTATATAAAGAACATATTAAATTGGCATGAAAAAATTGAACATGAATATAAAATTGAAGATACAGGTATGGATACAGAAATAGATACATAGAGGTAAAAGTATTTCAAAACAATTAGTTTTCTCTTTTCCATACTAAATATTTTAGTCCCACCGAAGCTACCTTTGTGTGTGTGTGTGTGTGTGTGTGTGTGTGTGTGTGTGTGTGTATACGCATGCGCCTTGGGCAATTCTAACAAATTGTATTTACTTTCCCAAATTCCCATAAGCATGGACCCACGTTTATGTTTCCATTTCACTTTATAAATACTTGTATAATTAGGTGTTGTTGTATAACACCTGTAAACACAAAGATCTTAACTTCATGCTTTTAGCAACATATAAAGGTCCAGAACACATAGTAAATATTCAGTAAATGTTGAATTTAATTAAATTTAGTTTACAGACACTTGATTAATGTTTTCTGTGTGTGAAAATTTCTCTCACTTTATTTAAACTGTGTTCCCATTTGTATGTTCAAACATCATGTTTTCTTTTCATCATCTGTTCTAGAGTTTGTAATTACATGGGTTTTATTGTCTCCT
>NW_012109430.1:530563-543984 GCF_000951045.1 Mandrillus leucophaeus | reverse complement strand
CTCAACATTTGTCTGTATAAAATTATTTTTCTTTTTGTAATATTTACCTATAGTTAATTCTTCCTAAAATTTCAAACACAATTATTATACACATCTCAATATCATTTTCTACATGTCAAAATTAATCAAATTAAATCAAAATCATTTTCTCCCAGAAATCCTCCCCTTTGGGTCCTCTGATTTCTTGTGAAACCTGATCTGATTGCTCTCCAGGCCTATTGCAGACTTGTTATTTTGGAACTTTCCTTTGTCTGTCTCCCATGAGGGAGCCCATGTCTTTCTCTTCCTTGATTAACTCCCTGTCTTCTAGTGAAACAGCAGTACTTGATTGAGAATAAGTGTCTGGAAGATAATTTGCTGAAACCTTGTATGTGTGAAAAAGTATTTATTCTTACTTGGCCAGAATTTGGCTGCAGATAGATTTTTAGGTTGAAATTGTTTTCATCATATTTTGTGTGCTAAGTTCTTGGCAGGACTTTCCAATCTGTTGATCCATGTCCTTCAGTTCTAGGGTATTTTCTTGTAGCATATCTCTGTTTTCTCCTTCCTTTTTTTTTTTTTTTTTTTTTTTTTTTATTTATATTTTTGTACTCTTTATCTTATGGACTTATTCATAAGTTTTACATGTCTGCCATTGCAGTTAAGGATAGAATGGTGATCAAATATATGTTTCTAGTCTGACATGTTTAATTGAATGTACCTATATTATATTTCTATTCTTCTTGATGTTGGACTTTTTGGAAAATCTAATTTTCTTTTACCTCCTAGTGTTCATTTTTTTTCTCTTTATACTACTTTTCAAAACATTTCCCCCATTTAATCTTTCAACCCTTCTATGTTTACTTTTTATTGTGAATAGCTCTTTTTCATTCCATGATTCTTTTTTAAAATAACATCCTGTTCTTGTCTCATTAAAGTAATAATTTTGTTTGTGTCTCTAATCATAGCAATTAGTTTTGGTTTTCTTCTGTTCCCGAATTGCCTGTCATTGTAGTTCACTTTTTATTTGTTTATTTTGGTCTCTGTGTGTCACATGTTCAGCCTTTCTTCTGGAGATGCTTACCCCTTTTTTCATATTCAAGAGTAAATCACCAATAAGTTGGTTAGAGGCTCTGCTTTAGTGGAAAGAGCTTAAAGATGAATGTAACCACCTTTTCGTTGTAGGAAGGAAGCCCAAATATCTTTAACTAGATGCATATTTGAGTGGAGAGTCTCTGTTCTAAACAGTCTCCTTGATGGTGAATATCAGCCCAGTTGTTAGGAATCTGGTGGCCCCAACAGAGGTAATTCATCTGGAAATGTCACCATTTCACTTGTCTTTCTCACACCCATGCTTCTCTGTGCCTTGCATCCCAAGTCTCATCTCCTTTTTTGTTGTATCTGTAGCCTCCAAATTCTAATGCTTACCAAGGTTCTGCAGGGCAGATTGCTGTGCTTCTCATCATTATCATCCTCTGCAAACATGTAAGTTTCCAATCCTTCCACTTCACTGAGTCAGTTCCTGCCATTTTGTCTGTTTTTCACCTTCTGTAAACCTATTGGTGTCCTCTCTGTCATATTTTCATTTACACTCTTTGTCTTATGGACTTATTTATAAGTTTTACATGTCTGCCATTGCAATTAAGGATAGAATGGTGATTAAATATATGTTTCTAGTCTGCCATGTTTAACTGAATGTATCTATATTATATTTTAATAAAAATATGCAAGAATGCCCCAAAAGTTTTTGGAGTGTTCATAAAAATTTTCATCACCAAAAAATATTGGGGTAAAAAAATCTTCACAATCTGTGGATATATTGAATTATTTATCACTAGGATAATTCAGTGTATAATTAATGTCATAACTAATAGTATAATAACTCCATATTGACTTTCCCCAAAAGGATGTTTTCAATACAGACAAATGGTTGTTGTCCTATACCTTCTTACAGAAGTATAAATTAGTTCAACAGTTCCAAAGGACAGTTTGAAAATATGTCTGAAGAGCATTAAAAGAAGCATACTTTCTGATCTAGAGATTACCTTACAGTAATTTATCTAGGAAAATCTCAGTATATATATCTAGTCAGAAATTATTTGGTTGCAAATCAAATGAAAGTTGATCACAGAAAATCTCCTAGACCACAGTTACCGGAAAGATATCAGAGATTCACTGAGCCACAATGTGACCGAACTGTCTTTCTCCATACCTCTGATTCTGGTTTCTCATTAATAGCTCTCCCCAAAAATGACAGTATCAGCCTTGAATCTACAGGATTATCTACTTTGGTTCCAGACAACTAAATGACTTAGTCTCCATGTCTCAATTTCAGTTTCTCAGAGAATAAATCTGATTGGCCTGGTCAAGTCAGCCTTTGTGGCCAGTGCTCAAGAGAGAGTTAGTTGGAAAATCAGAACTAATTCTTCTAAGACTATTAGGGTTGGAGAATTGTTTTTAGAAAGAAGCATGGAGATCTGGAGAAACGTATCTGCATCTCTAACACTCTAGATAGTATGTACAACACTAGCCAACTAGGTGAGTTGGACCATTATACAATGGCTGGTCTATGTCCAAAGATTGGTTTGAACTGTGACTCAAATACCATGAAGTTTGTTTTAATTTTAGTTTACTATTGATCCAACAAACAAGGGATGCAAATAATAATCATCAGATTCAGAACATAATTCAGTGGACACATCTCCTAATACCTTTCTGGATCCTCAAAGTTTTGTCAAAATTTCAAAAGTGTTGGCAGCACTCATAGAGTGAAAAAAACAGACAGGTAAGAAAATCCTATAGCCTCAGAGGCATCCTTTTTTGGTGGCTGTGGCGGGCTGGGGAAGATGAGAGAGAGAAGCACGTCGGCACTCGGGGGCTTACCTTATTGCCAGAGAGGAAAATTGTAATGAAGAGTCTATGTAGAACAAAGTGTGTAACAGGGCAAGAATACTAATAAACAGTAACTGACACCAGGCTTAGCACAGACAAGAAAGCTCAGAAAGGGAAGACTATAATATATGCAGAAAGAAATTGCTATTTAGTTCTAGGTGACTATATTTTTGCAGGAAAAAAATGTATTTCTTTATTTTTTGTTTCTAAAACCAAGTCAGAAATCCAGATTTCTATGTGACATTTCTGGATTTTGAAATGTTGGAAATGATCAAGATTTTTTAAAACAATGTGTAGCCAGGAAAAACACATCTGCTGATAGAATCAGGCCTGCATACAACTAATTTGTGAGACTGTCTATGCATACTCTAATATGTATAGACAAACACACACATACACCCTTTGTAAATGAGTGTGAATCTTAATTGTTCTCCTAGGCTAAAACCCAATTAATCAAGAATGAGAAGTTTAGCTTTATATACAGATTTCCTCAAAATCACAGAATGTTAGTGTAAGAAAGAATATGGGATTTCAGTGATCATAACTCCATTATTTTATAGATGAGATAACTTACATATAGAAAGTCTTAACAATTTGTTTAAAACTTAAAGATAGTTACGTGTCTATATACATTTAATTATTTTGGAATTTTCTTTAAGAGGTAATAAGATTTCTTACATTCTAAGATATAATTCATGTCTTGATATCATATCTCCACAAGCATCCTAGCTAATTATTATTTCAATTCAAACCATAATTTATCAGGAAGCTTTATGTTTCTTTCATAAAGCCATCAAAATTATTTCAATGTGTCATCTAGAAAGTTTAATGTAACTATAGCACATAATAATACCATGATTATTCTGGATTAAATAACATCAACATTAACCTTTATTAACTATTGGCAAGGGACCCATCTTTAACCATCCACTTCGCTTTACACTTGGAATTTGTAAAATGCTATATTTATTTCTGGTTACATTTGTCCAGGTGATTTTCAAATTCCAACCTTGGTTCTTGTGCCCAGATTTTTTTTTTAGGTCTTTTACTTCACACATTGAAATTTATGGGGCATTTCCCAGTACTCCCTGCTGTGTCCCTCATCAGGTCCTGGCTGTCAGGCCACTAGGAAACAAGAAATGAATGCTGGAAAACCCTGTGGCTGTTCTTAACTAAAGAACTCCAAACATGACCAAAGTTCTCTGCAAATCCTCCTAGATTGTCAGAAGAAAAATGGCAACAAGCTGCAGCCATTCAATGAAGCAATATTTTCCTTATTACTTGCAAAGTCTTTTATTTAGCCTCAACAGTATCATATTTGAAATGATTTTATGACTGGGGGCAATACTTGGGTAGCCATCTGTTCTCTCAGATTAGCTGTCAAATGAGTAGGGTGTTTTTAGTCAATGTTTTCAAACTGCATTAAAATATCAACAAATTCAATATTTGTTCATGGCATTGGTAGGGAATATTTTCATATTTTATTCTCTCAAAAAGTTGGACTTTACAGTAATTTAATATTACCTCCATAGTAACTGGTACAAATGAGTAGATTCTAACTGACATTTAAAAAAAGAAGAAGAAGAAGAAAAGAAAAGAAAAGTGGTCAAAATGTCAAGATGGATTTGGTATACCAGAGCTATTTTTACGCTTGCAATTTTAAAAGCAAATCTTTAATTTGGAGATTTCTGCCTATCCACCATTACAAGTCCCTTCGGGGCAGCGATCTATCAAGTTCTGACTCTCTTAAACTGTTTGTGCCAGATTCCACATCGATCACACTCACACTTGCTGCACTTTTAACCAGAGAGCCAAGAAGCAATAATTTTCAATTAAGAAGCTAGAAGACTTGGAGTTTGATTTATGGTGCATGACTAATTATCAAATAGCTGGCCTAATGAAAATTAAGCTGCTGGTTACTACAAAGATTTAACTTCATTTTCTTGAAGAGATACTGATATGATCCAGAATGTAATTTATTTATTGAAGTAGTATGATGCATTTTAAAAGTCATAGACATGTAAATGAGATAATTATCATTTTTAAGTGACAGGGCTAATTATTGATATTATGATGAATTTTATATTCAGAGTACATATACACCTGAAACAAAAGATTATCTTTCCTTGCAATAATGATTTTCACTTCCTTCTTGTGCTATTGGAAGATCAAAAAATATTGCACATAGTATAAGTATTGGAGAATCTTTTTCAAAAAGAAGTAAAATTAGCTTTAAATTTTTCTGAAAATTCCTTGATGTAAATTATTCAGAATGAGTAAATGAATTTAAAAACATGAAAAATATTATCAAGGGAATGTGACAGTCCGTATGTACATTTTATATTAATTACACTTTTTTCTTTGTTTGTTAAATACAGATTTATGAAAGGCAAATGCCTAAAATCATAAAAAAAACAAGGATGAAGTTTACCTTTGTTCCATAAATAAAACAATTTAATGCTATGTCATGTGTGATGTTCTTTACCCTATTAACTGGGAGTCTTAAAATATTTTAAAAACTTAAAAATATTCAGTTTTCTACCCCAACTTTGCTCTACTCCACCTCTCACATTCTCCTTTGCAAGCGACCTGAACTACCCCATGTTCCCCAAACATCACATTCATTTCCCACCAATCTTTCCTCACTTATATAAATCTAACTACTTGTAAACTTCTCAAAAATTACATCTCCAAATTCTGCCATCTTTCAACTCCAAGCTCAGATGACACATCCTCCATAGAAAAGCAAACGTTTTCTCTTCATCTTTCCCCTACTCTGAAATGATGTTTCCTTTCTTTTAGGTCCTATAGTATTATATAATCATCTGTAACATCAGGGGTTATCAATCCTGGTTGCTATGATGGGGACTTGAAACACTATTGTTTTTTATTTCAGTGTTCATTAATGGATATTTTAATTAATTATAATTTAACTGTATACTTATGTGTACTTTCTAAATGTACATTATACTTCAATAAAATATATTTTAAATTTTTCAGTGCTGTGGCTCCTCCCAAACCAATTAAATCAGAATCTCTGGGAGACAGAACCTTGGACATTGTTTTTTTTTTTTTTTTTTTTTTGCAAATGTTCCCCCATATGATTCCAACATTCAACCAGCTGTTCAGAACCACTGACCTATCTGATGTCTTAAGGTTATCTTGTTGTCTAGAGAGAGAGTTGTCATTAATAACTATCCAACCAAGTGTGAATGGATTACCAAAACTGCACAACTCTGAACTATACACATTCTTCCACAGAGTTTTATGTCTGACCCTTTTCTAGGTGATAAACTTGCAATCATTGCATGTTTCAGAGTTGACCAGGTGCTCTTAGGGATGCTCACTGCTAAAATATGATAATTCCTAAGAAGTTGATATTATTACAGTATTTGTAATTTTATGGTTCTACTATAGCCTTAAAAGAGGATATTTTTTAAGTTGATTCTTTTAAGAAGGAAATTATAAATATTATAATAATATCAACCCCATAGAAATGATCACATTTTAGCAATTTCTTGAGAAATACCCAATGTAGATGACAGATTTATGGCTGCAGCAAACCATCATGGCACGTGTATGCCTATGTAACAAACCTGCATGTTCTGCACATGTATCCCAGAACTTAAAGTATAATAATTTAAAAAAATTCTCCTCTTATTGTGTGCTTCTTGGTATTAGGAGCCAGCTCACTTTTTTCAAATACATGTTCATCATAGCACTATTTTGATGTTGCTTGGCCAACTCTGAGGCTACCATTAAAAAGAATAATGAGGTGGCCGGGCACGGTGGCTCAGGCCTATAATCCTAGCACTTTGGGAGGCCGAGGTGGGAGGATTGCCTGAGCTCAGGAGTTCAAGACCAGCCTGGGCAACATGGTGAAACCCCATGTCTACTCAAATACAAAAAATTAGCCAGCCGTGGCAGCATGCTCCTGTAGTCTCAGCTCCTTGGAGGCTGAGGTAGGAGAATTGCTTGAATCCGGGAGGCAGAGGTTGCAGTGAGCCGAGATCGCACCATTGCACTCCAGTCTGGGCGACAGAGTGTCAGACTATAGTAAGAAAGATAATAACTTTGTGTCTCTCTATTTTTAACTATGTCTTTGAGATGTCAAAAATATTAGAAACAAACTTCTAATTGTTTAAATTATGATATATTAATGATCAGATGGCATTTGTTGAAATAGTCTGTCTTTGTGAAATTTATTTTAGCTGTTCTCTATATTGCTATCAAATTTGTTCATATAGATATTAATAAATAAGCTTCCATTTGAATAAAGCTTCTCAGTGACAGCCCTTATTCTATTTGCATTCTACCCTACATCTAATGAACTGTCTCTCTAAAGTACAAACCTAATTGAGTTTCTACCTTATTTCAGAATCTTTACTACACAAACATCTCCTAAGTCTTGGCTACTCAAATTGAGGTTTGGGGGCCAGTGGCATGTGTAGAAGCCTATTAGAAAGGATGAATTTCGAGGCTCACTCTAGAAACAAACAATCAAAATAAACATTTAAATAAGTTGTCCAAGAGAATCATACGCACACAACTTTGAGAAACTGTAACCTACAGAATAGTAAAAGGCCAAGCTCTTCATTATCTGCATCCCATCTATATCACTCAGCCTTATTTTTACCTTATATTCAACATGTTATCCTAGTCATGCTAGCTCATATGGAGTTTCCAAAGCAAACAAACATTTTCTTGTATTTGCACATCCTATTAGCTCTATCTTGTCTTCCTTACCACACGTTCAATTGGTAATTCACCTGCTGAGCTTCTCAATTCAGCTTATTCTCCTCCTTTTTGAAGCAAGAGTATCTCTGACTCCTCAGATAAAGTTAGGGGATTTTCTTGTTTACAAGGCTCTCTTTGAAAAGTTATCAAATGGTATTATAAATAATATTTGCATTCCTATTTTTCTTTAGGCTGTGGGTTCCTTGAGAGCAGGAATTACATCTTGTTAAATCCCACATTCCTGGCCAGGCGTGGTGGCTCACACATGTAATCCCAGCACTTTGGGAGGCCGAGGCAGGCGAATCATGAGGTCAAGATGGCCAACACGGTAAACATGGTGAAACCCCATCTGTACTAAAAATACAAAAATTAGCTGGGCGTGGTGGTATGTGCTTGTAATCCCAGCTACTTGGGTGGTTGAGGCAGGAAAATCACTTGAACCCAGCAGCTGGAGGTTGCAGTGAGCCAAGATCGAGCCACTGCACTCCAGTCTGGTGACAGAGTGAGACTCCATCTCAAAAATAATAATAATAATAATGATAATAATCCCACATTCTTATCTAACAATATTTTGAACATCAAGAAATGGGTCCTCAAGTACTTTATGAGTGCTGGACAAAAGACCTAGATGAGACCATTTCTGAAGACAAAGTGTTGCAGAAAGTTCCTTTTACACGTTTAAAAGCACTTTGATTGTGGTTATTTATTGATTCCTCTGTTTGTAGTGGACCAAGACTTACATAGAAATTATAGAATAAGAAGTGAATTGGAACATAAGTCCAATCATTCTCTTTCGAAAAAAAAAAAGATGATCCATGGTTAACCTCTTTATATGTTTTATACACAATAATCAGTAAATGGTTTCTAAATAATATGACTTATTTTCCAATGCAACCCTCACTGACTTGTATTAGTTACGTAAAGCATTTAGTACAGTGTTGGTTTAAAGTGATCAATAACAGATATATTCTTTTTTTAGCCTTTCTTCTCTTAAATCTCTCATGCCGCAATTAAACTCCCATTGTCTTTGTTCAATGCTTTAGTAAAATGGGAAAAATCTAAAATTAATTTCAAAATTTCATTTTAGCTAAAATGTAACAGAATACCCAACAAATAAAAAACTTACTCACTTATTTTATTTCCTTTGCCAAACCACTTCAGATTGCTTCAAGGCAGAGGTTTTCGTTGTTGTTGTTTTGTCTTGTTTTGTTTTGAAGAATATAGAAAACTCTTATGTACAATATTAAGTACTATAGAAGATGCACACATACTGCACACATACTAAAGTTCTTACTCTGTAAGTCAGTTTACTTGATGTAGCAGCAGCTACGTCTACCATTCACTAGGTATCTCTTCTTTTTGTCAGTCACCAGAACAAGTGGATTACTTGCATTAGACTACTACAATCAAATCAGCCTCACAAGGGAGGGGGCAACACATCCATTTTGTGGACTGAGAAAAGAAGACTTCAAATGATATTTACTCATACTCTATTACCGATCAATTTTGCTCTTACAAATATATCTGTCCCAGAGAATCTTTCTTCCAGGTCCATAAGCTTCATAATACATAGCACTATCATATGATCTACCATGGTTCCTGCATGGTCCTATAATCTTTGGGAGTATGCCAAGAATTAAAGGCCCTGGACACTCTGAACTTCAATTATTTAGGATTGAGCTTATAGTAAGAAACTCTGAAGGATGAGGTAATATCTTGGTATGAGACAAAGAGCAGGCTTGCTTATTATTTGGTATAGTTGAAATTCCTCAACTGTGATGTGAACCCACTATATATTTAGCATCCATCTAGTCTCCTCTGTCTTGCCCTCATGAAACTTAGGGCATGAGACCCAAGAGCCTCATATCTTTTGCCAGAATCCATGAACAACAACAGGGCAACTTATTGGCTTCTAAGTAAGATAAAATTAAGTCTCAGACCTGACACTTAACTGCAAAGGAAACTGGAAAATGTAGTTTTTATTCTGGGCAAATATATGCCCAGCTGAAAATTCTATTAGTTTGAAAACAGCTACTTGCCATAATTATCAGTGTCAGCATAATTTAAGTTATATATGTGGTTGCTGATTCTACACTCCAAGCAATGCAACTAGGGCATTAGATATTTCTAAATTCCACAAAAGTAAAGGAAGAAAATGAAAAGCCACTAGTAGATTGCGTGAAAGATGTGTACATTGCACAGACTATCACTGAGGTATTAATCATTTATTTGTATGAACTTGATACTGATTTGAAAAGAAACAGCTTAGTGTTCAGTGACATGTAATTCAGTTGGGAAAAATGAATTTATGAGTTTTACCAAATAAGAAACTGTTGACATGGGAAAATGGGTGTTACTGGCTTGAAGCAAAATCTTAGAGATAATAGTGGAGCACGCTTTTAAGAAAGGCCATATCACAAATGATCTTCATGGCACAAAGAACAATACTGTGCAAATTAACATGGACATCAACAATTCTGAACCAAATAGTGATTCACTAATCTGAATTCAGAGAAGCTTTACTAATATCTTAATTAATTTATTGGTCTTTTATTTTTCTGTTTATGAGTGCCTGAAGTGATATGTGGTATCTTTAAAACTATCTTCCTTCTTGTGATTCCATCCTGTGTGGCTGTTTTCTGGAGCAGTAGTCTTTTATCTTTGTCTGCCTTCTCTCCCACCTATGTGTGTGCCACCACCCACGGAAGAGTCGATGGACATAGACATGAGCGCCTTGAGACTCTAAACTATCTTTTCAATTCTGAACTAAAGGCCAACAAAGATGATCACTTTGATGTGGATAATGACGAAAATGAGCGCCAGTTATCCTTAAGAATGGTGAGTTTAGGGGCTAGTGCAAAGGATGAATTACACATTGTTGAGGCAGAGGCAATTAATTATGAAGGCAGTCCAATTAAAGTAGCACCAGTGACTTAGAAAATGTCTGTATAGCCAATGGTTTCCGTTGAGGCTTTGAAATAACACCACCTGTGGTCTTAGAGTTGAAGCGTGGTTCAGAGCCAGTGCATACTAGTAGACAACACTTCGTAGCTGGGTAGAAAGATGCAGAGTCAGAAAATGAAAAAGAGGAGGATGTAAAACTCTTAGGCATGTCTGGCAGGCAATCTGCCCCTGGAGGTGGGAGCAAACTTCCACAGGATGAAGTAAAACTTACTGCTGATGAAAATGATGATGAATTTGATGATGAGGAAACAGAAGAAAAAGCTCCATTGAAGAAATCTACATGAGATGTGCCAGCCAAATGTGCACAAAAATCAAAGCAGAATAGAAAAGATTCAGAACCATCAACACCAAGATCAAAAGGTTAAGAATCTTCAAAAAACAGGAAAAAGACTCCTAATATGCCCAAAGGATGTACATTTACAAAAAATACGAAGACAAAAATGCATGCAAGTGTAGAGAAAGATGGTTCTCTTCCCAAAGTTGAAGTCAAGTTCATTGATTATGTGAAGAATTGCTTTTGGATGACTGACTAGCAGTAGGCTATTCAAGATCTCTGGCAGTGGAGGAAGTCGCTTTAAGAATATAATTTAAACAATTTGGCAAAAATTTTCATCTTATTTCTTTTCTTTAACAGTTGATATCTGGCTGTCCTTTATATTCCCCTACTGTGTTTGATAAATGTTCTTCAGGTTCCATTGCCAAGAATATGTTGTCCAAAATGTCTGTTTAGTTCGTAAAGATGGATCTCTGCCCTTTGCTTGGTTTTAAATATGTATAGAATGTTATAACAGGACATAGTAGTAGTGGAAATGTAGTAGTAGACATGGAAATTGTGGGGAGACAAAAATATACATATGAAATAAACTCAATATTTTAATTTAAAAAAACCATGAGTAGATCTAAGATCTCTTTATACAAATATAAAGTAAAATACACAAGGAATAATAAATCATTGAGTCATAGTTTATTTGTAATAAACATATAAAATAGTGTTTTTGTCTTACAATGGGATGACATATTAGGCTTAACAAAATAAGATAAATTCTCGACTGTGTATATGAATATTGTCTTTGACTTTGGAGTTCCATCCATAAAAAGAAAGCTGACAATCCTCCACTCTTACTTCATTCTTCCAAACCCTTTCCATGGTACTTGCAAGCTCTGACAAGGCAGACTAGGACAAAATCCCATGAAATAGCAGGTTAATAATATAGAAGAAACATGGATTCCTAGATGATTCCATAGGGCAAAGCCACCAACCTATTTCAGGCACCTTTCTGAGTCTAGACTATTATATCTGAGGGAAACAAACTTTTATTGTATCAAGTCTGGTATTTATATTGTATTAAGTCGGTGCATTTGTAATTTGTATTTCTATTGAATTAAGTAAGTATGTATTTGTTGTGATTTACTTATCACAGAAATACTAAGGAAAGGTACTATTATTACTCCCATTTTTAGAGACAAGAAAATGGACACTAATAGTGGTTAGCTAATTGCTCAAAGTCAAACATTAGTGAAGAAAATGAGATTTTTTTTCACCCATATATGCTGATTCCAGAAGTACCTTCATGATGGTGCTATTATTGTTTCCAGGGAACACACAGCCATGTGAACCATGTTATACAAGTGCAAAGTATTGATATGGTGCATTTATGTATCAGTAACTCTCTACAGCAATACAACTATCTTATATCCAAAAAACACACAAGTCAGTATAATTTTTACCCATTGTAAGCATAATATTGAATATTCAATCTTAAAAAAAGCTCAAAATGTCTCCACTAATGTAATATTATCTATTATTGACAAAACCTGGAAAAATAGTATCTACAGTAGAAAAGTGGTTGAAGAAAATAAACACAAGCTCAGATGTTTACAATGTAATACTATGTGAAAAAGTCAGGCTGCAAAGAAAAATGAAAAGGAAATGTTTAGTACAACAAACCTCCATGATACACAAGATTACCTATGTAACAAACCTGTTCTTGTACCTCTGAACTTAAAATAAAAGGAAAACTGTAACATTTGTTAAGTATCTACTATGTGCCAGACACTAAATATTTTCTACAAAATATTACTTTGTTTAATCATGACCACAACAATGAATGAAGATGACAAGTATCCATTCTCTCATCTCATTTCCTGGGTGAAGGAGCATAGGGATAATGAGTTAAGGATTAGCTAAGATCACACAGCTAGAAAGAAATGATGCAGGAAATTTCATCATGTTTATCTCTTACCAAAGTATACTCTTTTCTTTTATTCTGCACTGTTCCTCAAAATGCAATATACAATTTGATTACAACTATAGAAAAACATGATTGTTAATAAGCACATAAAATCTTTTCAAAAATCTAAAAAACAAAAATAATATGCCAAGATAATGTGATTATCATGATTTTTCTCATCATTTGTTTAAAATGGTGATCAACAGCCAAAAATAGACTTGGGGTTCATAATTCCATTCTGTGATATATTAATACCCACTCCTCTATACTTTTTAGGTATGTTACCCTTGCTTAAAGTAGAGATGGAATACTTAAAGGTAGTACACAGTAACTTTTTCCATGGCTTTTTTGGGACATCAGAGAAGTATCTCTTCAATCATCCCTAAAGAATCCGTGTATGATAAGAAAGGTATTTGGCAAGCCTATGTCCTGAATGGTATTACATAGGATTTCTTCTAGGGTTTTTATGGTTTTAGGTCTAATATTTAAGTCTCTAATCCATCTTGAACTAATTTTTGTGTAAGGAGTAAGGAAAGGATCCTGTTTCAGCTTTCTACTTATGGCTAGCCAATTTTCCCAGCACCATTTATTAAATAGGGAATCCTTTCCCCATTTCTT
>NW_012109430.1:518361-529188 GCF_000951045.1 Mandrillus leucophaeus | reverse complement strand
AAGCCAACATAATATAGCTTTCCAGTATAATCAATTGCCTTCCAGATTTACTCTTGATCTTTCCCAAACTTGCCTCCTGTCCAGTGTTGGCTTCCTCAGTGTACAGCAGCAGATGCACAAGCTATCCATTACACATTCCTCTCTCTCATCTATATCTTACCCATCACTAATTCCTCTCAATTTTGCTTCCTATGATCTCTTAAAGTCATTTATTTCTTTCTTCACCAAGCTACTTTCACCTCTTGCCAGAACTACAACAAATAATCGACCTGATCTAGCCACCTCCATCCTTGGCCACTTTTGATCTGTGCTACAGTTGGAGTAACTCTTTTCCATGCAAATCTAATTATGCCATCCCAGGCATAACATTTTTACAGTTTTCCATAGATCTCTGAAAGAATCCAAATCTACAAGGCCCTGAGGAATCCCAGCTTCCAGTCGCATATCTCATTTCTTACTGGTCCAGCCACATTAAGATTATTTCACATTTCTCAAATGTGGCATGC
Organism: Mandrillus leucophaeus; assembly: GCF_000951045.1. Classification (NCBI taxonomy): domain Eukaryota; kingdom Metazoa; phylum Chordata; class Mammalia; order Primates; family Cercopithecidae; genus Mandrillus; species Mandrillus leucophaeus. The sequence goes on along the minus strand of NW_012109430.1, from coordinate 528,682 downwards.
TCCCACAGAAAGCTCTTAATGAACTTCAACAGAAAGTGTTCCCTACCCTACTCCATCTTCTTCTACCTTTAACAGAAATAGTCATTCTTCACATATCATTCTAAATATTATTTTCATAGGGAACCAGTGTCAGTCCCACATAATGTCAGGCCTTATTTTCACACTATTACAGAATAATACATAATTCCTTCTAGCACTTAGATTAATACTAATTTTGAATTTATGCATGTGGTTATTTAATTACTATCTAACTCTCCCAGGAGATTATAGGCTTCATGAAGGTGAAGATCTTGTCTGGTTTTGCTCATCTTTTGTATTCAGCACCTGACACGGATGTTCAAAACGTAATTCTCAACAGATGATTAAATGCTCTGAATGAAGGGTGGCACAGATAATGACCACAACAACCATTGTCCTACCATCATAAAACATAAAATATATTTGTTCTCAGCTTCTTTGAGGCTGAACACATAAAGTCAAGGTATATTTTGCATCAAAATTTTAATAAATCAATGAAATTCACCTTTCCATCTACTTGTTTCTCTCCCTTCTCTCCAATTGTATCTTCTGCCCTTCACGTAATCCGTCCCTTTTTTTATTCCCAAGCCCTTACAAGATTTTTATTTGGTTAACATATATGATAAGTCTCTGCTACACTCAAGGCATTATGCTAGACCTTCCTTCAGGAGATAAGAGTGACATCATAACTGGGAGTAACTATTGCATACTTATTGTGTTACCAGCATTGTTCTTCATGATATACACATAAAGCTAAGACTAGACGTGAAGTATAGCTCTTGCTGGTGAGGCAAGCAGGAAATTAAAGGCCAAACCCTCAGCAACCACAGTGTGTTGGTCTTGTCACTTCCTCCGTTGCCTACTGGTAACTTCATTTTAGGGTAATCCAATACAGAAAAAGATGAGACAGAAAGGAATGTATTAAAAGTCATTTGTAGCTCAGGCCACACTCCTTGCCCTGCCAAGACGTCTGCTTGGAAGGAGACCACAGAGGAGTCATTCTGAAGGACATTTAAGAAATACGTTTAATGCAACTCACTGAATTTCATTTTTTTTTTTTTTTTTTTTTGAGAACTACAGATTCCCATGTAATCTATAAGTGTCCTACCTCAAACCAACACTGTAGTGTAAGACTAAAGCAAGTACTGGAACAAGTCAAATTTTGAAGGCTCCTGTGTTTCATTTTGCTGACTCATGCCTTTGTAGTGCCTTGATCAACCTGAGCTGTGACTGAAGAATTGCAGCAAAACCAGGGTCTCTAGGGAAAAGAGCCTCTTTCTGGTACTACAGTTTATCTCCAAAGCTTGCTACAACTCTGAGAGGTGGGTAGTATTTTCTCCATTATACATGAGGAAACTAAGTTTCATAGGTCATCCAAGAAACATGAGATAACACTAACTTTGTTCTTTCGATCTTGAAAGCCCATGTTCTTTTCAGTGTACTATGTGATTTTATAGTAGGAAGCAGTAAGGAACACTTATATCTACAGGTCCAGGCCATAGATTTTAGTAGAGGAGGAAGAGTTATTCTGACAGGGTCATTGAGGAGAACAGCAAGGAGCATAAGGAGCATTGTAGGAAGAATATTTATGAGAAAAGATACCAATGTCAGAAACAGCAAAGTGCCCAGTTTGACTGAACTAATTGCTGTGTGCTAGAGAGAGGAGCTGAAAAGTTATACTGGAAATATATAAGACTCTAGAAACTGGAACCCCGGTTAACATTTTGGCCTTTTACTTCCTTTGTTGAAATTTATGTGGGACTTAGCTAATTAATAATCCGTGGGCTACTTGTACTCTGAATCTTGGATATTTTATCTTATTCCTTACTGCCATTGACTCCCTTTCTGTGTGCAGGTGAATCAACTTTTTCCATTATATTTTGAAAATTAATTACAGCATAATAATAAGTTATGAGCAAATTTCCCAAATGTTAGTCTTCAGTGGCAAGACAGTTAATATAAATATATGAAAGGTACAGAGGCAACTAAAATAGAGTGGTAGAGACTAAGCAAACTAGACAATACCTTTTCCATCTAAGACATTCAAATTCAAACTTTTGGTAAATGTGGTAGTTGTCATGTAATAAGAGTATATTATAAATTATTTTAATTGTTTTAAACATATTAACTCATTTAATCCTCACAACAGCCCTATGAAGAAAATAAGAAGCATTCTCATTTTACATGTTAAAAAAAAATGGGGATACAGAGAAGTTAATTAACCCATTCAAGGCCACTCAGTGGTAGAGCCAAAATCTGAACCTAGAGCTTCTGGCTCCAGTCAAATTTTGAAGGCTCCTGTGTCTCATAAGCACCTCAGTGTACGTCTGGATCTCACAGAGTGCTATTCATGCTAAATGTTTTTCTTCTTACAACCGTAAGAAATTTAGATGCAAATGTTGGTAAAATCTGTATTTCAGACATTTATCACAATCTGTTCAACAAATACTTATTGTGCACCTATATTTTCAAAGTACTGGGTATCACCCATACAGCCTTCCTGACCAAAGCCAGGAACACATACCCATATGCTTGCACCTATCCATGGCTGTCCTTTGACTAATCTACTGGGTGTCATGCAATGCTATTTAACCAAAAACGAAACAGAATCACACATCCCACTGAATCAAATTACCAGTCAACAAAACAGAAATTTCATTTATTAGTTAGTACTGTAAGATAAATAATTGGTTTTTGGCAGGAAATAAGAGAGTAGTCTTATAGAAATGATTTCTGTTACATTATCAATTCATAAAAGTTACCACCACTCTGTCCCTGATTACTCAGTCAAATTAGTCTAGACTCTGGACCAGTGTGTGTGTGTGTGTGTGTTTTTTTTTTGTTTTTGTTTTTGTTTTTGTTTTTTTTTATTCAAGGCAATCTGTTTTATATTCACCTGGAGTAATTAGTTGAAAGGTAAACTTACTTACAACCCTACTATATCAGAAAATTTTGCAATGAGATTTAGGGATTTGAAGGTAGAACAAGCTTTTAATATTTTCCATACTTTCTTCAGTTTGAGAATCACTAGTAAGGGAAAACATGAGAAAGGAGACTGAAATGACTTCCCAGAAAATGTTGAGGTCTATAAAAAAGTAATTTGTACTAAAGGATAAATTCACTATTTCTAAAATTAGATATTGTAGGTTCAAATATGCTCTGAATGTAGATCATTATATTTAACACAAAAATGGCATTATTCAAAATTACAGTAAACAATTTAGCCCTATAAGATTATGCATTTATATTTAAATTTCTAGAGAAATATATTAGAGTTATCTTATTTGGCAACTTACAACAATAAAACCAAAGTGTTGGCCAGCCACGGTGGCTTACACCTGTAATCCCAACACTTTGAGAGGCTGAAGCAGGTGGATCACTTGAGGTCAGGAGTTCAAGACCAGCCTGGCCAACATGGTGAAACACCATCTCCACTAAAAATACAAAACAAATTAGCTGGGCATGGTGGTATGTGCCTGTAGTCTCAGTCACTTTGGAGGCCGAGGCAGGAGAATCACTTAAACCCAGAAGGCAGAAGTTGCAGTGAGCCAATTTCATACCACTGCACTCCAGCATGAGCAATAGAGCGAGACTCCATCTCAAAAAACAAACAAACAAACAAAAAATACAAAATGTTTTAGGCAACATAGCTTATTTTTCTCTTAAAATAATAGGTTCAGAAACAGGCAGTTGCAGGCAATGACCCAACTTCTCAACTCTGCAGACATGGGGTAACTTGAGTTCCCTGTTTTTTTGCTCTTTCATCTTCCATTCTGTTACCACACCACTTTGTTGCTTCATGGTCACAAATGACAGCTTTTTCTCCAGCAAAGCATTTAAAGCACAAAATAAGAAAATGGAGATAGGCAATGTCATAGGTCCAAACAACCTCCCAGCAGATGTCTAGTTAAGTTGCATTCATCTGAGCAGTATCTCAAGACCACACCACAAGATGCTGAAAAATTGAGAAACGGGATGGCCATGACTGCTTTAGACCAGTAGTTAGCAAATTACATACCATGGGCAAAATGCTGCCTGTTCTCTGTTTTTGTAAATAAAGTTTTATTTGAACACAGCCACATATATCTTTCCACAGATTTTTTTATCTATGAGTTTTTTCTTTTTTTCTTTTTCTTTTTTTGAGACGGAGTCTCGCTCTGTCACTCAGGCTGGAGTGCAGTGGCCGGATCTCAGCTCACTGCAAGCTCCGCCTCCCGGGTTTACGCCATTCTCCTGCCTCAGCCTCCCAAGTAGCTGGGACTACAGGCGCCCGTCACCAGGCCCGGCTAGTTTTTTGTATTTTTTAGTAGAGGCGGGGTTTCACCGTGTTAGCCAGGATGGACTCGATCTCCTGACCTCGTGATCCGCCCGTCTCTGCCTCCCAAAGTGCTGGGATTACAGGCTTGAGCCACCGCGACTGTGAGTTTTTTCACGCTAGATCAGCAAAATTGAACAACTGCATGATAAACCTCCTGGTCTACAAAATCTAAAATATTTATTATCTATTATAGAAAGTTTTGTGACCCATGGTTTAGACCAATAATGATCCATCACATGCAGCTGTGTACGTCACTGCACTAGGGGTTTTGGTGGCAGAAATAAATATTGGGCAGGCAATCTCAGTGTCTGCCAAAGTGTGCGTTTTGGAGAATATTCTTTGTTTATTGCCCCATCTCTAAAAAAAGAGGTGTTCCTCTTAAAGTTTTATCTATCTCAATGTCATTGTTAGGATTCCCTCTGAAAATAAATACAAAATATTCACCACCGTGCCTATCATATAACAAAGGTTCCAAAATGTTCCAAAATGTTAGCTATTAGTAAAACTATTTATATAAAAACCCTACTGCTTTAGCCTTTCGTTTTCATGAACTAACACCTGAACTGCTTTTGACTTTAAAAATTATGGAAAGTCAGTTTCATTTTAAAAATTATAGTTACAGGTATCATACTTGTCTAATAGTCTTTCTACTGGTAGATTATGGTAATGTGGACTTGAAAGCACCTTCTAGATACATATGGACATATAGCAACTTATTAAATGTTCTAGCACCAACAAACTGACATAAATATATTTATTGAATATTATCTACCATCAAATGCAAAAAGATAAAAACCTTTTAATTTGTCATATATAAAATACAATGATTTGTGTTTTACTGGAAGTTTTCTTTAAAGAAAATCGGTATCTGTATGAGGCTTCTTCCTGGCATGCCACTGTTTACAGTAAGGTTCCTATCGGGCCCTGTATAAATATTTTCGTAAGTCACACTTAGCCTTTAGAGTTGTCCGGAAAGCCTTCTTTGCAAAAAGTTATTTAGGTTCATGAGACCAAAAAGGCTGTTATATAATTTCTCCTATGTGCATATATTCTTCCTGCATAGTCAATGAGAAAAATTAGCTTAAATGTTGTTTTCCTTATAAAATAAATGAAAAAAACATATTACTAATAGAACTCTGATTTTTTTATATTAAAGCATAATAACAGAAGGTTGAACTCTTCTACTGTATAATCTTTTTCAATGTACAACACTAATTTTCTGTTTTAAAAAGACATGGAGATCTACTTTCACAACATAATTTGAAACACAGAAGAAAATGTTGCATGCTGAGTGATAAAATTGAATTTTATTTTTGACTCTTGAAAGAGACCTATCCATTTCATTTAGGTCTTCCATATTTTTAAGTTAAAAAAATAGAAATCTACAAAAATATTTTGGTAAAAATCTCTGGAACTCTGCAGGAGTCCAGGGAGTCGAGTGAAATTACTTCCCTGCATTAAATGAATAACTCATTGACTGGCCCTATCCTCATTTAGCTCGAATGAAATAACAATGAGGAAGCTTGTATAAAAGTGATTTTTTAAAAACCCACCACAATCTCTCATGCATGTTTTAGAATTATTCACCAAAATCTGGAGATATTGAATATAAAAGATGAAAAACAGTTGCCTAGTGCCTTTAGCCTTGCAGCTCAGTATTTAGAGATCGCTGTCTTTCTACTGAGAGCAAATAGTCTATTATTACAAAACAAGTAGCCATGAGAAGGTAAGTTTATCAGTAAAAAATTGGCCTAAGCCGAAATTTTGGCCAAAAACAAACAAACAAACAAACAAACAAACAAAAAACACAATAAGCACTGCCAGATAGAATCAGGAACACTATTATTTGGAACATAATTCATTACACAGTTACAATAATTACTTTTTTGGAGTATTAATCCCATCCCCAATCAAAGGAAAGCCTTAAGAATTCAAACATGTAGCACAAAACTTTAAAATGAACCAAGATATTCTTTGCATTGAGACATTCCGTACCCTCTTTTTCTAAGATCACCCAAGAGCTAGCTTTCACCACAATGCTACTCTAAGCAGTTTGCATCTCTTTGGTGCTGACCATCACCACTAGGCCGACAACACCAAGTGCTTCATTGTGAGCCTTGTATATATTTAATAAGCACCTATATATGTAAGCACTATAATACCTGTATATAAGCACTTTGGTAAATATATATTAAGCTATCATCATCATTCTTGAATCTTTTCTCCATAAGCTTAATGCACCCTTCCCAGGGCTTCCAGTATCTTTCTGCTTTCTCAGGACCTCCTCAGTGATAGGCAATCTACATCTTCTCTTTCTGAGAAATTCCCCAAGCAGCACTTTATTCCATCTTGTTTATGTTTGATTCCAATCAACACCCTGCAAAGGTATTTCCTGAACTATATCCAATTATATATTTTTAATTCATTGACAAATCATTAATTTGTGCCTCTCACAACAAAGTTATCAGCCTTCATATGTTATTCCTCCCAGTGGCATTTTAAGTACAGTCAAATTCGTAACCCAAATAATAAGTCTCTGATGGTGAAATGTCAGAATCTGATAAAGGTAAATGAGCAAGATACACTGTTCTGGGAGCAAGAGAGCCTTCTTAACATCTCATAAGTTCTCAGCTAGAGCTGTATAATTTAGCTATACTTAAAACTGGACATTTTTTGAAAAGCTTCATTGATCTTTTATTTACATAACATTAAATTTATCCATTTTAAGTGTGCAATATTTAGTCAATGTACAGAGTTCTACAACCATCACCACAATCTAATATTAACAGTAACATTATTCATAATAGGGAAAAATGGGAACAAGTCAAATGTGAATGGATAAACAAGAAAACAAAAAAAAACCTGGTCTTTTAAATGAAATTACTGCAGATTTCATTGATGGCTTAAATCTAATATATATGATATATTTATTTACCTATATATTTGGAGGAAAAAAATAAACAATTTGAAATTCTCCTAATTCAGAGTGAAAAGTTTGTACTTTAAGAAAAAGCCAAAGTTCATTATTTTGAATGTCACATTTTTATTTTGAATAAAAAATAGTAGAAGATAATTTTACCATGGACATTTCTACTAGTTCCCTTTGCATAATGAATATATTGTTATATTATGTAAATATCATGGTTTGTTCTTTCAGTGAGCATTAGTCCAGTTACCCAGAGTAAGGCAAGAAAATTGTCTTCCAAAGTCATGTCATAAAGGTTCTAAAAATACAGAACCATTTGATGTAGCCATCCAACTATTTCTAGACAGAATTCTATTTATGCTTTGTAAACTAAAATGATTCATAATTGGCAAATAACGAGATGATGGAAATAAATTTAGCATTGGGAAATAGTCATATGTGTCTCATAGAACCAAATTCTAATAAATTACTATAATTTCAGTGTTAATAGTCTCACGCCAGGAAAATCTTGTCCACAAAAATCTGACCAAATGTTGGCTAAGCAGAAAGCTTTTGTTGAATGCAATGTGGACCTTTCCTTTGAAAATAAACAAATATGGCCGGGCGCGGTGGCTCAAGCCTGTAATCCCAGCACTTTGGGAGGCTGAGACGGGCGGATCACGAGGTCAGGAGATCGAGACCATCCTGGCTAACATAGCGAAACCCCGTCTCTACTAAAAAATACAAAAAACTAGCCGGGCGAGGTGGCGGGCACCTATAGTTCCAGCTACTCGGGAGGCTGAGGCAGGAGAATGGCGTGAACCCCGGGAGGCGGAGCTTGCAGTGAGCTGAGATCCGGCCACTGCGCTCCAGCGCCGGCGACCGAGTGAGACTCTGTCTCAAAAAAAAAAAAAAAAGGAAAATAGACAAACATTACAAAGACTACAATTATTATGTATGTACTCCATTTTTCCCATATCCAAAAATGTGTGTTGGATAGCTCATATTAAATAGAAAAATAAAACACTGGAAAACCCTTTCACCTAACATGGAACAGCTTACCCGTCTGCTATCTCTGGACGGAAAACAAGATTAATAAAAAACTGAATTTAATGTTATTTATATTCTTCATATCTGATTTTAAATCTTCTCAAAACTATTTGTACATCAAATGTAATTTTATTGCATCTTTCAAAAGCAAGTCTCCTCTAGTCAGAGAATAACTTTACTCTTATCCATTTTAAATCATAACATCTGGTTTCTCTCTCTAGAAATTTGTTTAATTAAATATTTTATTATGGATATGCATTCAGATTTTCAAAAATGGTCCTGCCCCTAGATAATGACAAGTGGTTGTTTCCAGTAGGACTTATGTTACTACAGCTGTGGTTTAAGAATAACTTTTTCTGTATTTTGATAATATGCTCTAGCTTCATATGGGTATACCAAAAGCGAAAATATTAACACTGTGGACATATGAGGAAATAAAAACATAAGGCTCCTCTCAGAATTTAATGTCTGATGGCTAATCAATTCCTTTTGTCACTTGTATCAAGAATTTCCAACAAATTTTTAACAATTCGCCGATCAAATTTGAAAACTAATCTGGCCAGTCTCAGGCCCCAGTGCCTTCCAGGCTCACAATTTCATAAAAATCACAGAGTAAAAGACCAGTGAGGTTCCTCGAAATTCCACCATTTCTGCATCATCCATTTCTCGAGAAGTTTGTAGATGCACCATACAGGCATAATTCCCCAACATTTTCCCAGTAACTGACTACACAGACTTATCTGACAGTCAACACTCCTGCTCTTGCCCCCATCTCTGACAGGCATCCTGGTATATACACTTTTACTATTAAAAATTATCCTTGTTTAATTTATCAAAGAACATGACGAATAACATCAAATGTTGACCTAGACTAATTCACACCCAACAAGCAAATTGCAATCAGACTGTGTATGCTTTTGAAAGAGTAGTAGTCCTTATTTGGAATGTTTTTAAATCACATTATTATATTTTTTAAACATCACAAGATTTCTTTAATCAATTATTTCCTTAGGGTCTGTCAAAATAGTATTTACCTCACTTTGGAGGCAAGTAGAAGAGAACACTTTACCTTTAAGACCTTTGAATAGTATCCTACAAAATGCTGCAATATCCTCAAAACCCTTTCAAAGTACAGTTGTCTTGAACTAGCCCAATAATTGATATAGTAACACACCTTAAGAGGAGAAACAATGTGTTACAATAAATGTTTCTTGAATGCTACTTCTGTCTTTACGTTCCTCCCTTATTCTGCTAATACTGATGCTACCATTTTTTTTTTATTATTATTATACTTTAAGTTCTAGGGTACATGTGCACAATGTGCAGGTTTGTTAATATGTATACATGTGTCATGTTGGTGTGCTGCACCCATTAACTCATCATTAACATTAGGTATGTCTCCTAATGCTATCCTTCCCCCTAACCCCTCCCCACAAAAGGAACTGGTGTGTGATGCTCACCTTCCTGTGTCCAAGTGATCTCATTGTTCAAATCCCACCTATGAGTGAGAACATGCGGTATTTGGTTTTCTGTTCTTGCGATAGTTTGCTGAGAATGACAGTTTCCGGCTGCATCCATGTCCCCACAAAGGATATGAATTCATCCTTTTTTATGGCTGCATAGTATTCCATGATGTCTATGTGCCACATTTTCTTAATCCAGTCTGTCACTAACGGACATTTGAGTTGATTCCAAGTCTTTGCTATTGTGAATAGTGCCGCAATAAACATACATGTGCATGTGTCTTTATAGCAGCATGACTTATAATCCTTTGGGTATAAACCCAGTAATGGGATGGCTGGGTCAAATGGTATTTCTAGTTCTAGATCCTTGAGGAATCACCACACTGTTTTCCATAATGATTGAACTAGTTTACAGTCCCACCAATAGTGTAAAAGTGTTCCTATTTCACCACATCCTCTTCAGCACCTGTTATTTCCTGACTTTTTAATGATTGCCATTCTAACTGGTGTGAGATGGTATCTCATTGTGGTTTTGATTTGCATTTCTCTGATGGTGAGTGATGATGA
>NW_012109430.1:515093-517100 GCF_000951045.1 Mandrillus leucophaeus | reverse complement strand
ATTTCTTTCTCTTGCCTGATTGCCCTAGCCAGAACTTCCAACACTATGTTGAATAGGACTGGTGAGAGACGGCATCCCTGTCTTGTGTCAGGTTTCAAAGGGAATGCTTCCAGTTTTTGCCCATTCAGTATGATATTGGCTGTGGGTTTTCATAAAGAGCTCTTATTATTTTGAGATATATTCCGTCAATACCGAATTTATTGAGAGTTTTTAGCATGAAGGGCTGTTGAATTTTGTCAAATGCCTTTTCTGCATCTATTGAGATAATCATGCGGTTTTTGTCTTTGGTTCTGGTTATATCCTGGATTACATTTATTGATTTGCATACATTGAACCAGCCTTGCTGATGCTACTATTTTACTTTTGGTGACACCTGTTAGATAACATAAGGGGCAGTCTCTATGTTATATCATCCCCCTGTGCTAATGCTTTCATTCAGATTCAAAGTACATTATGTTCCTTCTTTGGAGAATAGTGACTCAAAAATTTTTCCTACATTGTCGCTTTGGAAAATACTTTGGCAGCCAGGCATGGTGGCTGATGTTTGTAATTCCAGCACTTTGGGAGGATGAGGCAGAAAGATTGCTTGCGGCCAGGAGTTGGAGGTTACAGTGAGTTATGATCATGCCACTGCATTCCAGTCCAGGCAACAGAGCAAGATCATGTTTCTAAAAAATAAAAATATAATTTGGTAAATATCAAAAATTCACATTACAAATTATAGAGTAATAGAACTACAGAATTTTGACTGTAACATTCTATAACAAATATATATTATGTAAAAAGAATCAATAGTATTTCAGGAGATTGTTTTCAATGTTACTTGTGATTATATATCAATTTCTCTTCTCACAGTAAAAATTATTTTCATAGAAAGATATTATCTTTCCTGTTCCGATTCCTTGTCATTCAGGCCATTCCTAAAATTACATTTCACATAGCAGTGCAAAGTTTTCTGAATGACTTTGTGCCCAGTAGTAAACATGCCTTTTATATACTCATTATTCATTGGCATATTTATTGAACATTGTTTGTGCATAAGAAACTGAGCAGAATGTTGGAAAAGACACAAAAATAAACAAAACATTCTCCCTCCCACCAAGAAACCTAAAATGTCTTAAGGGAAATGAGACAGTGAACAAATACATTACAGACAAAGCGATTTGTGATAAATGTCATGTGTGTGGACATCATAATGACAGGATAAAACTTACACATAACAACATTAACCTTAAATGTAAATGGGCTAAATGGTCCAATTAAAAGACACAGACTGGCAAATTGGATAAAGAGTCAAGACCCATCAGTGTGCTGTATTCAGGAGATCCATCTCACGTGCAGAGACACACATAGGCTCAAAATAAAGGGATGGAGGAAGATCTACCAAGCAAATGGAAAACAAAAAAAGCAGGGATTGGAATCCTAGTCTCTGATAAAACAGATTTAAGTCAACAAAGATCAAAAGAGACAAAGAAGGCCATTACATAATGGTAAAGGGATCGATTCAGGAAGGAGAACTAACTATCCTAAATATATATCCACCCAATACAGGAGCACTCAGATTCATAAAACAAGTCCTTAGAGACCTACAAAGAGACTCAGACTCCCACACAATAATCATAGGAGACTTTAACACCCAACTGTCAACATTAGACAGATCAACGAGACAGAAAGTTAACAAAGATATCCAGGAATTGAACTCAGCTCTGCACCAAGTGGACCTAATAGACATCTACAGAACTCTCCACCCCAAATCAACAGAATATACATTCTTCTCAGCACCACATGGCACTTAATCCAAAATTGACCACATAGTTGGATGTAAAGCACTGCTCAGCAAATGTGAAAGAACAGAAATTATAACAAACTGTCTCTCAGACCACAGTGCAATCAAAGTAGAAGTCAGGACTAAGAAATTCAATTAAAACCACTCAACTACATAGAAACTGAACAACCTGCTCCTGGATGACAACTGGGTACATAACAAAATGAAGGTGGAAATAAAGA
>NW_012109430.1:511800-513545 GCF_000951045.1 Mandrillus leucophaeus | reverse complement strand
AGAGCCAAATCATGAATGAACTCCCATTCACAATAGCTTCAAAGAGAATAAAATACCTAGGACTCCGACTTACAAGGGATGTGAAGGACCTCTTCAAGGAGAACTACAAACCACTGCTCAACAAAATAAAGGAGGGCACAAACAAATGAAAGAACATTCCATGCTCATTGATAGGAAGAATCAATATTGTGAAAATGGCCATACTGCCCAAGGCAATTTATAGATTCAATGCAATCCCTATCAAGCAACCGATGACTTTCTTCACAGAATTGGAAAAAACTAGTTTAAAGTTCACATGGAACCCCAAAAGAGCCTTTATAGCCAAGACAATCCTAAGCCAAAAGAACAAAGCTGGAGGCATCATGCTACCTGGCTTCAAATGATACTACACGGCTACAGTAACCAAAACAGCATGCTACTGGTACCAAAACAGAGATATAGACCAATGGAACAGAATAGAGCCCTCAGAATTAATACCACACATCTACAACCATCTGATCTTTGACAAACCTGACAAAAACAAGAAATGGGGAAAGGATTCCCTATTTAATAAATGGTTCTGGGAAAACTGGGTAGTCATACATAGAAAGCTGAAACTAGATCCCTTCCTTACACCTTATAGAAAAATTAATTAGGGATGGATTAAAGACTTAGATGTTAGACCTAAAACCATAAAAACCCTAGAAGAAAACCTAGGCAATACCATTCAGGACAAGGCATGGGCAAGGACTTCATGTCTAAAACACCAAAAGCAATGGCAATAAAAGGCAAAATTAACAAATAGGATCTAATTAAACTGAAGAGCTTCTGCACAACAAAAGAAACTGCCATCAGAGTGAATAGGCAACCTACAGAATGGGAGAACATTTTTGCAATGTACTCATCTGACAAAGGGCTAATATCCAGAATCTACAACGAACTCAAACAAATTTCCAAGAAATAAAAAACCCCGAGGGTGTGCCCAAGATGGCCAAATAGGAACAGCTCCATACTCCATCTCCCAGTGTGAGCGACACAGAAGACAGGTGATTTCTGCATTTTCAAATGAGGTGCAGACCGACACCTCAAACCTCACATGGCTGGATACACCCCTGAGACGAAGCTTCCAGAGCAAGAATCAGACAGCAACACTCGCTGTTTAGCAATATTATATCTGCTGCAGCCTCCGCTGCTGATACCCAGGCAAAGAGGGTCTGGAGTGGACCTCAAGCAAACTCCAACAGACCTGCAGCTGAGGGTCCTGACTGTTAAAAGGAAAACTAACAAACAGAAAGGACACCCAAACCAAAACCCCATCAGTACATCACCATCATCAAAGACCAAAGGCAGATAAAACCACAAAGATGGGGAAAAGCAGTACAGAAAAGCTGGAATTTCAAAAAATCAGAGTGCATCTCCCCCTCGAAAGGAACACAGCTCATCGCCAGCAACAGAACAAAGCTGGATGGAGAATGACTTTGATGAGTTGAGAGAAGAAGGCTTCAGTCAATCAAACTTCTCAGAGCTAAAGGAGGAACCTATGTAACCAGTGCAAAGAAACTAAAAACCTTGAGAAAATATTTGATGAATGGCTAACTAGAATAACCAATGTGGCGAAGTCCATAAAAGAAGTGATAGAGATGAAAACCATAACAGGAGAACTACATGACAAATGCACAAGATTCAGTAACCAACTCGATCAACTGGAAGAAAGAGTATCAGCAATTGAAGATCAAATGAAAGGAATGAAGCGAGAAGAGAAGTGT
>NW_012109430.1:507099-508356 GCF_000951045.1 Mandrillus leucophaeus | reverse complement strand
AAAACAATGAGAACAAAGATACAACATACCAGAATCTCTGGGACACATTTAAAGCAGTGTGTAGAGGGAAATTTATAGCACTAAATGCCCACAAGAGAGAGCCAGAGAGATCTAAAATTGACACCCTAACATCACAATTAAAAACTAGAGAAGCAGGAGCAAACACATTCAAAAGCTAGCAGAAGGCAAGAAATAGCTAAGACCAGAGCAGAACTGGAGGAGACAGAGACACAAAAAACCCTTCAAAAAATCAGTGAATCCAGGAGCTGGTTTTTTGAAAAGATCAACAAAATTGATAAACTGCTGGCAAGACTAGTGAAGAAGAAAAGACAGAAGAATCAAATAGATGCAATAAAATATGATAAAGGGGATATTACCACCGATCCCACAGAAATACAAAACTACCATTGGAGAATACTATAATCACCTCTATGTAAATAAACTAGAAAATCTAGAAGGAATGGATAAATTCCTGGACACATACACCCTCCCAAGACTAAATCAGGAAGAAGTTGAATCCCTGAAAGAGAGCAATAACAGGCTCTGAAATTGAGGCAATAACTAATAGCCTACCAACCAAAAAAAGTCCAGGGCCAGACGAATTCACAGCTCAATTCTACCAGAGGTACAAGGAGGAGCTGGTACCATTCCTTCTGAAACTATTCCAATCAATAGAAAAAGAGGGAATCCTCTCTAACTCATTTTATGAGGCCAGCATCATCCTGATACCAAAGCCTGGCAGAGACACAACAAAAAAAAGAGAATTTCAGACCAATATCCCTGATGAACATCGATGCAAAATCTCAATAAAATACTGGCAAACCGAATCCAGTAACATGTCAAAAACTTATTCACCATTATCAAGTGTGCTTCATCCCTGGGATGCAAGGCTGGTTTGACATATGCAAATCAATAAACAAAATCCAGCATATAAACAGAACCAAAGACAAAAACCACATGATTATCTCAATAGATACGGAAAAAGCCTTTGAAAAAATTCAACAGCCCTTCATGCTAAAAACTCTCAATAACTTAGGCATTGATAGGATGTATCTCAAAATAATAAGAGTTATTTATGACAAACCCACAGCCAATATCATACTGAATGGACAAAAACCGGAAGCATTCCCTTTGAAAACTGACACAAGATAGGGATGCCGTCTCTCACCAGTCCTATTCAACATAGTGTTGGAAGTTCTGGTCAGGGCAATCAAGCAGGAGAAAGAAACAAAGGGTATTCACTTAGGAAAAGAGGCA
>NW_012109430.1:505664-507049 GCF_000951045.1 Mandrillus leucophaeus | reverse complement strand
TCCAGGACCAGATGGATTCACAGCCGAATTCTACCAGAGGTACAAGGAGGAGTTGATACCATTCCTTCTGAAACTATTCCAATCAATAGAAAAAGAGGAAATCCTCCCTAACTCATTTTATGAGGCCAACATCATCCTGATACCAAAGCCTGGCAGAGATACAACAAAAAAAAAGAGAATTTTAGACCAATATCCCCAATGAACATCAATGCAAAAATCCTTAATAAAATACTGGCAAACCGAATCCAGCGGCACATCCAAAAGCTTATCCACCATTATCAAGTGTGCTTCGTCCCTGGGATGCAAGGCTGGTTCAACATACGCAAATCAATAAACGTAATCCAGCATATAAACAGAACCAAAGACGAAAAACACAAGATTATCTCAATAGATGCAGACAAGGCCTTTGACAAAATTCAACAGCCCTTCATGTTAAACACTCTCAATAAATTCGGTATTGATGGAACATATCTCAAAATAATAAGACCTCTTTATGACAAACCCACAGCCAATATCATACTGAATGGGCAAAAACTGGAAGCATTCCTTTTGAAAACTGGCACAAGACAAGGATACCGTCTCTCACCAGTCCTATTCAAAATAGTGTTGGAAGTTCTGGCTAGGGCAATCAGGCAAGAGAAAGAAATCAAGGGTATTCAGTTAGGAAAAGAAGAAGTCAAATTGTCCCTCTTTGCAGATGACAAGACTATATTTAGAAAACCCCATCATCTCAGCCCAAAATTTCCTTAAGCTGATAAGAAACTTCAGCAAAGTCTCAGGATACAAAATCAATGTGCAAAAATCACAAGCATTCTTACACACCAGTAATAGAGAAACAGAGAGTCAAATCATGAATGAACTCCCATTCACAATAGCTTCAAAGAGAATAAAATTCCTAGGAATCCAACTCACAAGGGATGTAAAGGACCTCTTCAAGGAGAACTACAAACCACTGCTCAGTGAAATGAAAGAGGACACAAACAAATGGAAGAACATACCGTACTCATGGATAGGAAGAATCAATATCGTGAAAATGGCCATACTGCCCAAGGTAATTTATAGATTCAATGCCATTCCCATTAAGCTACCAATGACTTTCTTCACAGAATTGGAAAAAACTGCTTTAAAGTTCATATGGAACCAAAAAAGACCCTGCATTGCCAAGACAATCCTAAGCCAACAGAACAAAGCTAGAGGCATCACGTTACCTGACTTCAAACTATAGTAGAACCAAGACAGCATGTTACTGGTACCAAATCAGAGATATAGACCAATGGAACAGAACAGAGCCCTCAGAAATACTACCACACATCTAC
Organism: Mandrillus leucophaeus; assembly: GCF_000951045.1. NCBI lineage: Eukaryota > Metazoa > Chordata > Mammalia > Primates > Cercopithecidae > Mandrillus > Mandrillus leucophaeus. The sequence goes on along the minus strand of NW_012109430.1, from coordinate 505,733 downwards.
AGCCATCTGATCTTTGACAAACCTGACAAAAACAAGAAATGGGGAAAGGATTGCCTATTTACTAAACGG
>NW_012109430.1:504773-505614 GCF_000951045.1 Mandrillus leucophaeus | reverse complement strand
AAAAGAAAGAAACTACCCCATCAAAAGGTGGGTGAAGGATATGAATAGACACTTCTCAAAAGAAGACATTTATACAGCCAATAGACACATAAAAAAATGCTCATCATCACTGGCCATCAGAGAAATGCAAATCAAAACCACAATGAGACACCATCTCGCACCAGTTAGAATGGCGACCATTTTAAAGTCAGGAAACAACAGGTGCTGGAGAGGATGTGGAGAAACAGGAACATTTACACTGTTGTTTGGTAGGACTGTAAACTAGTTCAACCATTGTGGAAGAGAGTGTGGCAATTCCTCAAGGATCTAGAACCAGAAATACCGTTTGACCAGGCCATCCCATTACTGTGTATATACCCAAAGTATTATAAATCATGCTGCAATAAAAACACATGCACACGTAAGTTTATCGTGGCACTATTCACAATAGCAAAGACTTGGAACCAACCCAAATCCATCAATGACAGATTGGATTAAGAAAATGTGGCACATATACACCATGGAATGCTATGCAGCCATAGAAAACAATGAGTTCATGTCGTTTGTAGGGACATGGATGAAGCTGGAAACCATCATTCTCAGCAAACTATCACAAGGACAAAAACCTAACACCACATATTCTCACTCATTGGTGGAAATTGAACAATGAGAACACTTGGACATAGGAAGGGGAACATCACACACTGGGGCCTGTTGTGGGGTGGGGGAGAAGAGGAGGGATAGCATTAGGAGATATACCTAATGCAAATGACGAGTTTAATGGGTGCAGCACACCACCATGGCACATGTACACGTATGCCATACATATGCCAACATGGCACATGCACTCTGTGCACATGTA
>NW_012109430.1:502226-503498 GCF_000951045.1 Mandrillus leucophaeus | reverse complement strand
TATCGTGTGTGTGGGACAACCAGAGTCGAAGAAGTTCAGAGGATTACTCTCCCTGGTTTTGGAAGAGAATAACAAGTCGTATTTTTATTTGTAAACTCCTACAGGAATGATATTTATGTTCAAGATTAGCACAATTATTTAACCAATTAGGCAATGGTAATGTAAATGGAAAGAAACCTGAAGGTTCTCTTCCTAGCACTAATTTTGAACGATTTTCAATAAAAAATATAGGAAATGCAGATGTGTACTCAATTTTCAGTCTTCCAGGATCAGAGTTTGCACAACTTCCATTTATACTTAGTCCTACTATATAGGCAACTGTATAATTATGAGGTCTTCACAATATGTATTTTGGCTGAATTCAATTGCTAGAATGTAAAGCTACAACAGAATCTCTGAAAAAGTGAAAAACAACTGAGCAGCACTTGAACAGCCTTCTCTTCTGTGGCTACACTGCCCTTACTTGCAGTTGATCCCAAGAAATCGTATTCTGTATTTATTTAATTACTGATGTCATCTTCCCTTAACCACTTTCTTAAATGTCCTTATATCTCTCTTAAAATCCAATGGCTGAATATAGTATATTAAAATTCTAGTAAGAGCCTCTGAGCCCACTATAAATACAAAAATTATTATAAAACTACATTACTCGCTATTTTTTAAAACTGCACTTGTATTTCACCTCCTAAGAATGTTTGCTACAAAAAATTTTCATATATGGACAAAAAAGATGGCATTTCTATAATATTATTTTTAACTGTATAGTTTTTTAAAACAAGTGTTTAACATTAACAATAGTTACATTACTGTGTTCCATGCATGTTAAAAAGAATGAGATCAACCTATGTACTGACATGGGAAGATCTCCAAGACACAGAAAAATATGCATCTTTTATACAACTATGTGTTTGTGTACATATGCACAGAAAAGGCCTGTAGGACACTTACCAATCTGTTATCACATTGCTTTTTTGTGGGGAGGAGATTAGGATTGAAACAGATGGTAAAACGTGACTTATTTTTACTTTAATATTTGTGTATTGACAATTTTACAACAAGCATATATTCATTGTGTCATATTTTATAAACACAATTAAAATATTTAATTTGGAAGAAGTCTTTTAATTTAGAAACTAAGTTGCAGTCTAGTGTTGGCAGACTAAGACCATTTATATATTTTTATTTTTTTTTGTAATTATTTTTTATTATTATACTTTAAGTTCTAGGGTACATGTGCATAACATGCAGGTTTCTTACATATGTATACTTGTG
>NW_012109430.1:484581-499301 GCF_000951045.1 Mandrillus leucophaeus | reverse complement strand
ATCTTTATTTCTGCCTTCATTTCGTTATGTACCCAGTAGTCATTCAGGAGCAGGTTGTTCAGTTTCCATGTAGTTGAGCGGTTTTGATTGAGTTTCTTCAGACTAAGACCATTTATGTTCTCAACAGCTTAAAATAGAATTGGTGAGAAAATATTTAAAATAATTCATAAAAAGCTTGAAAGAATTTTAAAGCAAATTTTCCATGTCGTCACTTGAAAATTTTCGAATTCTCTGTTTCTAAGGGAAAATTTTCAATATGAATTGCATTCAGAAATGTAGAGTAGTGATTAATGTGGGCTCAGGTTAATGGAAAAAATGTGTATACATTTTAAAAAGGTAAGTATATCGTGAAAAGTCACTTCTTAAAACAGTTAACCAACTCTTCTAAATATACAAAACTTTTTTTTTCAAAACTGGACTCTTGAGAATCCAGGACATAAGTGTTGGAAGAAGGATGTGAAGAGGGGAAGGAGAAATAGTACGAAAGGTATGACTGAAATTTGGGAGAGTGGGAATGAAAACTGCCTGGCAGTCAATCTAGGTCCAATCCTCATTGCATATTAATTGACTTACGCTGTTGAGTTAATAAAGGTAGAGAGAAGCAGATATAATTTTTAAAAAAGAAAAAAGTCCTGACTGTAGAGATGCTGGTGGCATGAGCACAGTCTGCTTTTTTGGTTGTAGTTTAGGAGTAGCAACTATGGCCTCAAACCAAGAAGGATAAGTAATGAGTGCCTCATCACAGTAAGTATAGGGCAAAACAGAAGATGAGGCAGGTTTTTAACGAGATCATTGAGAGTTAACAACTCCTTTCGCCTATCACAGAGAAAATCCTGGAGAACAACCATAAACAGTAGTGACATGAGCTGGCTCTAGCTTTGAGTACATTTGCCATCCCAGGTGGGATTCAAAAGGAAAAAATATTAATGGTGTCTGGGTTTCTTATTTCTTCACCTTGTATTTTCTTATAATCAACCACTCATTATTAAGTAGTTATTTAATTGATGATTTCTATCAAAAAGAGCAAGCATGGCCTTTTTATCAGTCCATTTCTGCATCTTCTCCATCTGTTTGAGGAAGAACTAAATTACAAAGATATGCACCATAACATAGCACCACCATTATGCAGGAGTCACTGTCTTAACCTCCAGGCAAGGCATTTAGAGAAAAAAACTATCAATACCAGCCCATCTTGAAGATCCATACACTTAGTCTGTCACATGACTACCATATGCCTGTTATGGCACCACCATCCACTCTTGGTCTGAGTAACTTCCAGCAGTGAAGCAGCAAGCTCAGCATCAGATCAGGGTCATTTCCCCCTTCTGTTTGGTACCTTTGCAACCAGCACACACCTCGACACCATTCATTAGCTATGCTGTTAACATGCGTTCACACACACACACACACACACATTTTTCTCTCAGAGAGAGGGAGAAGAGAGAGCAAGAAAAAATAATTGTGACCAAGGCTTTGAGAAAATTAAGATTAACCTTTTGAAACCTGAGAATCCCCACACTAGCTTTTCTGGCTAATTCAATAAAATTTTTATCAACATTATGTATGCCACATGGTGAGGGAGAAAAGGCTTGTGCACAGTTCTTGTTATTTTATCACTTTTTGAAATGGAAATTATACATAAGATCTAACACAGATACTCAAAACTGCCTGATGAGTTCAACCCAATTTTGATCAACTTGATGGCATGATGTGTTAGGGAACAGTGAACTTGTGCAAATTTCTTCCTATTTTATCACTATTTCACGTGGAAATCATACCCAAGGTTTATTACAAATGGCCAAAACTATTTAATAAAAAATAAAGGAAGAGGATTTAAACATGAATGTATTGTGTTCATTTGTTTTTTCTTTAAGGTGGGCAGAAGAACATAGATTCTTACAACAATCAAGCAGTCTCTAAGCAAAGAGGTCAGGTCAGCTGATGCTACCAAATGAAACAAGTCCCTTTCTGGTACGAGGGAAGAAGATAGTTATGATACAGGTGTGCTCCTCCAGAAAGCAAGTTGTCCGCTGTGAATCATTGCTGGTGCAGAATTGGAAACAATCTTGTAAACTATGATTGTACAGTTTACAGTTATGTGACAACATGTACACAAATGAAATTCAACAAATATTTCATAGCCAACCAAGCTTTTTTATTTTTGAATTTTTTGAATTTTTTTCCAATTTTTTGAGACACTTTCCATTAAAAAATAGCCCTCATGGCCAGACATGGTGGCTCACGCCTGTAACCCCAGCACTTTGAGAGGCCGAGGCAAGCAGATCACGAAGTCAAGAGATCGAGACCAGCCTGGCCAACTTGATGAAACCCCATCTCTACTAAAAATACAAAAATTAGCTGGGTGTAGTGGCGCATGACTGTAATCCCAGCTACTTGGGAGGCTGAGGCAGGAGAATCACTTGAACCCAGGAGGTGGAGGTTGCAGTGAGCCGAGATCACGCCATTGCACTCCAGCCTGGCAACAGAGTGAGACTCCGCCTCAAAAAAAAAAAAAAAAAAGCCCTCATTTCATGTTGCAGGCATTGCCTTCCCCCAAGAAGCCTTCTGTGTCTCCAACAAGTCCAGTTTGAATCTCCATTGAGTAAAATATTACTATATTTTTTAAAGGTTGGAAGAGAGAAGAGCCAAACCAAACACTTCTCTCAGCCTCTCCTCAGTGACCTTCAGTTTTAAAACCACGATCTTAAACCATGTGAATCTAGAATTCACAAAGTAAAGACATGAAAAGAAAAAGGGTTTTGAAGCTACTTCCACCCTAGTGCAGTGAGCCTGTTATCTAGCAAAACTTCCACAGAGCTCAACCTATATCACAAAAGCAGCAGTTTGCAGAAAATGATTTGGGGAAAAATACTCTTAACCCTTCTACCACTGCAGAAGCAGACTCCAAAATACTTAAGAACTGATACTGTGAAACACACTGTTAGGATACAGTTACACAGAAAACTCCATGACAGGCTTTTGCCTCATACAGGATTTAGGCCAGACCTTAGAATGAGTAAATTACTAGTTGTTTGTGTGTGTATATTTTTAAACCAATATAGAAAGATATAACTTTTTAAATCATCTGCATCAAAAATAAAATTCCACTATCTGTTTTTCATTCATTTACACTCAATTTAAAAAATTAAAGCAAAGAGGATGGAAGTCTTTGAAAATCAACATTTAAGACTTTATTTGCAGTCTAGCAGAAGAGGGCTAAAGTGTTTCAATCAGGAAGCATGACCTGCCCTAACATAGTGTTGTGGGTTTTTTTTTTCTCTTCAAAACAACACGACCCATTATGTTTCATATACATTTTTTACATAGCCAACTTATTTTAAAAATAGGCAATTGCCATATTTTAACCTTCAATCTAAGCTAGCAGATGACGTTTTATGTACCCCATGTAGGCACATACATTCAGAAAACAGAAAAACTTTTGTAGGCAAATTTGAACATTCAGTGGGTAAAAGTAGCCTTTAATGAATAAACACTGGATATCTACGTAGCATCAGAGAAAAAAAAAAAAAGTATTTTGACTCCTACATAGTACAAAGTAGAAAAATTAATATGACACTTGGAAAACATGCATTTTGCAAAATATACTTTCTATCTCTTAGAGCCCATGTGATGTTGCAGTTGCTATAGTAACTGTATGTTTGTTCAGCAGGAAAATACGTAGGTACAGAATGCTTACATTTATTCACAAATTCTCAGTGAATTTGTGAATAGAAGTGATTATATTTGCCGACAGAAGTGATAAATAAAAGAATTCTTAGTGGATAAGCAATTCTTGCCCCTCAATATTAAAGCTACAATAAAATAATTCTATCAAGCATTTTTTCAAAGACATATCATTGTTCTTCATAAACTTCAATATCTCATAAACAAAAATGACTGATCTAGAAAGAATCTTTAACTTATCATTATTTATTCATTTGCATGGAATACAATATGCTAAAATGATTAATTACAATTATGAACCATTAAATTAAATTCATATGCATATTTTAAAATTTCAGTTTTAAATTTAGACTGCTTCTACTCTGTCCTATAACAAGTCTTATAAAACCTCGTCAATGGCACATATGTTGAATAAATACCTCAATATACTACATTTGCCAACAAAGTTCTAAAATCAACTTAGTAAATGTCATGATCCTTAATGCTGTTGTGGCATAAATGAAGAGCATTCCTTGCGTCCATTTGGCTACAATCGCGAGCGTACTTTGTTTCCCCAAGAGAAGAAAAAAGAGTAGTAAACCATTTTTGCAGAATGCCATTCTCCTACAACAGTTTTATGAAAGAAACATCTGTGACAAGAATCTCTAATGCTTTTCTGAAAGCCACAGCTGACAGTAAAAGAGCATTGCTAAAAGTGGCAAATCAATCCCATTCCGCCCTTCTCAGAGCATGACACTTAATTTGCTATGTATCACATGTATTTTCCTCACATGTGCTGAGAGACTGTGACATTGATGTGGTGGCTTTCATCCAAGCCTCAGCTGAATAAACACTTGGGCCATACAGTGGGCAAACGGGCATCCTTAAAAACGTCTTCTGTCCCTGGCAAGTTAACTTCACCTCAGGGAAGCATTTTTCTAAGTTTTAGTTTGCAATTTGAGTGTATAAATGGAATCTCTGAACACTGTTTGGAAAACCTTAAATCATTTCACACACAAAGAACACATTCTGTATTTTTAAGCAAGTTTTCTCAATGTAATGCAATTTTTATGTGACTACCTGAAAACATATGCAAATACAACAGATAAAAATGAATAATAGCATATAGTATTTCTAATCAAATTATTCCATTGCACAATCTGTTATTCTTAAAAGTATAAAAAATAAGCACATTAGGTATATTTGAAATGGGTAACTTTTTAATTAAACAATTTATTGACATAAACTACATACCAAAACATTCAGAAACCTATTTATATAGCTTGGCAAATTTTGTAAACTCACTGAATATGATTGTGATCAAGTACCACAATATTATCAGCACAGAATCGTTCGTTACACCTTTCTAAAACATATACAATTGCTTTTAAATTTGACACAAGAGTCTTTAATAAATGAGAAAACTTCATTTAAATAATATCAAGCAAATAAAGTTCTGGTAGAAAGTATGAATACATCAAGGTCCCTGTAGTTAATGAGAATATCTCTTTTTGTGTGTCTTCTGTGCATCTGCAAGTGATTTTTTTTACTTTTCAACAATCAGGGAAATCACCATTACTTTTACCCCCAAATCACCCCAGTGGTTTTTCGTTTTGTTTTGTTTTGTTTTGTTTTGTTTTGTAACTCCATTGACGCTTTATAAAAATACAGAGGTAGAAAAAATCCAGGTGTGCATATCATCTCTGCCATGAGTTGTTTTAATTACTCCTATTTTTCTTCCTTCTTACTAAAGAACTTCAATGTAAATCCCTCTTTTTTTTTTTCAAATTTAAATTAAGCTTAACAGGGGAGGTTACATATACTGTGTTTTTCTCTGTCTCTCAGATTTCTCCTTCATATGATAATTCCCAAAGCAAAATAAAATTGTTTTTAAAAAACTAAAATTAAACTACAGTAAATGTGTTCTGTGTTGCTCCTTGACCCCCCAGAGTATGCATAGATGCTCTGTCTATGACGCCAAGTACCACGGAATGTTCCCTAGCCACCTGAAGCAGTCCAATCTCCATTAGTCCCACTCAGATTCCTGAAACTGACAAGAATTTTAGTAGTCCAGTCAATACCTTCAGGTACGTTTCAAATACTCACCACAAGAGCTCAGTGTGTTCAGAACTAAATATGTCCAATCTTGATTAACTTGGAATCTCAAACCTCAAGGTCATCTCTGGCAACATCCTTCTGGAATCTCTTATATTCAAATGAACAGCAAGTTTTACCAAATATACCTCCAACCTCTCTTTTAAATCTGTTGCCTACTGTCCTTTCCCACTCCACTGAAGTCCTTACCCTTTCCTGCCATTTCATCTTTACACATGCTATTTCATCTTTCTAGAAGAACTTTACCCTCTTTTGCCTTGTAAATGCCTTCTCAGCCTTCAAAACCCATCTTGAAATGGCTCCTTCTCCAGCTGCCATCCCTGACCCAGTCCACACCCTGGAGTAAAATCCCCTTTTGATGTGTCATAGCATGAGTCGTCTTGCTTAATCACACAATTCTGTATCTGTGTTCTCAACTGGAACACGGACACACTGGGCTGGAACAAGGTTTTTCATCTTTACATGTTCAATATCTAATATATAACCTGGGATATAATATATGCTAAACAAACAATGAAAGAATAAAACAAAATAAAATATTATTTGCCTAAAAGGCATAAAACATCCAGAAGATAACTTTGAACCAGTTGCAATTTGTCTGGGTCTATCTCCCCTATCTCAAAGTTGGATTGAATGTAATGCTGGTATAAAAAGTCATTGCGAAAGTGAGCCCCCAGTCTTGCCAGCAGCACCCAAGAAACACCACGAGTGCAGAGTTATCAGGGACTGGGAGCCACGTGGGACAGGTCATGGAAGGTATAACTAAAGGACAACCAAAGCTTAGAACAAGTCTACCGCTCAGAAGACCCGGTGCAGTGTGCTCTCTCAAAAGGTGAAAGGGGACCAGGCGCAGTGGCTCATGTCTGTGTTCCCAGCAGTTTGGAAGACTGAGGTGGGAGGATGGCTTGAGCCCAGGAGTTTGAGACCAGCCTGGGCAACGTGGTGAAACTCCCATCTCTAAAAAATTAAAAAATAAACCGGACTTAGTGGGCCACACCTGTAGTCTCAGCTATACCAAAGGGTGAGGTGGGAGGATAACTTGAGCTCAGGATGTGAAGGATGCAGTGAACTGTGATTGTGCCACTGCACTCCAGCCTGGGTAACAGAGTGAGACGTTGCTTCAAAAAAAAAAAAAGTGAAAAGGTTTACTGCATCCTAGGAATGATGAACTCATAGCAGTTTTTTAAATGAGAATATTATTTTGGAAAAGAAAGAAATGAGTGGATTGCATTAAATCGTGTCTCTTATATTTAATGTATTACTGTCATTTAAAAAAAAATCTTAGAAAATACTTATCCCTCACGTATGCCTTGCTATTTGTTTTATTGTTGCCCTGGAGTGGTTTATTTTGATAAGTATACTGTAAGTGCCCCTAGACATAAATGTGGATCATGCATTTCTAGTGAAATTTTAAGTTACTGTTGCAAATGTGTGCCTTAGAATGTCCTATGCTAAGTGGTATGTCTAAAGGTACATATTTGACAAGATACTATAATTGTATTTGAAAGATCTATTACAAATTCGTTTGAAAAAGATTTGTCACTCATACGAGAAGAAGAAAAACTTCAGAAATAGATGGTCAGAGAATTTTTGAAATTACAATCTGGCGCTCTTGTTCACCTATGATATTTGAAAGTTAGTGACGACCATAGGCTTCTGACCCAAACCACTAGCCCTGGTCAGTAACAAAATCAAGTTTCAAGGCATTTCACATCTAATATTGATTGTGAAAGAGCTCTTCCTGCTTCATCCAGCCTCTAAATTTTGGAATCCTAGAAGTCCAGTTTGAAGAGTACATTTTTCCCCAAAAGAGAAGAGTGAGGGAAGAGCAAAGATACAGAATGCACAAAGAACTTCATCTGGATAGCATTTTTCCCATAAATGGGTCTCTGTTTTCTGATCCTCAGGGTCAAGGGTATTGATTTAGTATAAATTTTTTGAAAATAGGCCAAGCACAGTGGCACACCTGTAATCCTAGCGCTTTAGGAGGTCGAGTTGGGAGGATCACTTGAGCCCAACAGTTCAAGATTCACCAGGACAACATAATGAAACCATCTCTATAAAAAATAAAGCATAAGCCAGGTGGGACAGCACACATCTGTAGTCCCAACTATCTGGGAGGCTAAGCTGGGAGTATCACTAGATCCCAGGAGGTGGAGGCTGCAGGAAGTCATAATTGTATGATTGTGCCACTGCACTCCTGTCTGGGTGACAGAACAGGAATCTGCCTCAAAAAAAGGAAAAAAAAGTCTGAAGTGTGGAACAAAGAAGATAAGCAATAAATAGCATAATAAGTAAAATATATTATTTGTTTGATAGTAATAGCTGTTAAAAAAAATTAAGGATGGAAGGGGAACGTGAAATTGATAAGGGTTGAAAATGCAGATAGAGTGACTGATGACTTTTCAGAAAATGCCTGAAGGACAGGCATATATAATTTCAGTAAAGATAGATGAAATAACTCAGGCCAAACTTCTTGCTGAAGACAACTTAAAAAAAAAGGGAGGAATAGAATTTTTTGAAATGCCCTTAAAAGTATCAGTAAAAGAATGAGGAAATACCAGGGCAAAATGTAGAAGACCCGAAAAACCTAGAGAAGTAAGTCAAAAAAAATGAAAGTTCTCTCTTCAGGAAAACTCTAAAACCTGAGGCCGAGGAATATTTCTATGAATAACTAAAATGATTGTAGAAAGATATTACAAGTAGCTTAACATCAATAAATTTGAGAATGCCAATGAAATGAACTAAATCAGAAATTAAGTAATTATGAAAATTTGGGAAGAAGCCAATTTACTTAAGATATGAAATCTGTGATCACTGATTTTCTCACCAAGCAAAACTCAGATCTATACAGCTTCATTGACAAATTATACCATACACTCAAGGCAGAAGTAATTCAAACTATTAAACTTCTCCAGAGAATAGAAAAACACTTATATACCTCAATTCATTTTATGAGATCAGCTAACCTTGACAAGAACAGGACATGAAAGAGAAAGCAAAGGCGAATCTCACTTATATACCTAATTGGTAAAAAAAAAAAAAAAAAAAAAAAAAAACTCTAAATAAAATATTAACAAACTGAATCTATAATTATATAAAAATGACAATTCATCATGATCAAATAGGTTTTATATCAAGAATGCACAACTGATTTAACATTATATAGTCAATGTAATTTACCACATAAACAGAGTAAAGAATAAAATTGTACAATCATTTTAATAGATACAGAAAATACCTTGGTAAAATTCACCACCTGTTTGTGGTTTAAAAATTTTTTAAAAAACTTATAGCAGGCAAAATAGAAAAGACCTTCAAAATACTAGTGGGGGAGGGTATCTTAAAAAAACCTCCAGCAAACATCGTAATAAGTGGTGAAACAATGTAAATTTTCTTTAAGATTAGAAGTAGAAAAAAGACATTCTTTATTCTCACTTCTATTCAATATTTTAATTATATCATAACCAGTGCAGTAGGAGAAGAAAAATAAATAATTGGCATAAGAATCGAGAGAAACAAACAAGATTGTCATTATTCTCATCTAACATGATTATATTTTATTTTTTCAGAGACAGAGTTTTGTTCTGTTGCTCAGGCTTGAATGCAGTGGTGCAATTATAACCCACTGCAGCCTGGAACTCCTGGGCTCAAAGGATTCTCCTGTCTCAGGCTCCCAAGGAGCTAGGATTAAAGGTGCACAGCACCATGCCCAGTTAATTTTTATTTTTTATAGAGACTCATTTTATAGTTTATTTTTATAGAGACAGTTCTATTTTTTAGTTCTTATTTTTCATGTAGGAAATCCAACAAAGTCTGTACATAGGCTACTAAAATTAATAAGAGATTTAAGAAATTTGTCAAAGAAGTAATAAATAGACATAATGCTTTCTATATGCTAGCCACAAACAGAAAATGGAATTTTAAGAGAAAAAGGACATATATCTATCGTTTATAGGCCATTTATATACATTATAAACTGAATGTTGAAAACTGTTAATTCTTCACATACGGTTTAGAGATTCAATACAAGCCCAGTTAAATAACAAGGAGTTTTGTGTAATGTGACAAGCTAATTCTAAAATTTATATGGAAATGCGGCAGGGCACGGTGGCTCACGCCTATAATCCCAGCACCTTTGGAGGCCAAGGCAGGAGGGTCACTTAAGGTCAGGATTCCAGACCATCATGGCCAACATGGTGAAACCCTGTCTCTACTAAAAATACAAAAATTAGCCAGGCCAAGTGACAGGCGCCTGTAATCACAGCTACTCAAGAGGCTGAGGCAGAGAATTGCTTGAACCCGGGAGTCGGAGCTTGCAGTGAGCCGAGAACCCACCACTGCACTTAGCCTGGGCGGCAGAGCCAGATTCGGTCTATAAAATAAAATAAAATAAAATAAAATAAAATAAAATAGTAAAGTAAAGTAAAATAAAATAAAATAAAATGTATATGGAAATACAAAAGACCATGCATAGCCAACACACTTTTTTGTGTGCATGTTTTATTTTATTTGTATAAATTTAAGGGGTACAAGTGCAATTTTGTTACTGGATATATTGTCTAGTGGTGAAGTCAGCTTTCAGTGTATCCATCACCCAAATAATGTACATTGTACTCATTAAGTATTTTCTTATCATCCTCCCATTTCCACTCTCCATTCCCACTCTTTTGAGTCTCAGTGTCTAGCATTCCATATTCTGTGTCCATGTGTACACATTATTTAGCTCCCACTTATAAGTGAGAACATGCAATGTTTCTGTTTTTGAGATGTTTCACATAAGATAGTGGTCTTCAGTGCCGCTAATGTTGCTGCAAAATACATAATTTTATTCTTTTTTATGGCTGAATAGTATTTCATGGTGTGTATTTACAACATTTTTTATCCAATCATTGGATAATGGATACTTAGTTTGATTCCATATTTTTGCTATTGTGAAGAGTGCTGTAATAAACACATGGGTGCAGGTATCTTTTTAATGTAAGGATTTATTTATTTTTTTTGGAGGGGTGGGTAGATAACCAGAAGTGGGGTTGCTAGATCAAATGGTAGTTCTATTCTTTATTCTTTTTTTTTTTTAATTTATTTATTATTATTATACTTTAAGTTGTAGGGTACATGTGCATACCGTGCAGGTTTGTTACATATGTATACTTGTGCCATGTTGGTGTGCTGCACCCATCAACTCGTCATCTACATCATGTATAACTCCCAATGCAATCCCTCCCCCCTCCCCCCTCCCCATGATAGGCCCCGGTGTGTGATGTTCCCCTTCCTGAGTCCAAGTGATCTCATTGTTCAGTTCCCACCTATGAGTGAGGACATGCGGTGTTTGGTTTTCTGTTCTTGTGATAGTTTGCTAAGAATGATGGTTTCCAGCTGCATCCATTCTTTAAGAAATCTCAACATCGTTTTCCATAGAGGTTGTACTAATTTACATTCCTACCAGCAATGGAAAAGTATTCCCGTTTCTCTGAATCTGCTCCAACATGTGTTATTTTTTCTCTTTTTAGTAATAGCGATTTTGACTGGTGTAAAAAGATATTTTGTTGTGCTTTCAATTTGCATTTTTCATATGCTTATTGGCCAATCATATGTCTTCCTTTGAAAAATATCCATTCATGTCCTTTGAGCACTTTTTAATGGGAGCATTTGGCAGGTGGGGGCGGGTGTTTGTTGTGAAATTCCTTGTAAATTCTGGATATTAGTCTACTGTTGGATGCATAGTTTGCAAATATTTTCTCCCATTCTGCATGGTGTCTGTTAAGTTTGCTGATTGGGATTTTTGTTTTGTTTTGTTTTGTTTGTTTGTTTAATTTTTGCTCTGAAGAAGCTTTTTAGCTTAAGTCCCATTTGTCTATGTTTGTTTTTGTTGCTTATGCTTTTGAGGTCTTAGTCATGAATTATTTGCCTAGACTAGTGTCCAGAAGAGTTTTCCCTATGTTTTCTTTCAGTATTTTATAGTTTCAGGCCTTAAATTTTAGTCTGTAATCCATGTTAGTTGATTTTTGTATATGGTGGGAGATAAGGGTCTACTTTTTTTTTTCTCCACATGGCAATCCAATTTTTCCAAAACTATTTATTGAAAAGGGTGTCCTTTCCCCAGTGTGTTTTTGTTGACATGGTCAAAGATCAGTTGGCTATAAGTATGTGGCTTCATTTCTGGGTTCCCTTTTCTGTTCTATTGATCTGTGTGTCTACTTTTACACCAGCACCATGCTGTTTTGGTTATTGTAACCTTGTTGTATAATTTAAAGTCAGATAATGTGATACTTCTGCCTTTGTTCTTTTTGCTTAAGATTGCTTTGGCAGTTCAGGCTCTTTGTTGGTTCCATATTAATTTTAGGATTTCTTTTCTAATTCTGTGAAAAAGGACATTGGTATTTTGATTGGAATTGCATTAAATATGTAGATTGCTTGGGACAGTATGGTCATTTTAATAATATTAATTATTCTGATCTATGAGCGTCAGATGAGTTTCTATTTGTGTCATCTATAATTTCATCAGTGTCTCATAGTTTTTCTTATAGCAATCATTCACCATTTTGGCTAAATATATTTGAAGGTAATTTTTTCCTTTTAGCTATTGTTAATGGAATTGCCTTCCTAATTTTGTTCTCAACTTGATCATTATTGGTGTGTAGAAAGACTACTTGTTTTTGTGTGTTAGTTTTGTATTCCAGAAACTTTGCTGAATTCATTTGTCAAATCTAAATTTTTGTGGAAGCATTAGCATTTTCTATATACAACATCTCAGGGAAGAGGATAATTTGACTTCCTCCTTTCCAATTTGGATGACTTTTTTCTTTGTTTCTTTTTCTTACCTTATCTATTTGGCTAGGACTCCCAGTACTATGTTGAATAGGAGTGGTGAAAGTGAACATCCTTGTCTTCTTCCAGTTTTTAGAGGGAATGCTTTCAACTCTTCCCCACTCAGTATGGTGTTAGCTGTGGGTATTTCATAGATGACCTTTATTATTTTGATTTATATTCCTTCTATGCTTAGTTTGTTGAGGGTTTTTATAATAGAGAGATGCTGAATTTTAATAAATGCTTTTCCTGCATATATTAGGAAAATCAAATGGGTTTTAGTCTTAATTTTGTTTTTGTAATGTATCACATTTCTTGATTTGAAAATGTTTAACCTTCCTTGCATCCCTGGTATAAAACCCACATTGCGTATTTTCTTTTTGATGTGCTGTTTGATTTTGTTTGTAAGTATTTCGTTGAGGATTATTGCATTTATGTTCATCAGAAATATTAGTCTGTAGTTTTCTTTTCTTTTCTTTTTTTTTTTTCGGTGTCCTTGTCTGGTTTTGGTATCAGGTAAAACTGCCCTTGTAGATGGAGTTAGGAAATATTTCCTCTTCATCAATTTTTTAGAACAGGAAGGTTGGTATTAGCTTTTCTTTGTATATTAGGTAGAATTTAGCTGTGAATGCATCTGTTCTTAGGCTTTTTTATCATTGGGAGATTTTTTATTAGTAATTTAATCTCACTACTTGTTATTGCACTGTTCAGGACTTCTATCTCTTCCTGGTTCAATCATGGAAGGTTTTATGTATTCATACCTTTATCAGTTTCCTCTAGGTTAGCTAGATGTTGTGCATAGAGATGCTCATAGTAGTCTCTGATGTTCTTTTGCATTCTGTAGTATCAGTTGTAATGTCTTTTTTTATTTCTGATTTTTTAAATTTGGACCTTCTTTCTTATTTTCTTGGTTAGTCTAGCTAGTGATTTATCAACTTTTTTATCTTTTAAAAAACCAACATTTTGTTTCAGTGATTCTTTGTATTTTTCATCTCGATCTTATTTAGCTCTGCTCTGATGATTGTTATTTATTTTCTTCTGCTAACTTGGGATTTGGTTTGTTCTTGTTTTTCTAGTTTCTTGAGATGTGATGTTAGGTTGTTAACTTGTAATCTTTCCACTTTTTTAATGTAGCCATTTAATGCTTTAAACTTACCTTTCAGCATTGATTTTGCTATATCTGAGAGGTTTTAGTAAGTTGTGTTTGCATTTTCATTTGTTTAAAGCAGCATTTTAATTTCTGTCTTAATGCTATCATTGACCCCAAAATTGTTCAGAAGCATGATGTCTAGTTTCTATGTATTTGCATATTTTCCAAAATTCCTCTTGGTACTGATTTCTAGTTTGATTATAAATAGTCCAAAAAGATACTTGGTATGATTTTGATTTTTTAAACTCTATTAAAACTTGTGTTATGGCCTAACATATGGTCTACCTTCGAGAATGTTCTATGTGTGGATGAGAAGAATATATAATATGAAGTTGTTGGAAAGAATGTTCTGTAAGTCTCTGGTTGTATCCATTTGATCTAAAGTCAAATTTAAGCCCAATGTTTCTTTGTTGATTTTATGTCTCAATATTATGTCTAGTACTGTGAGTGGGGTGTTAAAGTCCCCCAGTATTGGTTTATTGCTGTCTATCTATTTGTTTGGGTCTAGTAATATTTGTCTTATGTATTTGGCTGTTCCAATTTGGAGTATAAATATATTTAGGACTGCTAGCCAGGCGCAGTGGCTCAAGCCTGTAATCCCAGCACTTTGGGAGGCCTAGACGGGCAGATCACGAGGTCAGGAGATTGAGACCATCCTGGCTAACACAGTGAAACCCCATCTCTACTAAAAATACAAAAAATTAGCCGGGGGAGGGGGCGGAGCAAGATGGCCGAATAGGAACAGCTCCAGTCTCCAACTCCCAGCGCGAGCCACACAGAAGACCGGTGATTTCTGCATTTTCAACTGAGGTACTGGGTTCATCTCACTAGGGAGTGCCGGACAATCAGTGCTGGTCAGTTGCTGCAGACCGACCAGCGAGAGCTGAAGCAGGGCGAGGCATGGCCTCACCTGGGAAGCGCAAGGGGGAAGGGAATCCCTTTTCCTAGCCAGGGGAACTGAGACACACAACACCTGGAAAAT
>NW_012109430.1:456465-477243 GCF_000951045.1 Mandrillus leucophaeus | reverse complement strand
AAAAAAAAAAAAAAAAAAAAAAAAATTTAGGATTGCTATGTTCTCTTAGTGAATTGATTCCTTTATTGTTACACAATGACCTTGTCTTTTTGCTGTTTTTGATTTAAAGTCTTTTGTCTGCTATAAGTATAGCTACTCCTACTTGCTTTTGATTTCCATTTGCAAGGAATATCTTTTTCTGCCTTTTTATTTTCAGTCTATGGGTGTTTTACAGGTCCGATGAGTTTCTCATAAGCAGAATAAAGTTGGATGATGCTTTTTAAATTTATTCTGCCATTCTACTTCTTTTAAGTAGAGTATTTACTGCATTTATGTTCGAGGTTAATTCTGATATGTGAGGATTTGTTCCTGTTATATTGTTAATTATTATCTACTTGTTTTATAAATTCTTTGTTTCTTTCTTTTTCTGTTTGTTGTTTGGGTCTGGTGGAATTCTGTTATGTTCCCATTTGATTCACTTTCTCTTTTGTGTGATTGTTTTATAAGACCTGTGAAATTTATACTTTCGTGTGTTTTTATGATGGCTAATATTGACCATTCATTTCCATGTTTAAGACTCTTTTGAGCATTTCTTGTAGGACAAGTCTAGCAGTGACTAATTCTGTCATCATTTGCTTACCTAGGAAAGAATTTATGTCTCCTTCATTTATGGAGCTTTTTCTAGCTTAACTGAGACACAAAGAAAAAGAACAAGATGGAAGCACTTGCTCAAACAACTCTCAATTTAATGAGTGTATAATCATCGCAAGTCAGATAAATATACCAATAGAAGAGAACAGAACTCCTGTGACAAAGATAATATGCAGAGCAATAGAAAGAGAATTGTCTTTAATAAATTATATTATGAAAATATATAAAAAAAGAATTTTATTCCAACCTTATATTATATACAAAATAAAGATCAACTTAGGTTGTAGATATTTTTTATGCCTTTTTTTCAGAAATCTTCTATTTCATGGTCATAAAAATATTCCTTTTTAATTATCTCCTGGAAACTTTATGGTTCTCCTTTTCTAACTATAGACTTGTCTTCAACCTTTTATGCTGCTATTACAAAATATTTTAGACTGGGTAATGTATAAATAATAGACATTTGTTTCTCATAGTTTTGGATGGTGGGAAGTCCAAGATCAAAGTGTCAGCAAATTTATTGTCTGGTAAGGATTAACTTTCTGCTTCTAAGATGGAGCCTTATTTCTACATCTTCCATAGGGCTCAAACACTGTATCCTTGCATGATGATAGTATAAAATGGCAAAAGGAACTAGCTAGTTTATAAGAGCACTAATACCATTCATAAGGACAGGAACCTTGCCACCTAATCATCTCTCAAAGACCCCATTTTCTAATGTCATCATTATGGTGATTAAATTTCAACATAGGGATTTTGAACATACATTAAAACCATAGCAAATACCAATATACCAATAGTGAAAAGTATCTTCTTGACCTTAGGATAGGGAAAGATTTTTAAAAACACACACATCCATGTGTGTACACAAACTAACCCAAAATAACGATAACCAAAAAATAAATTTGATAAATTATAATTTATTAAAATAAATAAATCCTGTTTTCAAAAACATTAAGAGAGTAAAAGATAATGTCAAGAAGTGAAGAAAACATTTGCAACAAATGCAAATGCAAAAGACTGGTATCCATAATATATAAATAATTGCAAATCAAAAGAAGAAAACAAAATCAGATAGAAAGAAGGGCAAAATACTTCAATGTTGCATTTCATAAAATAATTTATACAATTGGCCCACAAACAAAAGAAAAGCTGCTCAATTTAATTTGAAATCAGTAAAATGTTAATTAAAATTATAATGAAACATGTTATACACCCACCAGCTTAAAAAAATCGAAAGCCCAACAATATCAAATGTTGGCAAAGATGTGGAGCAACAGGAGCTGTCACGTGTACCTAATAAGAGTGTATTTGACACAAACACCTTGGAAAACAGTTTGGCACTATGTAGTCAAGTGAAAGAACTCCTTTCTATATATTGTAACACAGCTATTGCAGCTCTTGTGTTGTTCACTGTGAAGAAATATATGTAAACTGAGAGTAATTCAAGTCCATTAACAGTAGCATGAATAAACAAATTTTGGTATATTCATGCAGTTGGACACTATAGAGCAATGAAAAGTAACAAGTTAAATTTATTCACAGCACATGTTACATAATGCTGGATAAAAAATGTGAAATATAAAGAATACATCATGATTCCATTTACACAGAGTTTGAAAACAGGAGAAAAACTGGAATATATTAGGATTCATGTATAAATCTTGAATCTTCAGAAAGAAGGTTTAGAGTGGTGATCACAATAGACATCAAAATAATGGTTACTTCTAGTGCAGAGTATGATCACAAAAGGAACATCAAAGAAACTTTGGATGCCTAAAATTTCAATTTTGTATGTTAGTGGCGGTTACATTAATGTATATTTTTAATTTATTCATTCATCCGTTATGTACTTTTAGTGTATGTTGTACTTTACAGTTATGCAGACCTATACGGGAAAAGCATTCCAGACAAAAGCTTCCTTACTAACCTGCTTTCTAGGACTCAGAAAAGGTCTTATTCACTGCAATTGTCCTGCATTATCTGAACTATTAATCTCCTCCCTTTTATTCAATCATCACCACTTCCATAGTTGTCTTTTCTTAGAGAAAACTGTCTATCTATCTCTGTCCATCTGTCTATCTATCTATCCATCTATCCATCTTTCTATCTATCTATCTTCCACCCTCTTACTGAATATCACCTTTTAGATGATCTCCAAAAGCAGAAGTTCAAAACAATTCAATCACTTCTCCCTGAATCTACTTTCCTTACTAGATGCTCCTCAATCTTATTTTACCTTTTATATGCTCTTGGTTAATAAAGAACCTGATCTAAGCAGAGCCAAGCAGATTCTTTCCCTGGGATATTCATGAATTAGGACTAAGATAAGGAGATTATATCTTTTAGATGGGTGGATGTCAAAGGTGGTAAAATTTAGATATGCTCAGTAACTATGTTTCCTATCCTAGAGGAAGCCAGTCTGCAGGACAAGAGAGCTAAGCTAACATAAAGAGAAAAGAAGGCAGGGCACGGTGGCTCATACCTGTAATCCCAGCATTTTGGGAAGCTGAGGCGAGCAGATCAGCTGAGGTCAGGTGTTCCAGACTGGCCTGGCCAACATGGTGAAACCCCATCTCTACTAAATACAAAAATTAGCCACGCATGGTGGTGCACACCTGTAGTCCCAGCTATTTGGAAAGCTGAGGCAGGAGAATCACTTGAACCCAGCAAGCAGAGGTTGCAGTGAGCTGAGATAACCCCACTGCACTCTAGACTGGATGACAGAGTGAGACTCCATCTCAAAAAAACAAAGAGAGAGAAAAGAAGCCATAACAGATAGCAAAATAGACTCCTACAACAGTCAAGTCCTACAGTCTAGCTGTCTGTAAGATCCAGCTTCTTGCTTTCCCTTTACAAAAATCTTTGAGTGGTCTTTCTACTGAAGCCAATTTAACTCGCATTTTTAAATAATAAATAAAACTCTACTTAGAGGATCTAGGTAACCTTGCCTAATGTACACTCTTCAAGGTATATGGCAATGACCAAGAGATATCTGCACTGACAATAAATTACTATAATGTACCTATAAAACGATTGTTTTATAATTTATACACAGTTTACATCTGATACATCCATCAAATTAACATTGAATGTTTTAGATTGAAAAACTACATATAATGTTTGACCTATTCAATTAAGTATATAATATTTAAAATGCATGTTTCAGTTTGATTACAGGACCTAAATAATGTTAATTCACTTAAGATAATCTATCTAAAAATCACCTAACATTGTTTGCCTTTATATTAATTTCAACAATTTTATCAAAAGCAGGAAATAGAGTTTTCTTTTTCTTAGTACCATTTTAATGTGTAAATAAAATATATACTTCATTGTAACATTTTAAAAGTTCAGTAAAGCAAAATATGAGGTAATAGGTCAGATTTTAAAAGAAATAAAAAGAAAATAACATCTCTTTAAGAAATACAAAATAGACTTCAGAATGTATGCCCATCCACATCATATCATCTTATGCAGATCTATGTGCTATCTAATATTTACTTAAAATGAACAATCTCCATGGCAACCAGTGGATCAAGTGATACATGAGCTGACTGTGAAGTGTGGATGTTTGTATTTCTTACACTAAAATTGATTATGTAATAACTACAATCAATAATGGAATTATCTTGTTTTATCCTAAATATATGTAGAATGACAGAATATTAAACATGCATTTTCCAGACTATAGTTGATAATGTCAATGTTATTTTTTCATATATTTCTTTTCCTCTTCTAGCCTGACACTTTACTTTGGGAATTTTAAAATGAAGGTTAACAAAAATAAAGCCAATGAGATTTTCTTAAGTTGGGTGTGTGAGGCAGAATAATGGCTCCAAAAGAAGCCCACACACTACTCTCTGGAACCTGTAAAGATATTTTATCTTACCTAGCCAAAGAGACCTTGCAGATTTGACAAAGCCTGTACATCTTAATGTACAGACATTAAGATAGAGAAATTATCCTGGATTATTTGGGTGGGCCCAGTGGAGTTATAATCGTGTGTTTCTCAGCAATGGAAGTACATGCTGAGAAATGTGTCATTAAACAATTTCATCATTGTGCTAATATCACAGCATGTACTTACACAAACTTAGATGGCATAGCCCACTGCACGACTAGGACATTTGGTAAAGCCTATTGCCCCTAGGTTACAAATCTGAACAGCATGTTGTTTTACTGAATTCTGTAGGCAATTGTAACACAGTGGTATTTGTATATCTAAACATATCTCAACATAGAAAAGATGCAGTAAAAGTATGGTATTATAATCTTATGGGACCACTGGCATATATGTGGTCTGTCATTGGCTGTAATATTATGTGGCAATAGCTGTACATGAGTCCTTAAAAGCAGAAATCCTTTCCCAGCTGAGGTCAGAAGAGATGATGATAGAAGTCTCTAAGATGCTACATTGCCTGCTTTGAAGGTGGAGGAAGGGGACACGAGCAAAGGAATTCAGGTGGAAGATAACGGGGAAGCAGGCACCTCTTACATGGCCAGAGAAGGAGGAAGAGGAGAGAGAATCAGGGGCTACACACTTTTAAACAACCAGAATCTCATGAGAACTCATTCACAGTTACAAGAACAGCAGGAGGAATTTCTGTCCCCAAAATCTAATCACCTCCCACCAGGCCCCTCCTCCAATACTGGGGATCACAATTCTACATGAGATTTGGATGGAGACACAGAGCCAAACCACATCATAGGTTTTATAGCAGCAATAGGAAACATATAACCTAGGTATGACATTGGTATGACTTCATAAAGAATGACAGGAACCAATTAAAGGAAAGGAAAAGAAGAGCCCCACACTCGGTCATCCTTACTGCAAAAAAAAAAAAAAAAAAGTAATTTGACGTATCTGAATAAAGCACACATCCCTTCAAAACAGTGGTGGGCCCAGCCAAAGTATTAGCAAGTTACCATCAGCACCCAAGACTCTAGGAGTACTTCAAGAGATTTGTGAGACTTTATGTCCCCTGCCAAACTCTGTTAATACCACATTAGTCTTCCTTCAACTCATAAGTGACACTGAATTATAATTCAGTGTGAAAACAAGCCCAAGCATGCATGCATTCCTTAAAGAGCCTACTCAGTCAGTTAAACAGAACATTTATTTTTCCTAAGATTTTTTGGGTGTGTATATATTTACATATATTTTTCATAATAGGAAAAACTTTTCCTCAAAATAACACTTTTTTTTTTCTTTTCTGAAGGACCTTTCTTCTCAAGTGGCTGTTAGGAAAGGGAGAGGAGGGAAGATTAAACACTTTCACATTCATTATTACATTTGAATATAAAACGGCTTTTAAGTAAAGACGTTTTATTTTCTAAAATTAAGCAATGGGTGTTTAACAGATTTTATGAATAATATCTGACAGAACTCTCGGCTTTGTCAGAATAGTACAAGCAAACTTTGCATTCTGGAACTTCACTTTAAAAAGAAGAAAACAGGTGCTAGTATAATAAACCATGCTCTAAAAATGGATGAAATTGAATCTTCTAAACAAATAATAACATATTTATTGATACAAATTTTGTTTACATTTACAGCAAAGGAAATCTTAATTGGTTTTCTTTATTGATTTTTAACACTTTGTAGCTACATATTAACTTATCTCAACAATTCTCAACATGTAGACCCATAAGTATCCCTGAGATCTTTTCAAAATGTCCATGAGGTCCTCTCATTTCAATAACATTTCTATGTGAGGCAAGATGTTCTTCATATACCTCAATCTAAACAAAATTTCCCAAAAGACTGAACGCAGAAGCAGATATGTTACCTGGTTCTTCAGTTTTGACGGACATTAAAAAAATTACAAAAATGCAAAATGATGCCACTCTTCTCATTAATTATTTTAACCTTACAAAAAGGTAAAATGATGTCACTCTTCTCATTAATTATTTTACCTTAGAAATACAGTTACTTTCTTAAAGATAGTATTTATTTAAATATTTAGTAGTTTATTAGTGTTATTTTTAAGTGAATTAACACATACGTACATTTCAAACTTTTCAGTGTTGATTTCTAGTATCAATTGATATGATCCACATACATGAAAAACTGTTTGAAGTCCTCAAAATTTTGAAGAGTTCAAGGGGTTCCTGAGTACAAGAAACTTGAAAAACACTGTTTAACCTCAGTAATCCTCTCAAATCTCTGAGGAGATAGGGAATGAGGTCAAAGGTCGGGGAGGTGGACGGGAGTGTTGAATAAAGTTTATTCTATGAAACATCAGCATGTAAAGGTGTGCAAGATGACCCACTGTACAGTAAGATGAAAATAATAACATTTCAGTAATGTATATTTCATATCATCCTTTATTTAATTTCTATATTAATGTAGTTTTGTAACATACATAATAAATGTAGAAATAAGAATTAAATATATTGAAGAAAGTCAAAAATATTTTACTCCTAGGGCTCATAATTTTGAAACTTGGAGACTACTGATTTTAGAAACTGTTAGATTACTTTGTCTACAGTGGATAGAGTGCTGAGCAAAAAACTTTTGAAAAGCTTTATTAGTGTGAGGACTCTGATATTACACACACACACACACACACAAACACACACACACCCCCCAAACAAACATAAACTATTTAATGAAGCAAACAAAAATCCAAACAGGGCTCTATCAAAGAAGAGAGATTTTTGTATAAAATGTCAAATGTGTTGTTCTCCATTTTATATTATTGAAGGAAATATCCCATGTGGAAGGGCCATTTCTTCATGAAGACTTCCTGATAGCCAGAGTTCCATCAGCTAACTTTTCTTATTTTCCAAATTAGCCCAGGATAATTCAATGTTATATCTACTTACTCCGTTTTGGGAAAAGTGAGACTGTTAGCTGTTACTATATTAACATACAAATTTCAAAGGAAATTGAGAAGTCATTTCTAAACAGGTAATGTCTTTCATAGAAATTGAAGTAAATGCTTATAAGTTTTAACAATGGTATATTTACTTCTTCTTTACTTTTATAATCTGACTTTAATCTACATTATCTTTGTGTCTCCCAATACCCCAGAGCACATATCCTCTGATCCCATCTAGTTCTCTATCCTCCTATACTTTTAAACATATACCTTTAAACATTCACCTTTAAACATATACCTTTAAACCACATACCTTTAAACCATATACCTTTAAACATACACCTTTAAACATTTATAGATTTTGACCATTCTCTCAAGAAATTAGAAACTGGTATGAAGAAAAAACATTGTCACAAGTAATCAGTATGAAAAGAAGATAATGATAAATGTCCCAAGAAAGATGCAAAGAATGCACTCGTGAGAGAGATTGACAGTTACCCACACAACATCCATGCTTCTCTTCCTTTTAATACCAGACCCCAGTTTTATGATAGCCTGCAAAGTTCTCAACCAACTTTGTAGCTAGGTATGGCTTTGTTTATTTGTTACTAAGTTCACTTGCTGCTGATGTCGCCATGTAATGCTTTGGTTAAAAGCCAAGGTTGTTGAGCTGAATTCCTTGGAAAGCCCTTTACAGAAACGCATCCGTTTTGTTCTTTCCTTCATATCTCCTGCTGTCTGAAACTTGAACAAGGTGGTTAGAGCTCCAGCAAACCACCTTGGATAGTGAAACAATCTAAAATGAAAGCCAGGAAGGAGCAGAAAAATAAAAGGAGCCTAAGTCCTTTATGATTGTGGAGTCTATATACATGTCTTAGAATATTAGGAAGGGGAGGCAAGGAGAAGAAATTCTGTCACAAAAAGTTGAACCAGATCCTAAACAATGTGATACTCTAGGAATTTTTTTTTTTAAAAGAGGGAAAAAAAAGGAATATGTCCATTAGGTGTTTTTAGTAGCATTTGAGCTAAACCTAGAAGATTAAATGGGATTTTGTCATCTGGTCATACTACAGAAATTCATTAAGGAGAAGATTCGAAAAAGGAAATTATATACACAGTATACAAAATTTATTGGAAAAAAGCATGGCAACTCCTTCCTGAGCCTCTGCACACACCCACTTAATTAAAAGATTATGACCCTTCATATATAAATCTCCCCTATCTAAGGCCTAGTTCAAATCCAGCTTTGGAGTCTGCCCACTTTAGTATGTTTGGTAGTAACTACCGTAGGACAAAAGTCCCCCTCACTCACAGTCTATCCTACATCATTTGCTATTCCAAGATTTTTTTATGTCTTGTCTCACAAGATGATAGGCTTTCTGATGTCAGAGAGTGATCTTTAAATTCCGAATGATGTTTATAGTTTTTACACACCTTATAGGCTTAATCATCAAAATGTGTAATTTTAAATTCTCTCCCAAGTGTGTTTAGAGTGGTCTGGCTTGATTTGCTGGCCATTTAGGTAGAAAATGTATAAATATATAAATATCAATTCTATAGTGTCTGATAGCTTACAAAGGATTTTATGTCCATTGTTTTACATAGTTTTACAACAAGTTTGTGAATTAGACATCCCCCATGCAATTTTTATTCGATAAAATATGAGCTAGGCTTAAGGCTCACTAGGAGAGTAGCACTAAGCCTGTAAATTATTACAATACCATGGAGAAGTGCTAACATAGAAGCCAGGACAAGGCTCCAGAAGGCTTAACTGACTGAGAACATTGAGCAGCTTTCTGATGGGGAGGGCCTAAGAGCTCCAAAGAGGGAGCGATAAGTGAATGGAGTTGTAAAGAAAAACAAAAGTATCTGGAAGTCAGAAAGAAAGGGCATTGCAGACAGACCAAACAGCATGTGTACAGCACATAGACCTAAGCCAGCATGGCCCATTTGAGGAATAACAAATAATTTTGTGTAACTGAAGGAGTTACACCAAACTCTGGAGTTAGCTAGAGACTAAAAAACAAAAGACATTGTACACTAGCTACAGCATTTCTCTTTTATCTTGCAAGCAAAGAAGAGTGCTTAAAAAGAATTTTAAGCAAGAGGCCTCAGGTTTACAATCTGGAAAGAAAATTCTAAATGCAGTGTCACAAACTATCAAGAAAAAAGTAGCAGAGCAAAGTAGTGCTGAGGTTCCAACCACAGAGATACATAATTCTGAACCTGATTTTGTATTTTTTAAAATGCACTTAGGTTTTAGCAATACAATTAAATGCAGAAACGTAAATAAAATTTTTCAGGATTATGAAACAGCTGTCTTCTTGCCCCTCAGAAAAGAAAGAAGAGACTCTACAATTCACAAAATGCCAGGATCTTTGACAAGTGACATATATTTCCTAATTTTTATTTTTGATATTATTGTCCTATTTATTTGTCTTTATGCTCCCCCATTAAAACTGAGAGTTAACTGTTTACTACTTACACATTGACCAAAAAAGTTTACATTTTTTTCTCACTTGCTCTTTTCTTATTTCTTCCATAAAGAATGTAAAAATTGGACTTGTATCCATTTTAAAAGCCATGAGCAATACTTTAGGCAGAAGCAATATTAATCAAATGTGAAAATGTATTTCACTATTTTTTAATCCAGGAGAAATTTAATGTATTTTATTACCTTCACTCGTAAAAACAGCTTAATATACCATGAGAATTTATTCAAGACTGGGTAAAATGAATTAACTGTCTAAATAAGGCAGAAGACAAGGTAGAGCTTAGGTATTTCCTTTGCCAACAACTGTTTCTAAGCTAACATGCTAATGTACTTTTTGGAAAAATGCCAAAGATGATACTATGGATCTTTGTTTTTTTCTTTCTCTCTACTCATATGTTTCTAAAAATAATATACCATGAATATATAGATTAAGTCTCTTTTTGCTTCATAAAAAAAAGGGATAGATCGCTGTAGGTATGTTAGGAACCTGAGGATGAATTGCAACTCTCCTCTTAGCTGGTTGTGACCTTGGGCAAGAAGCGTTACCACAAAGGGCCCGTTCTTCAACAGCAAAATGCGAATAATGGTAAATAAAACACAGGATTATATTAAGGATTAAAGAATATACTATGTTTACCAGTGCCTGGCATAGAGTAAGTGTTCAATATGTAGAACTTTACTATTATTAATATTTCTATTAAGATGCTTCGAAATTATTTACTCTGCCTGGTGGGATGTGAGGCCATCCCTGTTGGGGAGAAATTTCTGTCAATTCATTATTTCATTTGTCAAAATTATTTTTTAAGGAGGCACGATGTCATAGTAGTTAAGATATCTGCTTTTCTAAATTCTCATCCCTGACTTTTTATACAGATTTGTTACTTTAAGCTTCAAATTTAGTTTAAGGTGGTCTTAGATTGCAATTACCCACTGATATATAAGCAAATTGTCTCACAAAAAGAGATGCCTAGACTTTAAACTTGGGGTAATATCCAAAAATGATTTTTCAAGGGCAATGAAAATCAAATGTAATCAAACATGAGAAAAGAAAATGAAAAAAATTATGAATAACAAAGACAACTTCATGTATTGACATTATCACAGATTAAAAAATGACTATGTTACTGTAAAGAAACAGCTACAAGCTCAAAAATACCAGTAGGATATGGAAAGCTAGAAAAAGTGACATAGACTAAAAAAAAATCAAATATAGTTTGAAGAAATAAAAATTATAATAAAATATAATGAAATAAAATGAATCAAAAACAAAATAATTATAAGATTCAATACAATAAAGTATACAAAATAAAATAAAAGTATACAAAATAAAATAAAATAATTCTCGGTGGACATATTTGGCAGCAAACCAGGCATAGTAGTAAAGTAGTAGTAAAGTAGCAGATCTGAAGACAGATCTGAAGAAAATGTCCAGAGTGCTACACATTGAGATAAAAACCATGGCAAACACAGAAGAGAAAGTAAGAGACAAGAAGGGTGTAGGAAAAAGTCCCAGGAGGATGTGACAGTATTTCTAATATTTTACGTACCTAACCACAAGGCCTCAAAAAAAAGCAAATATTGACAGTACCAAAAGGAGGGGCAAATTGATAGACTGGAAAGTTGTAGTATATCTCTCTTAGTTGGCACAATAAATAGAAAAAAAAATAAGTAAGGGTACAGAAGATTTAAGAATATGATGAACAAACTTGATGTATTGACATTATACTTCAATTGCAGAATAATATTTTTTTAAACACACATGGGACACTTAGAAAATTTACTGTATATTGTGCCATAAAGTACATGTCAATAAATATCAAGGGATTGAAATCACACAGAAAATAAGAAAGGGGCATAAGGAAGCTTCTGGAGTTTAAGCATTATTTTGTAGGTTACTTTAGATGGTAGTAACATGAAATTTATGATATTTTGTTGTTATATAGCTACATTTTATGCACATTTTTGTATATAATTTATGTTTCACAATATTTTTAGAATAAAGAAGAACCATGCAACTAAACCCTCTGATTACAATGCATTAATATAAAAATTCAAACCTAGAAAATTTCTCAAATCTTCCGAACTCACGGAACATATTTTTAAATATCACGTGGGTGAAAGAAATATTATAAAAGTAATTACAAAATATTTTGATGTTAAATAAATGCTATAAAGAAAAACATATATAATAAATTTAAAGAAGCATGTAAAATTATATTAGTATGAAATGTATGTATTAGAAAAGAGAAATGTTGTAAGTACACTAAACACCTATCTAAAGTGGTTAGAAAAATAATCACAAAATAAAGCCAAAGAAATGTGGAGTAAGAAAATGGAGACAAATGCAGAAATTAATAAAATGTTTAAGACTAAAATACAGAAGACCAACAGAGCCAAGTTGTGGTGTGAAATGACAAATCCTGTGGTAAGACTGATCAAGGAGGCAGAGAGAAAGTGATGGAAACAGGAAGGGAGGGAAAGAGAATTTCGGGGACAAACAGGAAAAAGCACTGCAGATGCTGCAGACATAAAACAGACAAAAAGATATATTACAAATAAATTTATAGATAAATTCCTAGAAAAATGTGTCTCTAACAAAATCTGACTCAAAAAGAAGTGGAAAACCCAAATAACCCTTTAAAAAATTGAATCAAGTGCTAAAATATTCTCCCATAAGGAAAACTACAGGCCCAGATAGCTTTATGAATGTTTACCAAGCAATCAATACAGAAAAATCATATATTGCTTTGGAGTGGAGTGAATTTTGCACACACACACACCCAGCAACACCACTACCACAAATTCCTTTGTTGAAGCCTTAGCTCCAAGTGTGATGGTATTTGGAGATTGGATCTTTGAGAAATATAGTATTAGGTTTAGATGAGGTCATGAAAGTAGGGTCCTCATGGTGGTATTATATACTAAAGATTATGATGAGTTTGCTCACCGGAGTCTCTGCTCCCTCTCCCACTGTCTTGCTCTTATGCTTGTGCTTACTCTCTCTCTACCCCCCACCCACCCCAGTTCTCTCTGCATATGTGAGGACACAGAGAGAAAGTGGCTCCCATCTGCCAGTTTGGAAGAGAGCCTTCACCAGAACCCAACCATACGGGAACCCTAATTTAGGATTTCCAGCTTTGAGAATTCCAAGAAAATAAATTTCTGTTGCTTAAACCACCCAGTCTATGATATTTTGTTACAGAAGCTAAAACAAATAAAGACAGATTTATATACATTCTTTAAGAAAACAAACATGTTATAATTCTCAAGTCATTTTAAAATAAACTTGATACTAAATATGAAAGACAGCATGGGGAAGGAAAATTAAAAGCTAGTTTCACAGTCTCATTCAGAATATAAAAGTTTGAAAAAGTTAGCAAATCTTATATGAAGAACATAATATATTGTGACCAACTTGATTTTATCTCAAAACTAAATGTAGGCTTAACATTTAAAAAAATCAATTAATGTAATTCACTCCAACATCAACAGAGAAAAGGAAATAAACATATTATCAACTTACTGTAAATAGAGAAAGCACTGATAAAATTTAAAATTCATTGATGATAAACATTTGTACCATGCTAGAAACAGAAATGAGCTTTCTTAACCTGACAAGGTTATCTTACAAAAAACACCTATAGCAAACACCGTATTAAATGGTGAAACTTTGAAAGCTTTCCCTTTGAAATGAGGAAAAAGGTAAAAATACCTATAGTCAAAACATCTATTCAATAAGAGAAAACAGTGAAGAAATGAGGAAATCAGTTTCAATAATTCCTATGTTACTGTAATTATACAAACTTTTTAGGGTGCATAGGAAAATATTTCAGCATCCTTATAAAGGTAAGGCATAGTTCAAAATGCAATTTTAGGAACTGGATACGCTAGTCACAGAAAAATATTTCGTTTTCTTTTGCCATTCAAGCTGAAGTAAAATCTGAAAGGTATGTGATGAATCTCTGAAAGAACCAAATATAAATATTTATTTATCCAAATAGTTGTTGGGTACTATACTGTGTAAGGCTGGTAGATTCTGGGAATCCAGACAGGCAAAGCATAGACTCTGTCCTTTAGAACTTTACTGTCTATTGGACAAAATGGGCAAGTAAAATAATAACAATAATAACACTAAATTTTGAAAGGGAGAAGTTATTGGATCTTTGATAATAATTCCAGGGATCATGGAGGGAATATATGCCTAGTAAGGACCTATTTCTTAAAGATCTATCTCTTTAATTTTGACGAATTAAATATGAGAGATAGAGATAGGAAATTTCCCATACTCTTATCATGTGAAGATATTATTTTATCCATGGAACATTCAAGATCTCATTAACTGTAAGGCAATTCTATTTTACATGTAAGAAAACCTAAGTTCAGAGAATTTATTATGCTATGTGGCACAAGGCAAAAACTAATAAATGCTTAACAAGAGTTAAGTGCAAGTCTAACACTGAAGTTTATGCACATATGCACATTCATGTAAATGAAACTGTGTAGCTAGCAGCTCAAAAATTTTATTCTACTAAGGCTAGATAACGATTGGCAAAAAGTTATATATGTACATATATATACATATATGTGAGATAATGTAATAATTACTAACAATAATAATTTCACAAGCAAGAACACTTGAGGAAAAATTACATTAGGGAATATTTACAATGAAAACGCATATGCAACTTCCATTTCTGTTAGTGGCAGCTTAATTTAGACATACTTTTCCACTGCAGATAACTAAAAAAATCTCAGATGAAATATTTTTAAATCTCTTTTTAAAGTTTTAAATATAAGAAGTAGTTACCATTCCAAGATTCAGAGAAGTTAGTATGGCCCTTGGATTGTCTTCACCCTATATTTGCCAAACCTGAAGAGATAGGTAATAAATCGAGCAGTTCTTTTTGTGAACACTCAGGACTACAGACAAAAGTTAAAGTACAGAGCCGATGAAGGGTGGTGCATTAGGACTTTTTTTTTTTGTATTGCTATAAAGAAATATCTGAGACTAGATAACTTATAAATAAAGAGGTTTAATTAGCTCATAGCTCTGCAGGATGTACAAGAAGTGTGATGCTGGCATTTGCTTCTCGTGAGGACTCAGGACACTTAACGATTATGGTGCAAGGTGTTCAGGGAGCAGGTACAACACATGGCAAGAGCAGAGGCAGAGAGAGAGTGGGGAGATGCCATACACTTTTAAACAACCATGTCTCACAAGAACTCACTCACCGTCATGAGGACAGTACCAAGCTATTCATGAGGGACCCACCCTCATGATCCAAACTTCTCCCACAGGGCCCCACCTACAAAATTGGGAATTACATTTCAACATGAGATTTGGAAGGGACCAATATCCTAACAATATCATCAGGACATTTGGATAAACCAATGCCCACTAAGCTTCTACTCAAGAGTTGCATTCTAGGAGTTACTTTGCACCTGAAGTAAGCCATTTTTGCAATTAACTGATGCCTGGCTTCAAGTCATTTCTGCATCTCGGAATATATGAAACTCTGAATTTGGATTAAGGTGGTCATGGATTGCCAGTATTCCCATGTGCCAGGAAAAAGTAAATCCTTTTTAAAAGAACATATCAACCACAAACTTTTTCTACAAATAATTTTTCAAATGCAATGACCAACATAAAACAGACGATTGCCAAGACATACATAAAGACATAAAACTGGTATGCCCACTTCTCTTGTTATTTCTAAAACCAGAAGGAAGACACAATGGAAAAAATAAAAGCACAAAAGTGAATCATAAGTTTTACTGGTAATTGGATTTATACTGAAAAATTAAATTACCATTGGAAAAAAAAATGCACAAAGCATATTATCCAAGGCCTCCAGACAGAATACCTCATAGCTTTAAATAGTAAGCATAATACTCTAAGTTTCTTGGTTATATATCACCACTAAAGAGTCCTGAAATATGTTATTACCATTATATTTCTATCAGATAAACAGTTTCTGTCTCCAAGTAAAACAATGTTTCTGTTAAAAATGTACAGTTTTCCAAATGAAGTATGAAGATTTCCCTTACATTCCAAAGAAACTACAAAGAAATCAAAGTTTACATAAGCATTCCATATATGGATGTAATCGGTGGACACATGATAAAAGTTTTAGAACTATTCTTCCACTCACTTTATGAGATAAGATAGATACTTAGCATGGAATTTCTTTGTGATGAAGATTTTGTGATTAGTATTATATCTAGCTTTTGCTAAATAATAATGGAAACTTATTTTGTTTTCTATTATAAGTAACTTCACTTATCTTTGATCTATGGAAATAGCATATTGAAGTCAATATAATATGAAGTGAAATCATTCATCAGTTTCCATGGTAAACTATTTTTTAAACAAAAAGAAAAAGCAAGAGAAAAATCCTGGATAGTTTATTTTCTAAATGACTAAGAAATAAAAGCTACCCATTAGTCAGACAAGAGAATGACCCAAACAATTTCATCTTCTGTTAATTCAGGTTAATTAACCTTGTGTTATTTCAGCTCATTCAAATTACATGTCAATTAATCAACTGAGTTTTTACAAATCATAGATTTTTTTTTTTTTTTGCTAGTTAACTAACAAATGCTAATCAGAAGAATCACTGATTTACAGAGCCCTTAAGTCCTTAAATTTCTTATATCATTCCACCCACATCACAATTAACTTTCTTTTTTATTTTTATTATTATTTTTGAGATGTGATCTCACTCTGTCGCCAGACTGGAGTACAATGGTGCAATCTCA
Organism: Mandrillus leucophaeus; assembly: GCF_000951045.1. Classification (NCBI taxonomy): domain Eukaryota; kingdom Metazoa; phylum Chordata; class Mammalia; order Primates; family Cercopithecidae; genus Mandrillus; species Mandrillus leucophaeus. Next base: position 460,533 of record NW_012109430.1, on the reverse strand, counting down.
GCTCACTGCAACTTCTGCCTCCGGGTTCAAGCGATTCTCTTGCCTCAGCCTCCCAAGTAGTTGGGATTACCGTCGCTTGCCACCATGCCCGGCTAAGTTTTGTATTACAAGTGAAGACAGGGTTTCACCATGTTGGCCAAGCTAGTCTCGAACTCCTGACTTCAAGTGATCCACCCTCCTCGGCCTCCCAAAGTGCTGGGATTACAGACGTGAGCCACCACGACCAGTCGACAATTAACTTTCTTTCAACTCAAAGATCTCTGTTTATAAACGCCTGTTGTTTCAATCCCAATATCAAAGCCTCTATGTTGTCCTGTTTTCATTCGAAGCGCGTCGTCAATGTTTTCATCAAGGACACACTATAAGTGGTGCAACCTATTTAGAAGGAAGTGACTGTGGTATAAATGGAAAAAGGTACATTATCAGAACAGAAATAATTAGTAAAAACTCGTAGTGAAAAGAATTTGGAGAAGTTTTGTCAACAAAACATGAGAAATTTTTTATATAGCCCAGAAATACTAAAACATAAATTACTCAATATTGTTATTACCTCATGAGTAACTATTTACCTAAAATTGATTTATTTTCATGCTGAAGTAGAATTTCTCTCCAAAGAAGTTGACATAAAACAAGATAAAATTTAAATTTACAGAATACTAAGTGTTTTACTTTTTCCTGAAAAATTATATAGTACTTATTTGCCTAGCAAAGTTAGGGGCAGAATTCTTGGTCTATTCAAGACATTTTTTATTTCTTTTTCAACTTTTAGATTTGGGGGTAAATGTGTGAGTTTGTTACCTGGGTATATTGTGTGATGCTGAGGTTTGGGGGACAAATGATCCTGTCACCCAGGTACTGAGAATAGAACCCAACAGTTTTTCAACCCTTGCCTCCCTCCCTCCTTTTCCCTTGTAGTAGTCTCCAGTGTCTATTGTTGCCCTCTTCGTGTTCATGAGTACCTAATGTTTAGCTCCCATTTATAGGTGAGAACATGCAGTATTTGGTTTTATGTTCCTGTGTCAATTTGCTTAGGATAATGGCCTCTAGCTGCATTCATGTTGCTGCTTTAAAGGACATGATTTTCACAATACTTTTATTTATTTATTTATTTATTTATTTATTTATTTATTTATTTATTTATTTATTTTGAGACGGAGTTTTGCTCTTGTCTCACAGGCTAGAATGCAATGGCATGATCTCGGCTCACTGCAACCTCTGCCTCCTGGGTTCAAATGATTCTCCTGCCTCAACCTCCCAAGTAGCTGGGATTACAGGTGCCCACAACAGGTGCTAAATTTTTTGTATCTTTTAGTAGAGACGGAATTTCACCATGTTGGTCAGGCTGGTCTCGAACTCCTGACCTCAGATGATCCACCTGCCTCGGCCTCCCAAAATGCTGGGATTACAGGCGTGAGCCACCACACTCGGCTTTCACAATACTTTCATAATTTGCATTATAGAAGTGAATTCCATTCATGTTGAATGATAATGTTGTGTTGCATTGTAGGTTTCATTTATTCATAATGTAAAATTCTTGAAGAATGTTTTTTAAAATTATCTTTCTACTTTCTACTGTTTTATGCATTCCAGTTTTTTTCTACAAGATAATAAGTGTTTAATCTTGAAACCTGGGGAACTATGATAGCTCAAAGATTCTGAGCTCAAAAATAGAGAAATCCACTACAACTTCCATTTGCTCCAAGTTGTAAACATATTCTTGGAATTTGTTACTAGCACTTCTGTTATTAAAACTAGGCTTTTATCAGGACCAACTGATGGAAAACTAGCTCTATTTCTAACTTTATTAGCACATTCTAACTTCCTTCAGAAGCAAGAATTTAATATATTAACAACTTAAAATATTTACCATTTTTCTTATCAAAAATAAATTCCCAAGAGTTAACAAATTTGAAAACGAAATATAGGACTTTATTTTGGATAGGACTTTCACTGGGGACATTGCAGCAATTAAAAGAATAATGTATCAGTGTTACTTAGGAAATGGTATAAAACAGTAAACTAAATTCTTCAGAGCTAAAGCAAAACAAACAAAAAGCATAGTTGTAGTCTTACTTCTGTAAAATACTACCCATGTTTGAATAGTTACCTGAACAAATATCAAAGCAACAATCTTGGCAATTCAGTTTGCCTTTTATATCACTATGGGGGAGATTTAATTTTTTAAACCCTGCAGAAGTTGCACAAATAAAATAGTATGCCTAATCAACATTCCCATGGAAATTGAGATTGAGTACAGCAAATGAACAACAGTTCCTTAATTATGGTAAAATTTCCTTTCATTTAATATTGAAAATAAAGTATGTATTGTTACAACATTTAAGAAGAGTTTGTTTTACAAAATTAAAATAGATATAGGTTTTCAGAGTTTTTGTACATATACTCATTGTACAAAGTTCAAACAAAAGAGTATAGCAAAAAATATTGACATTAAACATTACTTGTAATTCTGCTACCAAGGAAGATTCACTCAACATTTTAGGAAACATAATTCCTAACATCTTGTAATACACACATATATAATTTTTAATAGGTTTAGTCTAAATGCTGTATTTCAATCTACGTAGTTCATTCAAAAACATTTCATAGCAAACTTTTCTTGTCAAAAAGTATAAAAATACAATATTTTTGATAATCAGAGTTTTCTATTATATGAATATACCATAATTTATTATGATGTTGCTATTCCAATATTTAAGTCATCTTTGAACACATTTCCAGTCATTTCCTGAGAATAAATTTCAACAATTAAATTTGCTGAATCAGAGTGTGTATGAAAGTTGAATTTTGACATGCAGTATCAAAAGGATTGTACCAATTTACATAATCATAGCAGCTCAGAATGGACACTTTAATTACCAGATTTTTAAAATATCATGTTAATTTTTACTAAACAAAGCTAACAACATATTTTTTTACTAATTTGTGCTTTTGTGAAAAGGTTGAATATCTTCTCATATTGTGTGTGTGTGTATATATGTGTGTGTATATACACACACATAAAATACAGCCCATCTGCATTCCTCTTTTGAAATTTTAAAATAAATTTTTGATGCATGTTTTACCAAGGCAATTTTGAAATCTAGTAAAAATAATTTCTACATAAGTTGTACACAAATCTGGCCTAAGTAGAAACACACAAACCTGTGCAACTGAAACATGTGGCTAGACCATCGTTATATCTGATTGCCCTATAACTCTGTTTTAAATCAGTTACTTATAAATTAGCTTGTTTCATTCATATTTCTTCACTACCTAACTTGACAGGCAATTTTTAAGGAGAAGAAATGAATGACTGTATTTTCAACTTTTAAAATTATTTCACAATTGAAGGTATCCCCCTTAGTATTTCTAAAGAAGTTTTGACTACATTTTTTTCTCTTAGATGCAATATACCTGTCTCTTGTGTATGATTACCACTCCATGAGTAATACTAATGACCAAATTGACACAGCATCCTCAAAGGCAGAGTGACATCTTTTCATTCATCTCAAGCTGGAGTCAAAAACATCAGGAAGAGATATATTATTTCCATGTCATTTGAGTGATCTGTAGCACTGCTAACCCTCACCCATCAATGTGTATCTCTAGGGACTGCTAGTGAACTTGCCTGTTTCCTCCATAGTACAGGTGTTCTTTCTGACTTCAAGCCCTGAAATACCCACTGTACCAGCCACACTCCAGACAAGGTTCTAATATTTCCTAGATGTCTCTTGCTTAACTAAGACCTAGCATTTTTACACCTCTTAGTGGGTAGCAACTACTCATGGTTTAGATTTTTGAACTACTAACTTGATCTGTTTTCATTTCAACCATTTAAACATAATTCCACCTTGTCTGAGGAAGGAAACAAAACTAGAGCCTCCTCATGGGGCCAGCGCACTGCGCAATTTCTGCTATTAGGCTCCTTCTCACAGCAGACAGAAGAAACAACAAGGCTTCTTCTCCAGGCTTCCAAAAATATTGCTTCTTGAAAGCTCTGAAAACATAAGAATTCACAGAGGAAAATCCCATTCGCCCACCACTGTTGTTTGAGTCATTACCTTAAAG